>NW_027555847.1:193634642-194234642 GCF_003287225.1 Phascolarctos cinereus
AGTAATTACTTCAAAGGTTTGTTTATTAGGCTTAAATAAGATGTGTATAAAATGTGTTTTGTAAACTTTTAAACATTTTGTGTCAGTTTTTTAAAAATATTCTACCAAAACTCCCATCACTATTTCCTTATGCAGAACCTACACTAATTATTCTTCCCACAACAACTCCTAGAGCTGAAATAATGGGATTGCTCTTTGAATTTTTCTTGCTGACTTATTTTTCTCTTTTATTTTTCCCATTTCATTTAGTTACTCACTTGAGTTCAGTATCACTTTGACCAGGCAACTCTGCTGGATGTAACTGTTCTGTCAACTTCAGAAATCTCAACTGTGTGCATTTGAGCTGTACTCAAATGTACTTGACTGTCATGTGTGATACTTGAATAACATCTCATGTGTGGAAATCACATATAGTTTACTTAAAAAGCCCCTTAGCTCCCTCATGGCAATTATTAAGCATTGGTAGCTAAACCTGTTAGTACCTCTTGGTTGTAACTGTTGGAATGATATAATAAACAGTCACACCTACCCTGTGCTTTTCAGAGAAAGAATCCTAAAGCTCTTTATATTGCAGAAATGCAGCTATTAACATAAACATCTAAGAACTTGTCAAGTTATTTGGAGCACAAGTAGGGAGGAAAAAATAGGTCTTTGTGTCTTTCAGTATAGTGAAATCTAATTATGGTGATAAAGGTAATTATAATTTTGCATTTGTCTATCACTTTGAATCTTTCAAAATGCTTTCAAAATGATTCCTTCTAGTGTGCAAGTACATTGAATTGATTACGAGACACAAGGAATCAGATAACTCTAGGGATTGAAATTGTATGTGGGAACATAAACAAAATTGTCAGGTTGAAAGATATATTTCTGAATAGGCATTGGAGTGGTTCCATTGAAAGGTGTAGAACTAAGTCTGATGACATATCAAATATCAAACTCCAAAAGATAAGTGTTTAGCAACAATGAATCAAGTAAAAATTTTATTTTCCCCTCCTTCTCTTGAAATGTGAAGATCAAGGCTATGTATTTATCACTATGAATTTCATAGGAATCTCTTGACCTCATGCAACAGTTATCAGTTAATCAGAGAGCTCCATCAGTATTGACTGCTTTATAATTGGACTTCTCAGCAGCTGGAGCCTACTGTGAAACAGAGCTGAGAGACTAGGTATGAATAAGAGCATGTTAAGGTGAAATGGCATTAGATTCTGAGATAGTCTCCTGAAATCAATACCAGTGAATTCAGCTACAAACAGGAAGCTAGCAGTATCTGACATAGTAGCCATATTGTCACACAAGTGAGTTCCCTAATGTCACAACAGAAGCTGCTTCATATATTCCTCTAAAATACCTATCATGTCTGAATTTTGGAATAGACCAAGATATGGGGGTGGATGGATTGAGGAGATGGGAGAAGTTAGATACAACAGGAAGGGTGCATACACACACACACACACATACACACACATATGCAGACACATCACACATACATATATGTATGTATGTATACATATATATAGAGACACACATATATTACTTTGAAAATCTTAAAGTGCTATATGAATGCTAATAATTCTCCAGCAGATCTGTGATCTCATTAGAGTGGGTGTATACTCAAATATTTTGCATACCAACTCATCCATATTTACCCATCCTGTGCAATTTGACTTTCTTAAGTATGTGCTCCCATTAAATTCCCCATCAGTTAACTACCCAATAGGCAGAGGGCTTCCCTTATATTCTCTTGACATTCAGAGAAAGCTAAAGCAGCACGTAGCCTATCAAAGGTATCATATACTTTATACTATGGATTTATCTTATTTTTCTTGGTCATACATTTTGGTGAAAATTTCTTTCACATTACTCCCATTAGCTTTTGTGTTACTACCCGTTGATACAATGTTATTATTATTTTCATTAATATGGATGAGCCTGCTGATACAATGTTATTATTTTCATTAATATGGATAAGCCAAGAATATAAGCACTGATAAAGAAGCCAAATGAAGATTTATTAATATTATAGTTTGAGACTCTAGATAGATTTTTTTTTTGGTCTTGACCTGTTGCTTTCATCAGCACAAGTTGCTTGGTGAGGAAATTCCCTTTAGAAATGAAAAACAGAAACTGTTCTATAACTTACAGAGTTGCTTGAGGCACTGACAGGTTAAATGACCTTCCCAGGGATAGTTATCATGTGTCAGAAGTAGAGATAGAATTGAACCCAAGTCATCCTGATTCTAAGACAGCCTTTCTATCCACTATGTTTAAGTACCTCTCTTGATAGAAGTATATCTGTTCTAATAGCCAATGAAATTTATATGTATATATGCAAAACAGAAAAAGAAAAACTCTCCTCCAAACATCTAGAAAATTCACCTTATCAAGTCCTCATAGTGAAATGCAAGAAAAAGTCACAATGGGTCATTTTTCCAGCTCAGGTTGGAAGAGAGGACTGACAAAGGGGTCAGGTCAGGAGCATACCCTACAGAACACCACAGAACAAGGGAGAGTCTATGCACCAGGGCAAAAGCAAGACACAGGCCTGTCTTGCAGTAGCATAATGGAAATAGCACCAATTGGCAGTTTTGCCACTCATTATCAATTTCTGTGTTACAGAATCAGGAGGAACTGAAGAGGGTAGCTCTCTCTAGAGGTAGCATTTAGAGGCAACAAGTGATCATAGGTCCTAGGCAGTATTCCCAAAGAGTATCAAGTCCAAAAGCAAGCAGCAGCAGTGTGGTTCAGATCATAGGAACAGAGAAGGATATCAGTTCCAGCTTCTACCCTAATCTGAAGTCTACAGGAGAATAATCAGGGCAGTAATCCCAAATGAAAGGGGAACCTGTAGTTCTGTAACTCCAAACCAGGAGAGCTTTCCAGTTGGCTGATAGTGACTGAGTGCAGCAGAAGTCTACTGTTTCTCAGACCCAAACCCAGGTCAGGAACTGTGCAGAGCACAGACCAAGGGGGCATCAATCAGTCTTACCCTATAGGGAAGTAACAGGGGGAAAGGGAAAAGGAGGTGCTGATAGAAAGGAGTGCATATTGAGGGAGGTGGTGGTCAGAAGCAAAACTCTGGTGAGAAAGGAAAGGATGAAAGGAAAGATAAAAATTTCTATAGGAGAAAAATAGAATGGAGGGAAATACACAGTTAGTAATCATAACTCTGAATGTGAATGAGATGAACTTGCAGATAGCAAAGCGGATTAAAAACCAGACTCTTATAATATGTCATTTACTAGAAATACATTTAAAGCAGAGAGATACACACAGAGTAAAGATAAAAGGTTGGAGCAGAATATATTATGCTTCAGTTGAAGGAAAAAAAATAGAAGTAGCAATTCTGATGTCAGAGAAAGTAAAAGCTAAAATAAATCTAATTAAAGAGGTAGGGAAGGAAACTGCATCTTAATAAAAGGTACCATAGACAATGAAGTAATATAAATACTAAACTTATATGCACTAAGTGGTATAGCATCCAAATTCTTAGAGAAGTTAAGTGAGTTACAGGAAGAAATAAACAACAAAACTATGCTAATGTGGGACTACAACTACTCCTCTCAAAAACAGATATATCTAACCACAAAATAAATAAGAAGGAAGTTAAGAAAGTGAAAAAAAAATAGAGAAAAAAACAAGATATGGTAAACTTCTGGAGAAAATTGAATGGAGATAGAAAGGACTCTAACTTTTTCTTAACAGTACATGGCACCTACACAAAAATTGACCATGTTTTAGGGCATGAAACCTCACAATCTAATGCAGAAAGGCAGAAATATTAAATGCATCCTTTTCAGGTAATAATGCAATAAAAATTATGTGTAATAAAGGGCCATGGATAGATAGACTAAAAACATATTGGAAACTAAATATTCTAATCCTAAAGAATGAGTGAGTCAAGCAATAAGTTATAGAAACAACCAACAATTTCATGAAAAACTGACAATAATGAGACAACATACTGAAACTTGTGGGATGTAGCCAAAACATCACTTAGGGGAAATTTTGTATCTCTAAATGTTTATATGAATAAAATAAAGAGGAGATCAATGAATTGGGCATGCAACTAAATAACCGAGAAAAAGAACAAATTAAAAATCTCCAATTAAATACCAAATTAGAAATTCTGAAAAGCAAAGGAGAGATTAATAAAATGAAAGTAAGAAAAATATTGAATTAATAAATAAAACTAAGAGTTGGTTTTATAAAAAAACAGTAAAATGGGTAAATCTTTGGTTAATTTGATTTAAAAAAGAAAGAAGAAAATAATATATTCAATATCAGAAAAAAATGAAAGGGTGAATTTACCACCAATGAAGAGGAAATTAAAGCAATACTTAGGAGCTCTTTTGCCAAATTGTATGCCAATAAATCTGACAATCTGTTTCTGTGCTCTCTAGTATTTTTAATAGGAATGGGTGTTATATTTTGTCAAAAAACTTTTCCTGTATCTATTGAGATACTCAAATTATTTCTGTTAGGTTTGTAATTGATATGGTCAATTATACTGATAGTTTTCCTAATATTGGACCAACCTCACCTGGTCATAGCATATGAGTCTTTTGATAAGTTGCTGTAATCTCTTTCCTAGTATTTTCTTTAAAATTTTTACATCCATGTTCATTAGGGAAATTAGTCTGTACAGGGGTGGGGACCCTGTGGCCTTGAGGCCACTTGTGGCCTTCTAGGTCCTTGAGTACAGCCTTTTGACTGAGTCAAAGTTTTACAGTACAAATTCTTTTATGAATGGGATTTGTTCTGTGATGTTTGGATTCAGTAAAGGGGGGCACTTAAGGACTTAGAGGGCTACATGTGACCTAAGGCTATAGGTTCCCCACACCTGGAATTTTCTTCTTCTGTTTTGGCTCTTCCTAGTTTTCATATCAGAACAATATTTGAAGCATAAAAAGAATTTGACAAGACTGCTTCTTTGCCTATTTTTCTGAATAGTTTATATGATATTGGAATTAGTTGTTCTTTAAATGTTTGGCAAAATTCACTTGTAAATCCATCTGGCTTTGGAGATTTTTTCTTAGGGAGTTCATGGGTGGCTTGTTCAATTTCTTTTTTATGAAATGGTATTATTTAAGTATTTTGTTTCCTCTTTTGTTAATCTTGGCAATTTATGTTTTTGTAAACATTCATCCATTTCACTTAGATTGTCAGATTTATTGACATACAGTTTAGTAAAATAGCTCCTAATTATTGTTTTAATTTCCTCTTCACTGGTGGTGAATTCACCCTTTTCATTTTTGATACTGGTAATTTGATTTTCTGCTTTTTTTTTTCAATCAAATCAACCAAAGGTTTATCTGTTTTATTGTTTTTTCTCCACATAGAACAAATTCTTAGTTTTATTTATTAATTTAATATTTTTCTTACCCTCAGTTTTCTTAATCTCTCCTTTGATTTTCAGAATTTCTAATTTGATATTTAATTGGAGATTTTTAGTTTGTTCTTTTTCTGGGTTATTTATTTGCATGCCTAATCCATTGATCTCTTCTTTCTCTATTTTATCCATGTAAGCATTTAAAGATATCAAATTTCCTCTAAGAACTCCTTTGGCTGCATCTCATAAGTTTGGGTATGTTATCTCATCATCATCATTCTCTTGAGTGAAGTTATTGATTGTTTCTATGATTTGTTGTTTGACTCATTTATTCTTTAAGATTAGGTTATTTGGTTTCCAATTAGTTTTTAGTCTATCTTTCCATGGCCTTTTATTAGATGTTATTTTTATTGCATCATGATCTGAAAAGGATGCATTTAATATTTCTGTCTTTCTGCATTATATTGGGAGGTTTTTATGCCTTAGAACATGGTCATGTACCACTGTGAAAAAGGTTTATTCCTTTCTATCCCAATTCAATTTTCTCCAGAGGTCTACCATTTCTAACTTTTCTAAAATTCTATTCACCTCTTTATATTCTTTCTTACTTATTTTGTGGTTAGACTTTTTTCTGTCTCTGAGAGGGGGAGGTTGAAGTTCCCTGCTATTATAGTTTACTGTCTATTTCTTTCTGTAACTCACTTAACTTGTCCTCTAAGATTAGGATGCTATACCACTTGGTGCATGTATGTTTAGTATTGATGTTATTTCATTGTCTATGGCACCTTTTAGCAGGATGTGGTTTCCTTATCTCTTTTAATTAGATCTATTTTTGTGTTTGCCTTGTCTGAGACTAGGATAGGTACCCCCACTTTTTATTTCAGCAGAAGCATAATATATTCTGCTCCAGCCTTTTACCTTTACCCTGTATGTATCTCTGTTTCAAATAAGTTTCTTGGTAACAACATATTGTGGGATTATGATTTTTAATACATTCTGCTATCTTTTTCTGTTTTCATCCCATTCACATTCACAGTTATGATTACTGTCTTTCTTTCCATCCCATTCCCCCCTTCCCTGTTAAAGTTTTTTCTCTCTCCTTTCTCCCTTTCCATCATCATTCATGTTTTACTTCTGCCATGTCCTTCGATCTGCCCTCCCTTCTATCACCACCCCTCCCTTTTCTTTCCCCTTTCCCTCAATATTTCTTCCCTTCCTTCTGCTCTCTCTTCTATCCACTCCCCCTTTTTCTTTGCCCTTTCCCCTCCTACTTCCTACAGTGTAAGGTAGATTTCTATACCCAACTGACTATGTATGTTAATCCCTCTTTGAGCCAAATCCAATGAGAACAAGGTTCAAAAAATGCTCCCCTCCCTCCTTTCTTTCCCTCAATTGTAATAGATCTTTGTGCCTCTTTATGTGCTGCAATTTATCCTTTTCTGTCTCCTCCTTTCCTCTTCTCCCAGTATAATCCTCTTTTTCACTTCTTAATCAGTTACTTTTTATCATCACATCAAAGTCAACTTTTACCCACACCTTCTGTCTATATATATAGCTTCAAAATGTCATAATAAAGATACATTCTCAAGAGTTACAAATATAATCTTCCCATGTATGAATATAAACAGTTTAACCTTAGTAACATGTTTGTTTATTTTTTCTTTCTTATTTAGCTTTTTATGCTTCTCTTGAATCTTACATTCTAAGACTGAATTTTCTCTTCAGCTCTGTTTTTTTCATCAGGAAAATTTGGAAATCCCATATTTCATTGAATGTCTGTCTCCTCCCCTGAAATATTATGCTCAATTTTGCTGATTGATTCTTGCTTGCAGTCTAATCTCCTTTGCCTTTTGGAATATCATATTCCTAGCCCTCTGATAGTTTAATGTAGATTCTTCTAGGTCCTCTATAATCCTGACAGTAGTTTCATAATATTTAAATAATTTTTTTTTCTGGCTGCTTTTGGCATTTTTTCCTTGACCTAATAATTCTGGAATTTGGCTACAGTATTCCTTGGAGTTTTCATTTTGGGATCTCTTTCAGGAGGTGGATTTGTATATACAGAAGCTTTTCAGGTTTGTGTGGTTATTTATCTATTTTCTCTTTTGAAATTGCCTCTATCTCTTGTTTGGTTAAGAATACATCTTCTACTCCTACCTATGAGAGGCATATACTTCTATATACTATGCTATAATATATATTATCTATATTCTATGCTTCTATACTAATTTTGTTATTGTCTGATCTTTGATATTAAGATCACATATCCATTTAGAATTTATTGTAGGACATTATGTGAGCCTAATTTTTGTCAGATGGTTTCTCAATTTTCCCATTATTTTTTAAACCAAGTAAATCCTCCCTCAGCTTAGGTAATTTATGTTTTATGCTTTATCAAACATTGAACTATTGGGTTCAATTGTTTATTCTCTTTCATCTAGTCTGCTCTATTGATTGATCTCTCTATTTTAAAATACTTCTAGATTGTTTTCATGACTACTTCTTTGTGATATGGCTTGTAGTCTGGAAAAGCAATCCCTGCTTCTTCCCTACTACTTTTCATTATCTTCCCAACATTCTAAATCTTTTCTTTTTCAAATGAATTTGTTATTATTTTATAAAGTTCTATAAAGTATCCCCTTGATAATTTTTTGGTATGTCATTAAAACATATTAAAATTTGGTGATATTTTTTGTTTTAATTATATCAGCATGACCTAGCCATGAACATTGAATATTCATCCAGCTATTTAAGTTTTTTTCTTCATTTATTTAAGGAAGACATAGTAATTGAGTCTGTATAAGTATTTTGTGTTTATTGGTAGATTGAGGCCCAGATATTGTTTGTATTTTGTTGTTAATTTTGAGTGAGATTTCCATTTCTAGTATCGCTTCCTGTGTTTTGATTGTTTTATTTTGATTTTTGATCATATTATATTGATTTTTAAATTTTTTAAATTTATCAACATTCACTTCCATAAACATTTGAGCTTTAAATTCCATCCCCCCTCTTTGCTTTCCTTCCCAAGATGTCATGCAATCTGATGTAGGCTATACGTATACATTCCTAGTAAACACATTTTCACATTAGTGATGTTGTAAGGAGGAATTAGAACCAATAGGAAGAACCACAAGTAAGAGAAAACAAAACAAGACAGAAGAAAAAATAGCAAATACTATGCTTTGATCTGTATTCAAACTACATAGTTCTTTCTTTGGATATGGACAGCATTTTCCATCCTGACACCTTTGGAGATATCTTAGATCCTTGCATTGCTGAGAAGGGCTAAATCTATTGCTGAGAAGGGTTAATCATCACAGAACATGACTGTTACTGTGTACAACTTTCTCCTGGTTCTGCTCACTTCACTCAGCATTAGTTCAGACATGTCTTTTCAGGTTTTTCTGAAGGCTTCCTGCTCATAATTTCTTTTAGCACAATAGTATTCCATTACATTCATATACCAAAATTGTTCAGCCATTCCCCGATTGATGGGCATCCACTCAATTTGCAATTCTTTGCCACCACAAAGGAACTGCTAGAAATATTTTTGTGCATGTGGTCCTTTTCCCATTTTTATGATCTCTTTGGGATACAGCCCTAGAAGTCCTATAGCAGGGTCAAAGAGTATGCACACTTTTATAGCCCTTTGCCATAGTTCCAAGTTGCTCTCCAAAATGGTTGGATTATTTCACAACTCACCAATAATGCATTAGTATTCCAATTTTCCAACATCACTTCCAACATTTATCATTTTCCTGTTTTGTCATGTTGGCTAATCTAATAGGTGTGATGTGGTACCTTGGATTGGAGTTGTTTCATTTTGCATTTCTCTAATCAGTAGTGATTTAGAGCATTTTTTCATGTGGCTATAGATGGCTTTAATTTCTTCATCTGAGAACTGCCTGCTCATATCCTTTGACCATTTATCAATTGGGGAATGACTTGTATTCTTACAAATTTGCCTTAATTCTCAATACATTTTAGAAATGAAGCCCTTATCAGAGAGACTGGTTGTAAAAATTCTTTCCAGTTTCCTACTTTCTTTCTAATCTCAGTGAAATGGCTTTGTCTGTGCAAAACCCTTTCAACTTAATGTGATTAAAATGATCCATTTTGCATTTCATAATGTTCTCTGTGTCCTGTTTGATCATGATTCTTTTGTTCTCCACAAATCTAATAGGTGATCTATTCCTTGCTCTCCCAGTTTACTCATAGCATCAGCCTTTATATCTAAATCAGGAACCCATTTTGACTTTATTTTGGTATATGGTGTGAGATTTTGGTCTATACCTAGTTTCTGCCATACTCTTTTCCAGTTTTCCCAATATTTTTTTTCAAAAAGCAGGTTCTTATCCCAGAAGCTAGGATCTTTGGGTTTATCAAATGGTAGATTACTATAGTCATTGACTACTGTGTCTTGCATGCTTAACCTATTCCACTGATCTACCACTCTATTTCTTAGCCAGTACCAAGTAGTCTTGATGATTGCTGCTTTATAATACAATTTAAGATCTGGAATGGCTAGGCCACCTTCTCCTGCATTTCTTTTCATTAGTTCCCTTGATGTTCTGGACCTTTTGTTATTCCAAATAAATCTTGTTATTTTTTTTCTAGCACTATAAAATAATTTTTAGGTAGTTTGATTGGTATGGCACTGAATAAGTAAATTAGCTTAGGTAGAATTGCCATTTTTATGATATTAGCTTGACCTACCCATGAGCAACTGATGTTTTTCCAATTATTTAGATCTGACTTTATTTGTGTGGAAAGTGTTTTGTAATTGTGTTCATATAACTTTTGGATTTGTTTTGGTAGGTAAATTCCTAAATATTTTATAGTGTCTACATCAACTTTAAATGGAATTTCTCTTTCTATCTCTTGCTGTTGGGCTTTGTTTGTAATATATAGAAATGCCGATGATTTATGTGGGTTTATTTTACAGCCTGCAGCTTTGCTGAAGTTGTTTCTTATTTCAAGTAGTTTTTTACTTGATTCTCTAGAATTCTCTAAATATATCATCATATCATCTACAAAGAGTAATAGCTTTGTTTCTTCTTTGCCTATTCTAATATCTTCAATTTTTTTCTTTTTCTTCTCTTCTTACTAAAGCTAATATTTCCAGTATTATATTGAACAACAGTGGTGATAATGGACATCCTTGCTTTACCCCTGATCTTAATGGAAATGCTTATAGCTTGTCCCCATTACATATGATGCTTGCTGAAGGTTTTAGGTAGATGCTAATTATTATTTTAAGGAAGACTCCATTTATACCTATGCTCTCTAGTGTTTTTAATTGGAATGGATGTTGTATTTTGTCAAAAGGCTTTTCTGCTTCTATTGAGATGATCATGTGGTTTCTGTTAGGTTTGTTGTTGATATGATCAATTATGCTGATACTTTTCCTATTATTGAACCAGCCCTGCATTTCTGGTATAAATAGTATACCATATTTATATGGTATACTGGTCATAGTATATTATTCTTGTTATAATTTGCTGTAATCTATTTGCTTATATTTTATTTAAAATTTTTGCATCTAAATTCATTAGGGAAATTGGTCTGTAATTTTCTTTCTCTTTTTTGACTCTTCTCAGTTTAGGTATCAGCACCAGAATTTGGAAAGACTCCTTCTTCCCCTATATTCCCAAATAGTCTATATAGTATTGGAACTAATTGTTCTTTAAATATTTGATAGAATTCGTTTGTAAATCCATCAGGCCTTGAAAGATTTTTACCTGGGGAGTTCATCAATGGCCATGGACTGCCATGAAAAAAAGTGTATTCCTTTCTATTCCCATTCTGTTTTCTCCAGAGGTCTACCATAGCTAAGTTTTCTAAAATTCTATTTACCTCCTTAACTTCTTTCTTATTTATTTTGTGGGTAGATTTATCTAGTTCAGAGAGGGAAAGGTTGAGCTCCCCCACTAGTATAGTTTTGCTGTCTATTTCTTCTTGCAACTCCCTGAACTTCTCCTCTAAGAATCTGGATGCTCTTCCATTTGGTCCATGTGTAATTAGTAATGATATTACTTAATTATCTATGGTGCCTTTTAGCAGGATATGGTTTCCTTCCTTATCTCTTTGGATGAGATCTATTTTTGCTTTTGCTTTGTCTGAAATCAGGATTGCTACTTCTTCTTCTTCTTCTTTTTCTTCTTGTTCTTGTTCTTCTTCTTCTTCTTCTTCTTCTTCTTCTTCTTCTTCTTCTTCTTCTTCTTCTTTTACTGCAACTGAAGCATAATATATTCTACTCCAGCCTTTTACTTTTACCCCGTGTATGTCCCTGTGTTTCAAATGTGTTTACTGTAAACAATATATTGTAGGATTATTTTTAATCCATTCTGCTATCCACTTCCATTTTATAGGAGAGTACATCCCACTCACATTCACAGTTATGATGACTACCTCTGTCTTTCTTTCCCCCGTTTCCCCCCTGTTTATGCTTTTCTTTCTCCTTTCTTCCTTTCCCTCTTTACTAGTGTTTTGTTTTTGATTACCACCTCCCTCAGTCCCACCTCCCTTCTATTATCCTCCTTCCTTTTCTTCCCCTTACTCTTACTACTTATTCCCTCCCTTCTAATTTGCCCTCCTTTTTCCCCCCTTTTCCTTCCTACTGCCTATAGAGCAAGTTAGATTTCTATACCCGACAGATTATATTATTCCCTCCTTGAACCAAATCTGATGAGAGTAACGTTCAAACAGTGCTCCTCTCCCTTCCTTCTTTCCCTCTGCTGTAATGGGGTTTTTTTGTGCCTTTTCCTATAACATAATTTATCCTTGTGTACCTCTTCCTTTCCTTTTCTCCTATTACATTCTCTTAGATCAGATTAATCCACCTACTTAGATCAATTAACACACTATTCATTAATGATTTTGACCTTAGTTTTCCTTCTGTGTTTTATCTTTCCCTGATGTAGCTATTAGGACTATGTTTGCCTCAAATCAGGATTCTAGTAGGGTGCTTTCTTTCTAAAGATTTGAAAATAATTTGCGAAGTATGGATATAATTATTTAAAAGTTTCACAGAATTTTCCTTTGAATGCATCAGGACAAGAGGCCAATTCTGCCTCCCCCACTCCCACTCTTACCCCATCTTTGGTAGTTCCTTTATAGTTTGACTGACATTTAGGGTCTCTATCTGTTCTTTTGATATTTTTGATATTTTATTTTATTGAAGACATTATTCTATTTCTTTTGTGTTCTCAGTTTTGTTGATATATAACTATAGATAATATATTCAATTTTTAAAAAATTTCTTCTGATTTGCTTGTGATTTTACCTTTTACATTTCTTATCTTGTTGATCAATTTTTTGCCCCCTTCATTTTAGTTAGATTGGTTAAAGATTTATCAATTGTATTAGTATTTTCAAAGAACCAAGCTTTAGTTTATGTATCATTCTGTTATTTTATTACTATTTATCTATTTCTACACTAATTTTAATGTATTCTATTTTGTTTATTTTGTTTGTTGTCTTTCAAATTTTAAAAAGTGATTATAAAATTCATTAATACTATTTTTCCCTATTTTGTTAATGTATGTTTGTAGGGGTGTTCTTTTTTCCCCTAAGGACTACTTTAAGTGCATCCCGGAAATTTTGTTATATTGTTTTAGAATTATCATTTTCTTTCTCATAATTATTGTTTCTATGTTTTGTTCTTTGATCCATTCATTATTTAGGATTTCATTGTTAAGTCCCTAATTGTATCTCTGTGTGTGTGTGTGTGTGTGTGTATCATGGTCCCTCAACTAGCAATGATTTTTATTGCATTGTCATCTCTTAAGGATATATTTATTATTTCTGCCTTTTCAGATTTGTTTGCAATATCTCTGTGGCCTAATACATGGTTAATTTTCGTGAAAAAAAAGGTTCCCTGTGATGCTAAGAAATATCTATATTCTTTTGCCATCCAATTTAGAAGATGCCATTAGTCTTTTAGCTTGTTTTTCCAGTTTGTTTAATTCCATATTTTCCCTTTTATTTATTTTTCTGTTAGACTTATTCAAAAGCAGAAGATGTTGATAAAGTCTCCTCACCATTGTTTTAGTATCCATGTCTTCTTGTAACTTAGTTAAAATTTCCTTTAAAAACATGTGTGCTAAGGCCTTAGGAGTGAATCAGTTTATGATAATACCATTAGTTGTCTACGGTTCTTTTGAGCATAATGTAGCTTCCTTGTTTATTAATTTTTTGATTTTTTAAAAAGATGTTTGCTTTTATTTGTCAGATTGCATGATTGTGACTTCAGTTTTCTTGAATTCATGTGCTATATTACATTTTTTTTCCATCTCCTCAGTTTAATTTTGAATGTCTTTGTTTTTTTAAATGTCCTTCTTGTAAGCTACAGATTGTAGAGTTTTGCTTTCTTATCCATTCTGTCACTCTTTTAAATTTTATTGAGTTGTTCAATCTATTCATATTTAAAATTATGAGACCTAGGTTTATATTCTCCTCTATTTGTCTGATGATTTTTTCCAAATTGTTTCCCTTTCCGCAGAGGATTTCTCTCACTCCCTTCATTATTCTTCCTATCTTCTGAATGGAGACTCTCATTTTCAGGTTTGTGATCCCCATAATTATCTAATTCCTCTATTCTCTATATTTCCCATTGAATTAAAATTTCTTAGGTATCCATTCTGGGTTCTTTTCTCTAGGAAATTTATTCCCATGCCTTGTAGAGCTTCCCTCACAGATTCCCCTTTCCATTGTGCCTCATTCCTAGAACAATGCACATTCCTGAAGCTGATGAAGAGTAGACTGTCCTATGGTAGTATCCCTTACTTTCCCATATCTCTCATTATGAAAACCATCACTCATCTGTAGCAGTCTCTTTGGCTACCTTTCTTCTCCATTTGTTTCAAAATTTACTCTCTAATTTTATGCTCTCACCTTTATTCAAGAATTCTGACTCCCAACATCCTGAAGTAGGATGAATGGTCTTTTTAAGCACCAAATCTACCAGACAATACCCAGCACAAGGTCCCAGAGCTCCCTTCACAGAACACCTGTCTTCACTTAATAGGAACATTACCCTCTCAATCCTTCTGTCCTCCTCCTTACTCTTTTCCCTGCAGCTTTTTCTTTTCCTGAGAGACTATAGGGGTTACATTCTCCTCATTGCTAGCCTTTTGATCTGAAATGGCACATGGTATATTTGCCTCTATCCACTTGCTCTCCTCCCCCTTTTATGTACCATGCTTTTTGTAATGTAGTCCTCTTCCCCTAGAATATTAACCTGAAAGTAGAGTGTTTCCTGATTCAATTAATAATGCCTCAGTTCCACGTCATCACTGTTACTACCACCTGATTTCCACCTTCACCTTTGTACATTTAGAATGAAGTCTTTTACTTATCTCTCTGTTGTCACTCTGTTGTTGCTGTCCTTGTCTTCTGCATTTATTCACCTTTCCTGTATTTCTTTTGCTTGTAGTATTTGAGAAGCAAATAATAGTTTCAGGTCTGATTTTCTTTCTAAGAATATTTCAATTGCTTCTTTATTTTTGAATATCCATCTTTTTTTTTCATTTATGGCTTAGTTCTGATTTGCTTGATGGGTTACCCTGGACTGCATTCTGAGCTCCATCAGTACTTGGAAAATTATCCCATTCCCTCTTGCATTTTCTGGTGGTCAAAAAATACTGTGTTATTTGAATTTCTTTTCTTTTGTACTGGAAAGTCTTTCTCCTGATTGCTTGGAGAATTTGTTTCTGAACTGAATTGTTAAATTTAACCACTATGTGTCTTGGAGGTTGCAGCTTTGTTTTGTTTTTGCTTTCTGGAAGTAATCTGTATACTCTTTCTGTGTTCAGAAGTCTTAGGGAATTTTCTTGTTTTACTTCTTGCTCTGTAGTGTTCAGTTTTTTTGACTTGTGTTTTCTGGGAGACCTATGAATCTTAGATTTTCTGTAAGCATTCTTTGAGATCAAGAAGCTTTGTTTGGTTAGAGAGCACAGTTTATTTTATTGTTATTGAGGTTTTTTTTTGTTTCTTTCTCTTTTTCTTGATTGTCTTTCACTTCTGGGTATTTGCATTACTAATCAGTTGGTCTTTTCCCACCTTTCTGTTAAAATGTCCATCGCAATTCATTTTTCTATTCTGCATTTTTTTTTCTGAGCAGGCCATAAATCCTGCTCTCATAATAATCTCTTCTTTTTTAAACCACTCAAGAAACAGTATATTTTGATTCCTTGTTATCCTAAAATTCCACAGAGTCCTCTGTCTTATTAATGTTGGTACATTTTTTTTCCCTTTGTTTTGCAGTATTGGTTCATAGATGCCTGAACTTGTATGCTAGATCTTGGGGCTGTAATTCCAATTTCAGTTAATGATTTTCTTTTGATTTATCTATGTTCAAGTTATTTGAATTTTCTTCTTCCTAAGATCTTTGGTAAATTCACTCTTTATTTTTCCTTTTTCCCCCCTACTGTTCATTTTCTGACTCCCCTTTGATGGTGGATTTCCTGTCAACTGGATCTCAAATTGTCTTAGCCTCCTTCCCATGCTAGACAATTAATTCACAGCTCATCAGTCTCGTCCTCTGCCCCAAATGACTTTTAAGGGGATAGAGTTGGTCCAAGCTGGATGCTGGGCTCTTTCTCTAAGGCTTAGTGGAGTGCTACATTGCCCTCTCTCACATTCACTTAGCGTCTTGTCTAAGTGTCCTGTTCCATTCCTTCGATGTTCCTTGGTTCTCTGGCCCTGCACTAGAGGTTTTGAGAGCTGCTATGCTGGAGCTATAAGGTTTATTTCTATAGGTTAGGTCTCTGACGATGGGGGTGGAGTGGGCATATGGTTAAGCCTTGCTTGAAGTTCAGACATGTGTCCTACCTCATTCCAACTCTTCCTCTGCTCACTTGCTGGGATCTTTTGTAGCACAGAATGCTGCCACATTTCCTGCCTTTCCAGTATTCTTACATTTTTCTCCCTTCTACATAATTTATTGAAGTGATCTGATTGGTTCTACCTTTTTTCAATTGATGCTATTTATAGTTAATTGATTTTGTCCTATAACTGCCTAAGTTATGTTTTTGTTTACCTCTGAACTTAGTTCAGGATTCAGCTGGCCTGTAATGAATTTTAGAAATCTAGTTCTCTTGTTAATCACTGTTGTGATCTTGTGTCAAGAATATTCATTTTGTTTTCCAAAGAAGTCTGCTCCATTATCTCTAACCTTGCAGGTGGATTCAAATAATGAATATTTCTTCATCAGAGGAGCAAAGAAAGAGGTTGTTGCTAGCCCCAGATTCCCAATTTCCAACCTATCATATTGTCCCCTATGCCTTAGTTCTGTAACCAATCATATTGATTTTGCCATTTATGATGATGAGCTCTTTTAACCTATCATAATTTGTCCCCTGTCTATGAAGTCCTGTTCTTTGTTCTGTACTCCCCAAAACTACAAAAGAGAGCTGTTCTCTTCATTCAGGGTCTTAGCATTGTTCAGGAAGCTGGGAGCCTAATAATTGGTAAATTTGTGCTTTACTAATGAATTGATCAGTTAGAACTTGTGCCTCAGTTTACCTTAATTTAACTGTTATGCTATGATCCTGAAACACTATCTTCCTTGAAGTTTCTCTTACAAAGATCCAACTACCTTTTTACTGGCTATCTCCTATACATTTCATGCTCTCCCTCCTCACTCCCACTTTTTTTTTTTATTCCATTCAATATTTTTCTGAAACTCTACTTCCTTCAATAAGTCTTTTCTGCTTACTGCACTCCATTGCTAGTACCTTCTCTTTGAGATTGCCTCTCAATTACAATATACATTTCACATTCATACATCATTGTAGGTCATTGTTTTTAGAATGTGAACTCCTTGAGAGTAAGGACCATATTTTTGTTGTTGTTGTTGTTGTTTGTTTTTGTTTTTGTTTTGTGTTTTGCCCTCTGAGCATTTAGCACAGTAACTGGAACATAGTAAGTACTTAATAAATAATTTACAGTGAAGGACTGGATACATGTATGTAATATATTTGACCAGGAAAAATGTGTGGTCAAAACAACTCAGTCCTCTGATGCTGCAGAATCATGATATTCTCTTGTTATATTGCAATATTCCTTTCTACTGTTCTTTCCTAGTTGTTGCTGCTCTCTGCTAGGCATCTTGGCACTATGCCAATGATGCACCATCTAGGGCATTAGCTGCATTGGGTCTTTTTTGTTAAGCTAATGGTGCTTTTTACCGTGACCATTTGGTATTCTGCTATAATGGTATTTCTTCTCTGGTATAAGGGGTCTAAGAACTTTTCAACTTATAAACCATAGATTATTTTTAGATTTTTTATGATGTATATCTCAGGCAACTGTACCCAGTCAGGTAGCTAGAGTAATACTTAGGTTTTGTTAAGTTTTTCTTTTGAACTCCTTTTCTCCTTGTATTTTTTGTTATCTCAGTCTGAACTCTTGTCTGAATTATGTTCTGAAATTTATTTTATACCTTGGTCACTTGCTTGGCACCCATTCAAATCATCCTAGGGGTTCCAGATAATCAAATTACCAAAGAGATGGGATGAGCTGTGATAAGAAGGTCCTTTTTCAACCCCCATAGTGCCACTATTTGACACGTACATGAACTTCTCTGCAAAACTCAAAAGGGTTATGATTGGGGCTCATGAAATTGTAAAATTTGACTGATTTCTGAATAATGAGCAATGTCAGTCTGTTGCCTATTCCTTCTCCCAATCTCTTATCACTATGTGACAAAGCTACCATGTCAGCTCATAAAATTATGTATTTAGAAGGTACCTTTGAATCTACCCAGTACAACCAATATTCAAAACATAGATTCTATCTTGAAACTTCTTAATATGTGTGGTAGCTAGGTATCATCTTGTCATCTGGCATCACAGATTTCAGTTTCCTATTAACCATTTTGGTTTATTTTTTGCACTCTTGAGATTACTCTCTTCAATAGAGTGAAATAGAAAAAAAAAGATTTGAACATTCTCTTTTTTTGTGCATTATCATTATTTTATTCACCCTAAGCAGCATATCTTTCTTTGTGTTCCTTATTGCCTAAAACATTGCTTTCTTAAAAAAAAATTAAAGTATTCTTTGTTGTTTTTTTCATGAGCTTAAAAATTTATTTAGGTTTTTAGCTTTTCTAACACCATGCTACAGATTTATGCCACTCTCATAATTTCCTTGTCAGTTATTTACTTCACACCTGTTCCTTGTACATGTCCTTTTAAAATCTGAGCTAATTAATGAGTTCCCTGTGCAGGTTTAGCAATTTCTATAAACATCTACCATTTTATTTCTCAGAGAAATTATTTATGATTGTATTTCTTGAAATTTATTTCCATCACTTTTGAGTCAACTTCATCTTTAGAATATCAGGCCATGAGATCCTACCAATTATATTTCCAAACTTTTTGAAATTTGATTTCCTAAATTCTAGTGTATGTGTAAGACCATGCCTAGCATCACCCTTTTATTGATCACTAATTCTATGTCATAGTTACTATTTCCAAAGGTTTGTATCAGTTGTATTTCAGCAAAAGGTGACTCCTTAATGGTAAAGATCAGAATTAAAGTAGCCACTTTTTTCATCATTTTTTCTACCTAAAAAAAGCCATTAATGACAATGATTTTTTTTTTCTGTTTTTGGTGCTTCTCGATAACAAGTAATTGAGTTATGTTAGCATATCTTTTAACACCTTCAACAGACTATCACATACTTTTTCCTTTCTTTTTTCTTTAAAATATTAATATGTTTTATTTTGGCACAATAAGTATATCTCAACATTCAAACAAACCCCTCAACACAGTACAACCTCTAATCCCTAGCATTTGATTATAAATTGTCAGCAGATAGGAGAACTATGTCCTATGGGAATATGGTACTAATATTGAACATTTAATCTGTCAAGCATTTATTGCCTTTTGATAGTGACCTTATTTGCATTGATGCAATTCTTGTGTGATAAGTGGATAAAGCACTGTATTTGGAATCATAATTTCAAAATGTTTTCCAGGAAGAACTGAACTAATTCACAGTTCTACCAAGAGGGAAATGGTATATGTGTCTCCTCACAGAAAATCAAACTGTGAATTTATCAACATTTAACAGCCTTTCCTATCTTGAATGAAAGTTAATAATTTAGTCTTGTTTAATTTGCATTTATTTTTTTTGTTTTGAAAGCAACGCAGGTTCTTTATATTGAAAAATATGAAAGGCGACTCTTAATCTTACATCTTAGTGTTAGTTCCCTACTAATTTTCAATGCCATATTTTACCAGGTATTTATTACAAATATTAGTTTTTGACCCCAGTATGCAGGCTTTTTAAAAATTCTGAGTCCAGCTACACTGATACAGTTTGTCTTATCTCATATCCTTTGTTTTTTTAGAAATTTCTCCCCCCACCCCTTTTGGCAGCCAAGATGGCAGAGTAAGCATTAAATCACTGTTGCTGTCCCATAGTCATGTCCAAACAACCATAAAATAGTGCCCCAGAACAAATCTTGGAACAGCAAAGCCAGCAGAAGGATGGGGTGGAGCAGTCTTTTACCCATGGAAACTTGGAGAATTAGCAAGGAAGGTCTGTCTCACTTGAGTAAAAGGGGAACACATTCTAGCACAGGAAGTGTCCCAGAAAGCCAGCAGCAAGATCCATCTCAAAAAACCAGGAGGAGATCATGGACACCAGTATAGCAGAGCAGGCAAATGCAACAAAAGCTCCCCTCTCTACCCCCTTCCCCACACATGCCTTAGCATAGCCAGGGGAACTGGAAGACTCCAACAAAGAGAACCTCAATGTCTTTTGGTGCTGCCCTGGCCAGGCAGGCATCCTTCAGGGGTCAGATTTCCATGTGCCTCAGTGTAGTCCCAAGAAAAGGCAGAAAAATCCCACCTGACCTGAGCACATACCAGATACCACCAATGTGACCCCAGCTCAGCACCAGGTAAGCTGCTAGACCCCTTTACTCTCTAGCTGCTAGCACCTGAGGTCACAGCACACAAAATCAATGTCCAGGCTATTGGCCCTCAGCAGAAGAAGTTTGGGATAGTGCCTCTTATACTTCAGCAAGACAGCTTAACTTTCTCATTTTGTATTATTAATTTATTTATTTTTAGTTTTCAGCATTTACTTCCATATGATTTTGAGTTTTAAATTTTCTCCCCTCCCTTTCTTCCCTCTCCCAAAGACAGTGCATAATCTGATATAGGCTCTACTTATGCATTCATATTAAGCATATTTTCATACTAGTCGTGATGTAAAGAAGAATTAGAACTAATGGGAGGAATGACAAGAAAGAAACAAAACAATAAAAGAAAAGAAGAGCAAATAGTATACTTCCATCTACATTCAGATTCCAAAGTTCTTTCTCTGGATGTGGATAGCATTTTCCATAGTGAGTCTTTTGGAGTTGTCTTAGATCCTTGCATTGCTGAGAAGAGCTAAGTCTATCAAAGACAGTCATCACACAATGTGGTTGTTACTGTGTAGAATGTTCTCCTGGTTCTGCTCACTTCACTCAACATCAGTCCATAATAAATCTTTCCAGGTTTTTCTGAAGTTCACCTGCTCATCATTTCTTATAGCACAACAGTATTCAATTACATTCATATACCAAAATTGTTCAGCCATTTCCCAATTGATGGACATCCTTTTAATTTCCAATTATTTGCCACCACAAAAAGAGCTGCTACGTATATTTTTCTACATGTCGGTCCTTTTCCCATTTTTATTATCTCTTTGGAATACAAGTGTTGAAGTGATATTGCTGGGTCAAAAGGTATGCACAGTTTTATAGCCCTTTGGGCGTAGTTCCAAAATCCTCTCAGTTCACAACTCCACCATCAATGCATTAGTGTTCCAATTTTCCCACATCTTCTATAGCATTTATCATTTTCCTCTTTTGTCATGTTAGCCAATCTGATAGGTGTGATGTGGTACCTCAGAGTTGTTTTGATTTGCATTTTTCTAATCAAGAGTGATTTAGAATATTTTTTCATATGACTATAGACAGCTTCAATTTTTTCATCTGAAAACTGGCTGTTCATATCCTTTGACCATTTATCAATTGGAGACTGACTTCTATTGTTATAAATTTGACTCAGTTGACAACTCAATTTTCAAAGCCAGGAAATAGGCAAAAAAGATGAGCAAGTGGGACTTCCAGGAGCCAAGATAGCAGAGTAAGCAGTAGATCACTGTCACTTTTCCATTCTCATTCCTGAACACACACACAAATTAGTTCCCAGAATAAATCCTGGAACAGTGGAGCCAGTGGAAAGATGGGGTGGAGCAGTCTTTTGATCTAGGAGACTTAGAGATCAGCAAATGAGGCCCATATCACTCAGGTAAAAGGGGAGCACAATGCAGGACAGTGGGCATCCCAGCAAGCCCTCAGCAGGTTCCACTCAACCAACCAGTGGGAGATCCTGAGCCCCAGAGAGGTGGAGCAGGCACATGCCAACACCAGGACACCCCATGATCAGGTGTCCTCCAGCAGTGGATCTCCATATGCTTCAGTGCAGCCCTGGGAAGGTAGGCATCTTCCAGCAGCCAGACCACCCTGTGCTTCAGCACAGCTCCAGGGAAATGCAGAAAAACCGCACCTGGCCTCGGCACATGCCAGACTTAACCACTAGGACCCCAGCTCAGTACTAATAAAGTCAGATCTAAATAACTGGGAAAATATCAGTTGCTCATGGGTGGGCTAAGTTATTTATGATAAAAATGACAATTCTACCTAAATTAATTTACTTGTTCAGTGCTATACCAAAATCCCGAAAATGTTTTATAAAGCTAGAAAAAAATAATGACAAAATTCATCTGGAAGAGCAAAAAGTCCAGAATATCAAGGGAAATAAATAAAAGAAATGCAAGGGAAGGTGGCCTAACCACACCAGATCAAAAACTGCACTACAAAGCAGCAATCATCAACTATACTTGGTACTGGCTAAGAAATAGAGTCAATGGAATAGGTTAGGTACACAAGACATAGTAGTCAATGAGTATAGCAATCTACTGTTTGATAAACCCAAACAGTCCAGCTTCAGGGATAAGAAGTCAGTATTTGACTAAAACTGTTGGGAAAACTGAAAAAGACTATGGCAGAAACTAGGCAGAGATCAACATCTTACACTGTGTATCAAGGTGAGGTCAAAATGGGTATGTGATTTAGACACAAAGGGTGAAACTATAAATAAATTTGGAGAGCAAGGAATAGTTTACCTCTCAGGTCTATGAAGAAGGGATAAATTTATGACCAAACAAGAAATAGAGAACATTGTGAAATGTAAAATGAATAATTTTGATTACATTAAATTAAAAATGTTTTTGCACAAAACCAATGCAACCAAGATTAGAAGGGAAGTGGAGAGCTTGGAAATAATTTTTACAGTCAATGTTTCTGATAAAGGCTTCATTTCTAAAATATATAGAGAACTGAGTTAAATTTATAAGAATAGAAGTCAGTCCCCAATTGATAAATGGGCAAAGAATATGAACAGGCAATTTTCACATGAAGAAATCAAAGTTCTCTATAGACATATGCAGAAGTGCTCTAAATCTCTTCTGATTGGAGAAATATCAATTAAAACAACTCTGAGGTACCACATCATACCTATCAGATTGGCTGACAGGACAAAAAAGGAAAATGATAAATGTTGGTGATGTTGGAAAATCAGAACATTAATGCATTGTTGGTAGGGTTCTAAATTGGTCCAACCATTCTGGAGAACAATTTGGAACTTGTGTAAGTTCTATCAAACTGTGCATACCCTTTGAACCAGCAATATCATTACTAGTATATATCCCAAAGAGATTATAAAAAAAAAGGAAAAGGACTGACATATACAAAAATATTTATAGCAACTATTTTTGTGTTGGCAAATAAGTGGAAATTGAGGGGATGTCCATCAATTGGGGAATGGCTGAACAATTTGTGGTATAAAATTATAATGGAATACTGTTGTTCCATAAGAAATGGTAAGTAGGCAGACTTCAGAAAAATCTGTCAAGACTAGACTTGTTTTAACTGTTGTTGAGTGAAGTGAGCAGAACCATGAGAACACTGTAAACACTAACAGCAACCTGGTGTGATGACTGACTTTGTTCGACCTAGCTCTTAAGTGATGTGAATATCTAAAAGGCAATTCCAAAAGACTCATGATGTACAAACCATCTACACCCAGAGAAAAAACTGAATTGTGAATGCTGATCGAGGCATACTATTTTCTGTCTTTTTTTGTTGTTTTTTCTTTCTCATTGTTTTTCCCTTTGGTTCTGAATCTTCTTTACAACATGACTAATGTGGAAATGCTTTTAATATGATTACACAAGTATAGCCTATATCAGATTGCATGTCATCTTTGGGAGTGAGGATTATAGGGAGTGGGGAAATTTTAGAACTCAAAATCTTATAAAAGTGAATGTTGAAAAGTAAAAATAAATAAATAACTTAAAAAAAGATAAGCGAGAAGCAAAACCAAACATTGATCTTAGAAAGTTAGTGACAAGGAAGATCAAAACATAAACTCATATGAAACCTCCTGGGAAAATATGAATTGGTCTCAAGCCCAAAAAGCTTTCTTGGAAGAGCTCAAAAAGGATTTTAAAAGTTAAAAAAAGGGCAGCTAGGTGGCACTGAGTCAGGAGGACCTGAGTTCAAATCCAGCCTCAGACACTTAACACTTAAAAGCTGTGCGACCCTGGGCAAGTCACTTAACCCCAATCGCCTCACCAAGAAGCAAAAAAAAAAAGTTTAAAAAAAGAAAGGCAGAAGAAAAATTAGGAAAAGAAATTAGAGATATGCAAGACAGAGTCAACAGCTTGGAAAAGGAAGGACAAAAATTGACTAAAGAAAACAATTCCTTAAAAAGTAGAATTGGCCAAAGAGAAAAGGAGCTACAGAATTTTACTGAAGGGAATTATTTTATTCCTTAAAAATTAGAATTGGGCAAGTGAAATCTAAGGACTCAATGAAACATCAAGAATCAGTCAAATGAAATCAAAAGAATGAAAAAAAAAATTAGAGGAAGAAAGATCCAGGAGAGATAATTTAAGAATTATTGGGCTATCTGCAAGCCATGACAAAAAAAAAAAGAAGAAGAAGAAGAAAGAAAGACTGGGCAGTATCTTTCAAGAAATTATCAAGGAATATTGCCTTGATATCCTAGAACTAGATGGTAAAATAGAGAAAGAGGAGAACAATGAATTGGACATGGAATTGAAAACCTATAAAATGAACAAATTAAAAATTCCCAATGAAATACCAAATTAGAAATTCTGAAAGTCAAAGGAGAGTGATAACTCTGGAAATAAAAAATTATTGAACTAATAAATAAAACTAAGAGCTGCTTTTATGAAAAAATGATAAAATATATGTAATCTTTGGTTGATTTAATTTTTTAAAAAAAGAACATCAAATTACCAGAATCAAAAATGAAAGGGTGAATTCACTACCAATGAAAAGGAATTTAAAGCAATAATCAGGAGCTATTTTACCCAACTGTATGCCAGTAAATTTGATAATCTAAGTGAAATGGATAAATATTTACAAAAATATAAATTGCCCAGATTAACAGAAGAGGAAATAAAATACATAAATTATGCCACTTCGAAAAAAAGAAATTGAACAAGCCATCAATGAACTCCCTAAGAAAAAAATCACCAGGGTCAGATGCATTTACAAGTGAATTCTACCAAACTTTTAAAGAATAACTATTTCTAATACTATATAAACTATTTAGAAAAATAGGCAAAGAAGGATTCCTACCAAATTCTTTTTTATGGTGCTGATATCTAAACCAGGAAGAGCCAAAACAGAGAATGAAAATTATAGGTCAATTTTCCTAATGAACACTGATATAAAATTTTTAAATAAAATATTAGTAAAGATATTATAGCATCTTATCACAAAGATAATACACTATGACTAGTTGGGATTTACACCAGGAATGCAGGGCTCGTTCAATATATGGGAAAATATCACCATAGTTGGCTGTATTAGTAACAGAATGAACCTAAATCATATGATTATCCCAGTAGATGCAGAAAAAAAAATTGTGAAAAAATGCACAATTCCTATTAAAAACTCCAGAGAGCATTGTAATAAATGGAGTTGTCCTTAAAATTGTAAGTAGCATCTATCTAAAACCATCAGCAAGCATTATATGCACTGGGGATAATCTAGAAACATTCCTAGTAAGATCAGGGGTGAAACAAGTATGTTATTCAATGTTGTAGTAGAAGTGTTAGCTTTAGCAATAAGAGAAGAAAAACATGAAGAAATTAGAATACACAATGAAGAAAAAAAACTTTCAGTCTTTGCAGATGATATGATGGTATACTTAGTGAATACTAGAGAATCAACCAAAAAACTAATCAAAATAATTAAAAACTTTAGAAATGTTGCAGTGTATAAAATAAACCCACATACATCATTGACATTACTATTTATTACTAACAAAGCCCAGCAGCAAGAGACAGAAAGAGAAATTCCTTTTAAAATAACTGTAGGCAGTATAAAATATTTGGAAGTCAGCTCCCCAAGACAAACCCAGGAAGTATATGAACACAGTTACAAAATACTGTTCATACAAATAAAGTCAGTTCTAAACAATTGGGAAAATATAATTTGCTCATGAAAAGGCCTAGCTAATATAATAAAATGGCAGTGCTATCTAAATAAACTTACTTATTCAATGCTATACTAATCAA
Organism: Phascolarctos cinereus; assembly: GCF_003287225.1. NCBI lineage: Eukaryota > Metazoa > Chordata > Mammalia > Diprotodontia > Phascolarctidae > Phascolarctos > Phascolarctos cinereus. The sequence goes on from NW_027555847.1 coordinate 193,660,661, forward strand.
ACTACTAACAATTATTTTATAGGGCTAGAAAAAACAATTTTAAAAAATCATCTGGAAAATCAAAAGGTAATGAATATCAGGGGAATTAATGAAAAGAAGTGCAAGGGAATGTGGCATAGCCATACCATATGTAAAAGTATATTATAAAGCAGTCATCTTCAAATTTACTTTGTATTAGCTAAAAAATAGAGTTGTGAATCAGTGGGAAAAGTTAGGTACGTAAGATACAATAGTCAATGACCATGGTAATCTACTGTTTGACAAACCCAAAGACTCCAGCTCCTGGAGGAGAACTCATTATTTGACAAAAACTGCAGGAATAATGGAAAATAATGTGGTAGAAACTAGTTACAGACCAACATCTTACACCATATACCAAGATAAGGTTAAAATAGGTGCATGATTTAGACATAATGGATGATACCATAAGCACATTAGGAGACAACAATATTTTACTTGTCAGATCTATGGAGAAGGCAAGAATATATGCTCAAAAAAAATATAGAGAATATTTTGAAAGGTAAAATGAATAATTTTGATTACATTAAATTAAAAGTTTTTCACAAACAAAGCCAATGCAACCAAGATTAGAAGGGAAGCAGAAAGATGGGAAATATTTTTTACAGCCTGTGTCTCCGATAAAGGCATCATTTCCAAAATATGTAGAGAACTGAAAAAAAAATTTATAAGAATACAATTCATTCTCCAATTGATAAATGGTAAAAGGATATGAATAGGCAGTTTTCAGATGAAGAAATTAAATCACATATAATCACACAAAAAATGCACTAAATCACTGTTGATTAGAGAAATGCAAATTAAAACAACTCTTGAGTTACCATCTCACACCTATCAGATTGCCTAATGAACAAAAAAAGAAAAATGATAAATGTTGGAGAAGATATGGGAAAGTAGGAGCATTAATGCATTGTTGGTGAAGTAGTGAACTGATCCAGTCATTCTGGAGAGCACTTTGTAACTATGCCCAAAGGGCTATCAAACTGTGCATATCTTTTGACTCAGCAATACTACTTCTAGGTCAGTATCCCAAAAAGATCATAAAAAGGGAAAAGGACTCAAATGTACAAAAATATTTATGGCAGCTCTTTTTGCATTGGCAAAGAATTGGAAATTGAGGGGATGCTCATCAATTTGGGAACTGCTGGGCAAGTTGTGGTATATGAATGTAATGGAATAGTATTGTGCTGCAACAAATGATGAGCAAGCAGATTTCAGAAAAAAACCTGGAAAGACATGAACTCATATTGAGTGAAGTGAGCAGAACAAGAACATTGTACATAGCATCAGCAACAACATGCCATGATTAACTATGGTAGACTTAGCTTTTCTCAGCAATACAATGGTCTAAGACAATTCTGAAAGACTCATGATGGAAAATGCCATCCGATATTCAGAGAAAGATGAATGATATCTGAATGCAGAAAGAAACATATTATTTGAAGTTTTTTTTTTCTTTTTCATTATTTTGTCCTTTTATTCTGCTTCTTTTTTCACAACATGACTAGTGTGGAAATATATATAATATGAATATACTTGTACAGCCCATATAAGATTTCATGCCATCTTGAGTCTGAGGGATGGCAGGGAGGGAGACATTTAGAACTCAAAATGTTATAAAAGTGAATTTTGGAAACTATCTTTACATGTACTTTGGAATAAATAAAATATTAAGTGGGAAAAAATCTTAAATAGAATTAGATGATAAAGAATGGTATATAATGAGAAAGTAAAACAAAGGAAGGCTTGTTAGTAAATGTTATAGCAATTAATATAGCAGATAAATGTTTAGAGTGGAGAACAAGAAATGGAGATTTCCAAAAACTGAGTTTATTGCTTACGCTACCATTTTAAAGAGATGAAGAAATGAAAAAATGAATAAACAAATTGAAAAAAAAAGACATTTCTCCCTTACCATAATTGTAAAATACAATTTATTTTTCATTTAAATTATGATCTGACTTTTTTATCCTTGGGTTTTTATCTCTTTCGACTTTATGGTGGTATAAATATGTCACTGACCTATATTTTACTTTTTCCAAATTACTTCCCAATTTCTTCTTTTTGAGTATGGATTCCTTTCCTCAAAGATTTCTATGCATATTTGCTTGTTTTTGCCTTAATTAGATTATTCTTAAGATCTAATTTTTTTATCTACCACCAGATAATTTGGTTAAGTACTATTTTTCAGGTTAGTTTGAGAGGTAGCATTGCCATGTCTCCTTCCTTAAAATTTATTTCTTTGATGTCACTTGATATTTTTGAAATATTATTCTTATAATAGGATTCAATAATGGGTAATGTCAGTTTGGATTATAGGATATTTGAGAAGCAGCGTGGAGTAATGGGACAGCTAGGTGTTGTAGTGGATAGAGTGCCAGGCCTGGAGTCAGGAACATTCATCTTCATGAGTTGAAATCCAGCCTCAGACTTCTGTCAGCTGTGTGATGCTAGGTAAATCACTTAACTCTGTTTGCCTTAGTTTCCTCATATGTAAAATGAGCTGGAGAAGAATGGTGAACCCTTTCAATATCTTTGCCAAGCAAATTGCAAATGGGATAAGGAAAATCGGACACAATGAAAAATGACTGAAGAATAATGACAAATGGTGTGGTGGAAAAGAACACCAAGTTAGGAGGAAGGTTAAGTGACTTTGAGTAAGTCAATTTACTTCCCTGCGCAATAGTGTATGTACTGTAAAATCAGAGGGTTGTACTAGATAATTTCTAATATGTCTTCCAAGTTCTAATTTTCAGTGATGAACAAGCTCAAATTTTAAATTACACTCTCCAAAGTTGTGAGATTTCCAGGAGGGTTATTCAGCTGATTGTAGCAGCAGACAGTAAGCAGGGGACTCACTAGGAATATTAAGGCACAGCTGCTATAATTTCACACCTGCAGAGTTAAGTGGAATATTTTAGTAAGTTCTATAGACACCAACCTGGACCCAAAGAGCAAGAATAGAAATCAATATGAATTAGATAGTTAATAGTCAGCCTTTCTTCTTTTCCCTTTTTTATCTCTGATTGTCAGAACCCTTATCTTCTTTCAAGGATCTATTCAGACTTCTCTATGAAGCCATCCCTAGTCCCTTCAGTTGCCTGTCTTCTCTCCCTCCTCAATTTTCTATGTATTTATGAATAGGATAGGGATTGGTCTGACTTACGGTTTTGTTAGTATAGGCAACTCTTCTGTAAGGAAGATGCAGGTTAGCATCTCCTCTGTAATTTATGGAGAGTTACCTAGAGTACTGTGGGGTTAGGTGGATTGCCCAGGGTCTTATAGACAGTTTGTGTCAGAAGCACGAATTGAACCCATGTCTTATTGTTTTTGAGGCTGGCTCAGCTTCATTACATTACAACATGCTTCCTCTCATACATCTATGTCTAGAAATAGATCTACTTTTAAGGAAAGTATCCAGTCTAGTCATATTCACTCCTTCGTTATTCTCTGGGCTCCATTCTTGAATTTCTGGAATTCTTTGTTCACCATGAACCACTAACCTTCTTACTCTGTCATACAACTCTGCCCCCTATGGCCTTTTTCTCTAATTAGTTGGTTCTTGCTGGAAAATCCATTTTAAAAAAAATACCCAGGTCATCCATGATCACTTCATTCATTTTTGTGCTCCTCTCCTGACTCTCTGGACTTCTTTCTCAACTATTGCCCTACAGAGGCACCATCTTTTCCTCTACTCCTCATTAGCTCCCTTTTATGTGGTATCTTTGCCATTGGAATATAAGCTCCTTGAGGGCAGGGCCTATCTTTCTTTTTACTTATAATTGTATTCAAAACAGTTGGCACAGACCTTGGAACATACAGTGACTACTGACTTGACATTATTATGATTATTATGATTATGATGATTATGATCAGCAGCGGCATTATTACATATTATATCATTTGATCATATTTGACTGTGTCTCTGTATCTGCACTATAAATATGTATATGCATGGTTGTATGTGTGTGTTAATTATTTCTCTCCAGTAGAGTATAAACTCCTGGAGGGCAGGGGATGTTTTATTTTTATATTCCCTGAACCCCACACCCCATCTAGCCTTTAGCCTAATACCTTCCATATTGAGGTGCTTAAGATATGTTTGTTGAATTTAACTGGGCACCTCCTGTTAACTGCTATTATTATTCTCATGTTTTTAGGCAAATAAAATAGAACTGATGGATAGGAAATTTTAAAAAAGGAGTAATAAACAAAAAACTGAAGAGAAAAATAGTAAGAGATAAGAAAGAATCAACAGAGTACCTACAGGATGGGCGTTACCAGGCTGTTACTTCTAAGCTAATTTCAAAATGTTTCTGTTGGTACTTGATCTCCGGGAGGTAGGGCAGAGGTGCCAAACATAGCAGGCCTAGTGGCATGCCAGAACCAGATTAAAATATGATTGCAAAATATTTAACAAATTTAACAAATGTTTAACACAATAAATAAAAATCCAATGCAACATATACAATGTTAATATGTGATTTTCTAAGTCAATGTGTAGCTGGCAGAAATCCTTTTGTATGGCTGAAGAGCCTCCATTTCTGTTTGAATTTGAAACCACTGCTTTAGGGTCCCAAAAGATTAAGTGATATAACCAGGGTCACGTAGGTAGCATGTCAAAGGTGAGACTTGAATCCAAATCATCCTGGCTTAGAGCTCAGCTCTCTATCTGCTATACCATAAAATCCTTAAGATTTTCTATAATTCAAAATCCAAAAAAATAACCCTTTAATGTTATTACCAATTATCCTTTGTTCTCCTTTATTTTTTCTGAATACATATTTTTATAATAATCATCATACTAATATTTCTGTAGGTCACTAACCTTCCTACTCACAGTCCTACCCTGATAATCCTTGCATGTGGAATTATAACCCATGGGCATATTGTTTAGAAAATGTGTTTCCTCTATTTGCAGGGTAGTTTAATCTGTCTACCAATGTTAGCTACATCCTCATCTTTCACCTCTCTTCTCTCTCTCACTCTCTCTCTCTCTGTCTCTCTCTTTCTCCTTTCTTTTCCTCTTTCCCTCCCTTCCTCATTCATTCCTTCTACCCTTCGTTCTCCTTCATGTTGTTTCTCAGAAAGATAAAGCTCATTATGCAACCTACCTCATAAGGAAAGAAATGAATAATTAATGAGTACATAGCGTTTTGAAAATATGAAGTACTTTGTGATTGTTGAGTAATAATAACCACTGGGAAAACAACAAACCCTCCACACTATTCCTTTCTGAAAGTGAAAAATAAGAGGTCTGTTTCCTGTCATTTCCTTATTTCTCCAGAGGAAACCCTTATGGAACTTGATGATGGTTATAGCTTCTGAAGTACAAAGCACTACATTTAAACCTAATTTCAACAATGAGCAGCAATATAGCATAGTGGATAGTCCAACTTACAGTTGAGGATACCTATATTCAAATCCTGGGAATTCCTCAATATCTGAAACCATAAGTCAAAAACATCCATATTGCCAGGGAAGGGTCCTAAAGTATAACTTTGAGATAATTAGTAATGTTTATACAGGTACTCATTCAATTAACCAATCATGGTACAGTGGAAAGTGTGAATTATTTGGATTCAGAGGACCTGGGTTCAAATCCTGATTCTCTCACTTAAGATCTCTATGACCTATGGCAAGTCACCTAACTTCTCTGGACCTCATTTTGCAAAATGAAGAGGTTGGACTAGATGATGTCTAAGGTCTCTTCCAGCTCTAAATCTACTATCCTGTGCTGAATCAATAAGCATTTCTGAAGTGACTAAAATGTACTAGACATTTGCTAGGTTCTGATAATAAAAAGGGGGGAAAAAAGTAGTTCCTGTCCTCAAGGAGCTCACATTTTACTAGGAAAATAGTGTATATACATATAAATATAAAGAAAATATATACAAAGTAAATATTAGTTTATAATTTGATGGAAGACATGGGGGGGCAATATTAGGAAAAACCTAATGCAGAAAGAGGCACTTAATTTGAGTTTTGAAGGAACCTAGAGTAACCCCTGGCCTGGTGCTGGGGAAGATATTTGATTCTTTCTGTTCCCTCTCTGCTTCTGGAAGGAGGTGGAGACAAATCTCTCCTATTTTACCTATTTCCATGTTCCACCCTCCCCTTTCTATTCTAAAATCAGAGCCTGGAGATTTAATTGGGCAAACCAGACAATAAGAGTTAACTCTCTTTTAGCCTGAGTATAAGACAAAGTGCTTCGGATGTGATTTCTTTCTCTGCTTTTTAATGAAATTTATATGACAAAAAGTTATTAATCTTTTCATAATATTTTACAGCCCCCAATTAAAGATATGCATCACTTTCAGATGGTGATTGAGTCTCTGTCCTATTTTTTTCCCCATATTTCCAGAGATAACTCTTGGTTTCTTTGTATTTGATATAAACCAACTGGGTTAAAAAAACAACAACAACTATATTACAGTGTTTGATACTGTACAGGAGACTGGAGTGGTATGAACAGTTGTATGTTTTAGGAAAATCAGTTTGCAAGCTGTGTGAAGTACAGATCCAAGAAGAGAGATCAATGAAGATGTTATTAAAATAATTCAGACAAGAGGACAGGGACATTGATGTAGCAGACATTGTGGGAGTAAAATTATTTTTATAAAAAGGAATTTACAATGAATTACCTATGTGTTGAGCAGAGCCCTGGTATACACTCAAAGATAAGGATGAGACAAAGATGATGATCATGCAAAGGACACTGAAAAGAAGCAGACAGACAGATAAGAGGAGAACCAAGGAAAGTAATGTCACAGAAAACCCAGAGAGGAGAGACTGTACAGGAGAAGAGGTGATCAACAGTTTCATGTGCTTCAGAGAGGTAAAGAAGGCTGATCATTGAGAAAAGGCCATTGGATATGCCAATTTAGGGATCACTGGTAACCTTGAAGAAACTGTTTTTGTTGAGTGAAGAGGCCAGAAATCAAATAGTAAGAAGTTGAGAAATAAGTAAAAAGAGTATAAGGAGAGGAGTAGTGCTAGGATTTTGCTGCTAAAGGGAGGAAAAATATAGGATAATACCTTGAAGGTGTGGCAGGGTGAAAAGAGATTTTTGTTTTGCTTTGGGGAGAAAGATCTGCATGTGTTCACAGATAGCAGGGAAAAAGTAGTAAATGGGAGCTTTAAAGATTAAGAAGGACGGGTGATATTTTGGGAAACAATCTCCTGGAAAAAAAAAAACCAAACAAACCAAACTATACTTTAAAACACACTAAGTAAAATGACAGTAAATTCAAAAAAGATAGTTTGAAATCTCTGGAAATATGATTTGTGACTGTGTGTATGTTTACTGTTTGTTTTGCTATTTTATCTACATCCTGCATAGGTAATTTAAATACCCCATGTGCTTCACAACAACCTATATTTCTAAATAAAACCATTACCAACAATATCCATTTGGCTCTTTTCATGCCTGATGCTTTTGTCTCTCCCCATTCAATTCTTGTATTTGCAATATACTTTAGCTGACTTTTTAATTTGGTCTCCACTAATATGCAACTATCTCATCAGGAAATACATTTAGCTCAGTGGCTAAATTACTGGGTTGGAATTTCATTTTATTTGTCATTTTAAGATGCACTAACTAAACTGATAGTAAATACTTTCAGTACTGTGAGCCTTCTTCATCAGTGTACTGCCTATTTCTCATTGTTAAATTTTTTCTTGAAATGGTTAGTTATTGAGAATGATAAGGGAGACATTCAATGACTCATCTAAGAACACTTGTGCACATGTATATGTGTGTGTATGTATACATACATACATACATACATATGTATTAGAATGAGTATGTTTCATTTTATCAGACTTAATATTCAGTCCTTTCAGAAATGTACTGTGTTGCTGGATGCAGAATTTCTTTTCTTTTTCTTTTTCTCTTTTTTAAGGCAATTGGGGTTAAGTTACTTGCCCAGGGTCACACAGCTAGTAAGTGTCAAGTGTTTGGTGTGAGGCCAGTTTGGAACTCAGGTCCTCCTGACTTCAGGGCCAGTGCTGTCTCCACTCTACCCCCTAGCTGCCCCTCAGAATTTCTCAAATTCATAATAACCAGAGCTGTGGAATTAGCTGGCAGTATTTAAATAGCTATTTTATTTTCCCTGTTTGAATGACCTTTTAAAAATGAGTACAGAAAACTTGGAAATTAATTTGTTTTATTTGGTATCCTACCTTGAGAACATTATGAGGTTTATTTTGAACATTGTTACCAAAATGAAATCCTCACACAAGTACAAAGTTGAGCTGAAGTATCAGAAGGGATGAAAGAATGGCAAACCATTGGGATGACATCTGTAAAGGGGCAAGCTTTGAAAACCAAGCTGGCACTCCACCATAGCCCTTTCTTTCTGTTGCCTAGGTGCTTTCATATAAAAGAAGAAATGATCCCTGAAACCAATTTAAGTCTCTTGCTTTAGTTTTCAGTACTTATACTTCTTTATTATTGTTCACTTCTCTTTAGGTGACTTTCAAATATATGACTATTGTTATTTATCATTTTCCTTCACTTTGTATTATGAAAGACTCCTCTGTGTTTATACATATTATATGTACATATCCACATTCTTTCTCATATATGATATAATATACATATACAGTATACACACTAATAAAAATTAGTTAAGTTTTTTGTAATCCCTAAAATGGTATTTAAATATGAACTATAATTACTAAACTTGAATTACTGAAGTAGAAGCAAACTGAGTGTATATTCATAATACATATACATAGATCTATAGCTATGTACATCTATCTGTAGATATAGGCAAATATGTCACATATATGCATGTGTGTATTTCTATGTGTATGTATATATACATATATGCATGTATATATGTACACACATATATATAAAATACAAATAACACACACACACATATATACATACATACACACACACACATATATGGAGGGGGACCCACAAATAAAACAATATGCATAAATAACTATCCACAAGTAAAATCATGTTCTGATATTTTAACTTAGCATGGAGATGAGCTTAATTTGCCAATGCAAATTAATTAAATAAATTAAATTATTTGGTCTAGAACACTGAAATTTAAAAGATTCTGACATACTTTCATTTTTTTCCTACAGTATAGAAACTATTGAGCTTAACAATTAGCTAGTAAGAATGATTAGTTAAACTAGGAAATTGTAAATTGGTGCATTTTTTCCCACAGCACTGCCACAATGGAGTTTTCACCCATGAGTGCTACTGTCTTTAGATTTTTTTTTCATTTTTTACCTTCTCACAGACATTGCCCTAAGTGTCAGAGTTCTTGTTATAGTTCTGGCAGAGTGCAAAATCTAGACCAGTCTCCCCAAACTAAAGATGATTTAAGCTGTATACATGGTGATAGACTGTGTTTCTCACCCAAGCTTAACTTATTTTGAAAGACTCACCACTCTCAGGCTGACTATCAGGTAATGAATAATTTTGAAGCAATTATATCAATGGAATTAGTGGTTGCATCAATAAAATTGCAGATTATTTAAAACATCAAAGTATATATTTATGTATTAATATTCTAAGCAGTATTTTATAATGGACTAAATGTTTTACCACTTTGCAATTAACCTTAAGATGTAGAGAGTACAAAATTTCCCTCTCATTATTTGTTGATTATGGGGGGAAAAACATATTTTATTCAGTAGAGACAAGCACAGCTTTACAGACTCTCTTCCAACAAGGTGTCTATCATCTAAGCATCATAGTCATTCAGGATTCCTTATAAGACATAACAATGGAAATAGCCCTATTTAATTAACCTCTAATCATAAACCTCAGGTGAAGCATGGGAAGAAAGGTGTATGCTCTTTAAAGATGTATGCCAAGGTTATGAAGAACATCTAGTTTGGTGTTTTAGTTACAAAGAAATTCCCTAAGGATGCTGAGGTCTTCCAAATGTTGCTGTTTGTTGATGGCATTGTGGTGGGTAACTCAAGTGCTGGAACATTGGAGAACCTCCCATATGAGTTCCATAACTACTAAAAAGAATTTGGCTTTACTATCGATGTAAGGATGACAATGTGAATGAAGAACATTTAATACCCAGATTATGACATCCCTTGGGATGGTCAACTTGTAGATCTTCTCTCTCTCTCTCTCTCTTTGTATCTGTGTGTGTGTGTGTGTGTGTGTGTGTGTGTGCAAGTGTAGACACACATCTGACACAGACAAGAGACAGATAATTATTTCTGCTCAGAATTAAACAAGAGGGAGAAGTAGGCTGAATTATCTTTAGGAAATTGTAAAATTCATTTAATGACTCAAGAGTTTTTCTTTGAAACAGGGGCTTACCTTCTTAATAACAGCATTCTTCTGGTGATACATGATTTGAGACATGGAACCCAACTATTCTAGGCTGAGCCTTAGTCAGAACAGTCTTCTGTAACTTAAGTTTGATAATGGAAGGAAATGTAACACTCCCAAGTCATTCAGTAGTTAACAAAAGGCTACGTCAAGAAGATATTCAACAAGGATTGGCACTGAGGACAACTTGAATTGATTAGTTAGCTGGGTAGTAGATAGAGAGTTGGGCCTGGAACCAAGAAGAACTGAGTTCAAATCTAGCCTCAGACACTTACTAGCTGTCTGACCCCGAGCAAATCACTTAATCTATTTGCCTCAGTCACTCATCCATAAAATGGGGATAATAGTAGCACCTATGTCTCAAGTTTGCCATGAGGATCAAATCAGATAATAATTGTAAAGTTCATAGTAAAGCACTTGGCATGTCATAAGCATTATATAAATATTATTATTGCCATTATTAATCTGAGTGAAGGCATCTTGGCTGCATTATTCATAGTGAAACACTAGCCAAACCTATGAGAATCTTGCCTCCACCAGCTCTTCATGATTGCTTTGTACTCAATGAATGAAGAAATGATATCAGCATTCTGATCCCTTAGTCCCCTGAACCAACCAAGTTTTGAAGAATGTCTCAGTGTTTCAATAGGAAGCCTAACTTGCAGGGGGTTAGATGTCGCTCCTACCACTGCAAGAGTCTGAAAAATTGAAAGGGAGTTTCACACAAGCACTAGAAAAGTGGGTATGAGTAGGCTATACCATATTACCATTCAGCAACTTGAAGTACAGGATTAAAGGTGTGTCATCAGGGAAATCCAGGCTAAGAAGAGAGGACAGCATAGTCGTATGATGAGGAAAAGGGATGACAATATGTAGACACTGGAAAAAACAATGAAGTACTCCAGCATGTTGGGTAAAATTTCTGTCAGCTTTTGAGAGTATATGTGCATGAGTCACTCAGGATAGGCAGGCACAGCCAAGTTACAGCCAACATCACTGGAGGAAGTGTCCAAATCAACAAGGTCATAGATTCATTTGAGCATTGAGCATTAATAAATGTGTTAATATATACATATTTATTATAGTTTATTTTAAATTCTTTGGAGAACAAATCCAAAATAGAAATACTATACAAGTTAGCATATTTAATAAGTGCAGAAATATGTATTAATTCAACCCAATAAGGATTTATTGAGCTTGTACCTATAAAGTGTAAAGAAGTGTTTTGCTATGGTGATATTCAAAGATAAAATGAAAATGGGTCCCTTTTGTCAAGGAGCTTCCATTCTATACTTATCAAAACTCCTTTCTACCTTTGTCCTCTCCTTAGTTTCACAGTTCCATATATTTTGCAAAGAATTAAAGGAACTATTAATAATTCAATTCCTGTCAGCAAAAATCAATAGGTGCTTTTTCTAAGTTTTCTTACCAGGAATTCATTCCATTGCAATAAAAAGTCTGGTCCAAATTAAAACTTTCCTGTCTTAAACTAAATCAGTAGTATTTCTTTTTCCTGTGCATTTTAAGGAAAATCAATGGTATTTGGCCAGTCATTTACTTCCTTGTTTAATAATAATAGCTAATATCTATGAAGTACTTTGAAGTTCACAAAACACTTTTTATATATAATCTTAGTTGGTCCTCACAAGAGCTGTGGGAGATAGATGCTTAATTTACAGATGATTGTTGGGGTTAAGTGATTTGACTGTGGTCACACAATGAGAAAATGTATGGCACATGATATTAACTCAGGTCTTCCTGAAACCGAGTTCTACTCTCTGTCCACTAAGCCACCTAGCATAAAACTTGGTTGATAGTTGAACTTGGTTGCCAACTTAGGAAATAGAATCCAAGTTTTCCTCCTGCTTTCTATCTTTCCAGTGGATTTAATGACATCTTTGAGACAAAGCCCACTGAAATGGGATGTGAATGATGTTTGATTCCCATAAGATTAAACTCTGTTGGCTTTCCTCAAAAGAGAAAACAGTGCAGAGTATGCTATGGCATATACAGTGACTGGACAATGACTAATGTGACATTAGATGATTAGATGTACCTTGGTGCCATATTGTTTGATGTGTCTTTTTTAGCTCTCTTATTGCCATAACAACACAATACTATATCATTTTTTTTAATGACAATTCATTTTTCTCCGTCAATTTTTTCTTTGATCTAGAGACTTGCTTCTTCTCTCTGAAGTTGTTCACAATGCAGCATGATAGGGAGAACACAGATAATAATTACACAGACTTCAATGGGAAAATATAAGCATTTTAAATGAAAGCTTTTGATTCCTTTGTTATATATTCAGTCACTAGAGTTGATTGAAGCATCTCCAGGCTGTTTCTAACATAATACCCCCTTTTCCCTTTTCTAAGTGTAGCTAAAGTTCCAAGAGTAAGGCTCTTCTTGATTAGTCCATGTGCCAGTAGAAAATTGTCAATTCTTTTTCTTCCTGTTTTTTTTTTCTTCCTTGGGAGAGGGGGGGAGCTCTAAGTGAGAGGACAGGAGGAGTACCCTTTAACTTTCAGACATTCAAGCAACATTTGGTAAAGTATTTCAGCCATGTTGTTCCCCTCCTAAAACATGCTAAGCAACGCCTGTAAGTGGGTAAAACTATATCTTTCCTGAATTAAGAACCTCAGACATGACTTGAGGAGTTGCCATGTCCAGAACATTGGCCATTCATCTGTATAAAGAGCCCACATGCTACTTCATTCTCAAGTGGGTTACCATTTGAATGCCATGCTTTGAATAATCATTCTTCACCCTCAGATTTACTCATTTACTAAACAGTACTCCTCATTCTGTTGGCAACAATCCTTACATTTGTATAGTGATTTGAAATTGTCAGAACACTTTGATATATTATTACGTATGATCATGGATTCAGAAAAGAAGGAACTTTAAAGGGCAGATAGACAGTCCAATATTCTCATTTTACAGACAAGGTCATTTCAACTATAAATCTATGGCTCTGGTCATTCCATATGATATAAACAGTTGTCACTGGCAATCCTTGATGGGCTATAAAGTATTTTATGTACACTACTCTCCACTAGAATGGAAGCTCCTTAAGGTCAAGGACTCTCTTTCTGCTTATATTTATTTGTCTTATCAGAATTTAGGACAGTGCCTGGGGTATAGGAAGGGCTTATAAATACTTGCTTGTTTACAGGCCGACACTATCTTATTCGAATCTTACTACAATCAGGTTATACTATTCCCTGTTTTACATCTGGGGAAACTGAGAGTAAGATAATTTTTGGCTTACTGGAGATTATACAAATAAAAAAAAATTTAGAGCTAGGGTTCAAATTTAGTCCTTTTGATTCTAAATCCAGTGCCATTTTAGCCACAGAATAGCCGCCTCTACAGACTCAGTTGGATTTGATAAATAGTATGAATTCCATCCACTGCTATAGGTATAGAATTAAAGATGGTCTAGCTTTCTTCACAACTTAATTTTTCATTTACACCCAGCCTAAGCTTTCACAATGAATTTAAATAAAAATGAGTTTCAGTGTGCATTCTTAAATTCATTTTGCTTTAATTATACTCTACAGATATCTGCAAGTTTCTTTTAAAAGTTGCATTCAGTAACACAAAATTAAGAAATTACTAACACTAGCTAATTTGATTTTAAGACATAAAGGACAGATTAATCAATTTTGCATATGACCTGGAGCCTGAAGAGACAAGGAACAAAAATATGTCACATAGTAGAATCAAGATTCAAAAAGATCTCAGCAATCTAAAGCAATGTGAAGAAAACAGTATTTTTTTTTCCTTTTTGCTCAGTATGAGCTAGTATATCTGCTGGCAAATTTGCCAAATATCTTACATCTACCGGTCCCTGCTTTGTGTTGAACTTGGCGCTAACACTAAACATAAATCGAGGAAGCATTCATTTTTCAAGAAATTCACTTTACCTTTCCCTTGATCTTGCTATGAAATGTATTGATAGCCCTCAAACTGGGGATACAGATAATGGGGTGGTATAACTAAGAGAAGGAGAGGTCATACACCAGGACATTCTACCCACTTCAGAGGGAAGGAGTCTGTCTACTCAGGATATAGGACAATGAACTTGGCAGCAGAGAGCTGCTAGCGGCTCAACTAGCCCATGTCATTCCATAGCATCAGATTATGATTTTAAGCATTATGGAGAGTTAGACAAATGACTCCCTGGCAACAATGTTAGTTATTGCTGTTATTGTTGTAGGCATCGTGTTCTGGGAAATGTGGGATGCTCTACCTTCATGTGTGGCTATAGTCTGTAATTGTACCTTTCATATCCTTGAAAGGATTGCTGTGCTAATATCATATGAGGAAATGCTAAAAGAAGTGGGAACATTCAGCGAGGAGAAGGAAAGACTTAGGAAGGGGATGCAATTATTGTTTTCAAATAATGTAAGCTCTCTCTTATGGAATGATTAGAATTAGACAATCTGAGTGGTTTTTTTTGTTTGTTTTTTTTAGGTGGAGTGGAACTAGGTGGAATCTATAGGAAAGCACATTTCAATTAATAAGGAAGATCTTCTAATGATCAGAACTGTCCAATAAGAACCTGGAGTCCTCTGTGAGGTATTGGGTTCTCTTTTGCTGGAAGTATCTGAGAAGTTGGAGGACTGTTTGGAAAATTGTAGAGAGGAAGTTAGTGGGTAATGGTAAGGAATCTGTTCTGAAGCTAAAATTCCAAGCAAACATAATGCCAGCAATTCTGAAATGTTTTTGGTAGGCCAAAAAGTTTTTCTTGTTTGGCTTTGCCTTTTAGAGGACACAAAACAAGGTGTGAAAATAATAATAAGATCCTTAATGTTCTATAACAGAAAATATATTGTTTGTTATCTCATAATTCAAATTATCTGCCACTTAGTTTGTAAGCTTGGACAAACACAAAGAGGGTAGATTAGCTGATTTCTAAAATCCCTTCCTTCTCTCACTTCTTTGATCTGTGACTAGAATATGTCCCCTGGCATGAAGGGAGCAGATGCTAACAACCACGTCAAATCAGCTGAAAATGGAGAGTGGCATTTATCCAATAGATCTAGAGTGTGCAAATAACCTAACACTTGAAACTATATAGAACTAATCTGACAATATTTCTTTCATAATTCAAAGATTTGAAATTGTAGGTAGCAGAAGTCCTTGTTGCTGTCTCCTACACAGAAGGTAAACAGATTTTCTCTGTTTTCCTAACCATTTTTGTCACTATTTTTTTTTACACTGCCTAGCAGCATTCTACTCTGGCAGGCAACTAACTGTGCAGAAGGATGTAATGAGGTACTTTTTTAAAAAAGTGATTAAATCCTTTGGCAGCTATAGGGACCAAGGAGAGGCAAGATTGAATACCAAGTCATATTTGGCTATGGCAACTTTACCAGGGCCATGGAAGAATTTCAGGAAATCATGGCAGGCCACAGAAAAATGAATCAGTAGGAACTGGCAAAAATTGCTGTGCAAGTTAATAGGTTCACTCCGGAGTGCAATTCTAGCTGTGCAAGAAGCATTGGCTTCTCAGACATTTTGGCAAGACAACCTCTTCCTTAGGAATCCATGGAAATAGTGAACCCGGGATTCTCTTCATCTCTGTCCTTCCCTCACCCACAGTATAATCGTTTTCAGTTTATAGTCGACCACTCTAGTCTCTTTTTGTGCTACCATTTATGGAGTAGGCCATCATTATAATGTTAAGTAATTAATCAGGGATGAAGAGTAAAACTATTATGGAACTCTAAATCACTATAAGTCTATTCAGTATCATTAAGTTTCTGACAGAGGAAAATAAAATCCACGATGAAGAGGAGAATTATAACTTTATTTGAACTCATTTAGCCATGGTTTTAAAATACATATTTTCACAACCAATCAGTGTTCACTGATAAATGTCAATCACAGTCTAGCAGGCTAGCCTTTCTATAGGGATTAGTATTCTATAAAGCTTCCCAGACATATCTGATCAATATTCAGCACAATATTGTTTGGCTGTACCCCATTCAGAACCTAAATTTACCAGTGTAACTAACTTGTATTTTACATATGGCCAGATTCTGTATAAGACAATTCCTTTATACAGATCATAGGATCAATCAATCAATCAATCAATCAACAAATAATTATGAAGCCTTTACTATGTGTCAGTAACCATGTTAAGTTTTGGGAATAGAAAAAAAAAGATCTTACCCACAAAGAGCTTATAGTTCAATCGGAGAGATGTGAAAATAGGTATGTACCAATTAAATCAAATTAGAGATTTAGAGCTGAAAAGAATCTCAAAGGCCTGCTAGTCGAACTTCCTCTTTTTATAGAAGAAACTGAGTCAAGGAATGTGTCTTGACCAGTCTTGTCAGAGGTAGGATTTGAATTCAGGCCTTCTGTAGAGACATCTCAGTGCTCTTTTCTAACTGCTGCCTTGAATTTGAGCCGTAATAATATCTAAGTAATCATTTTTTTAACTGTTGATTTTGTGTTATAACAATAACTCCCATTTTTCTAGTGCGTTAGGGTGTTTGTTCCCCTCAACAATCCTCTGAGGCAGATGGAACAAGTTTTATCATCTCTATTTTATAGATTGGGAAACTGAGACTGAAGGACTTGACTTGCCAAAAGTCAGTCAAGCATCAGGGTCACTCAAGTATCAGGGTCAGGGGCTGAACCCAGATCACTGACACCAAAATCCTTTCCACCATATCACAATATCTCTCACAATTTACAACTCACTACAATATATGTAGCTAGTGTGAGAGAAAGCTAGATATGTAGAATGTGAACAAATCCTCATTCATTCAGACTGAACTAGGAATAATTCCAGTAACAGCTAGACTTAAGTTTATGTTTCTGAGGCAAACTCTTCGGAATACAAATTAATAGTGCAAACAAGATCAATCAGCAAACATTAAGTGGAAGAATCACTAGTTTTTATTTTGAAAAAAGTAGCCTAGAAAAAGAAAACATTTAGGACATGGATTCTCATTTAATGAAAATTTTAAATTAGCAGGCAGTTGATAGGTTTATGCCCAAGTAGTTTTAGCTTCTACTTCAAGAATGAGACTTTAGAATTTAAATATTCAGTAGAATTTTTTATATAATTTATGAATTTATTGTAATATCTATGTGGCATAGAGGATAGAGTGTGTGAAATGAGATGAATACCTGGATTCAAACCCTGTCTCCAACACCTATTATTTAGGTGACCAGGCTGAGAGATATCATCCCTCTGTAGCTTAAGTAACTCCCTAAGATTTAGTTATTAAATTATAGATATATTGTTTTATGTATATATATATATTGTTTTATATATATATATAAATATACATATATATACACACACATATATATATATATATATATACACACATAGTTAATAGGATTTCCCGTACCAACAAAATCATGTCTTTGACAAATCGTTGGATATAGACAAAGATGTGCATATGCACACACACATATATGTACATATACACACATATATATGTACATGTACATATCTCTATGTATCTATATCTATATATCTACATCTATATCCATATCTATCTGTCTATCTATCTATCTATCTATCTATCTATCTATCTATCTATCTATCCACATCACCTGTGGCTCTAAGAAAGTGTAGCGTGTGCAGAAGCCACACCTCAGTAAAACATCTTGGCAGATGGGCTAAACCAGGTTTAGGGTAACTGACAGGCCTCAAACCTGTTGCTGAGTTAAGGGGATGTCTGCCTAAGCATATGAAGACTTACTCTAGCAGAATAGGTGGATGAGAACAATTTGTTCCAATGGCCATGAAGGTGGTTGAAGTAGGCACTGTGGAACACTTGGAGCTTGCACAGGCATCTAGGATGCCAAGGCTATCCACTGCATCCTAAGCCATTGCCAGTAGTTTTTATTTTTGCCCTGCCATTGGACTTTGATGACTCAGGAAGAGAGAGGGAGGCTGTCAATTTTGTGCAACTCTATCTCACTGAAATCCAATTCACGTGCAAGTCCTCACCTGTGGTGTCATTCATTCTCTTTGAAAACAAACAACAATATATGCGTGTGTATTACCCTATGACTGTCAGTGCCATTATTTCCTTGTTTAATTTGGTGCTTTGAACACAGTGAACACTTAATAAGTGCTTGGTGTTGGTGGTGATGATGTTGGTGATTATCTCAGTTAAATACAGACCTTTCAAATTACAGCTACTCCAGCCTCTTAATTTTATGCTTGGAACATACTAAGTACTTAATAAATTCTTGTTGATGATGATGAGTTGTTGATGATCGCAGTTAATGCTACTTTATGAAATTATAGCTAGTCCAACCTCTTTGTTTTTATGTCTGGAACACACTGAGCACTTAATAAATGCTTACTGTTGTTGATGATGATGATTATTATCTCCATTAAAAGCTTAGGATGGCTATTCTAATCTACTTGTGTTTCATCTGTGGAACCTCAGGTAACAGTAAAAATGCTTTGATATTAAACTAGTAAGTTTTAAAATAGCCATACAAATATCATCACTTTATAGCACTAACTGTTGGCAGGGAAAAATAGAATCTACAAAAGGGTTGATGTTAACTTGTGGTCTATCACTTTCTTTCTTCCTCCAGCTATTTAATTATAATCAAATCCTGCTGAAACACTAATATTGAGGAAACAAAGAGAACACCTCTTTTGTCATTGGCTTCCACTGTTACAAGAAAAATGCATTATACATCACTATATACACAGGGAGAATGATTTCATCTGCAGCATAACTAAATCTATGGTATAGTAGGGTGTTTTATAATGAATTTTTACTGCCACTCATAAATGTTAGTACTACATCCCTGTAGAATGTTTGTCCTATATCTCTCAGGAGAGATTAAGGAATTTGATGATCTGTGAATGACTTACTACTAGTATTTAAACTTGAAAGCATGTAAAGCAGAAATACAATTGATTTATATTTCTTTATAAGGTGGTCACTGAGTGCATTTACCTACTATGACATTTTAGTCAAAACTGGTTCAAAGAAATAGATAATTACTTCTCTGCTAAAATTAAAAGCAACTAAAAGATAAAACAGTTCTGACTTCCAACACTGGTTCTTTAGGTTTAGCAGGTAGAAAAACTTTTTCTCAGTTTTTCCTGGGTCACTTTCCTTTGGTGCTTGACCCTTCTGGTATTGGAGAAGGTTGGACTTCTTTTGGTGGCTTTAATTGCACTCAGCTGTTTCTGAATGTTTGAATCTATATAAACTAAAATAATCTAGTCACTTCACTGACTGCTCAGAAAATTTCAGTCATTTCCTACTGATATCTTCTAAATAAGGTTCAAGCTTTTTTACTTGCCTTTCAAGGTGGTAGATGGGGGTGGTTGAAAGAGCTAGGTTTCAGTGTTGTTGGTGGTGATAGTTTATGGATTTTTTTTTTCACTCACTTCTAACATTTCCTAAGATCCAACAATATTTTATAGTCCTTAAAAACAACAGGAAAACACAAACCCTTATGCCTTAATATCCTCCACCTGCTTTCCAAGCCACCATTACAGTTTGGGGGAAAATAGATAATATTGCTTCCTCTGTACCCAACAATAACAACAAAAAACTGTTTTAGATACTTAGACTATAACTGATAGAATAACAAATAGGGAGAAACACTGATTCTTTAACATTCCAATCTAATAGGACCTACTCAGAAGGGAGATAACAAAACAAGAGAAAAAGGACTCTTACCCAAGGAATCTGACTTTCTCAAGAGATTAAATTGAACTTTCTTATATTTTTCCCCCCATCTTGTTTGCATCATAACTTTTCTTTCTGTGGTCTCCTTATATGTAACTATTAGGTATTTGCCTTTGGTGGAAAGGGGGAAATAAGAAGGTAAATCTGCTATTGTGCAGAAGTGAAAAACATTGTGATGCATTATCTACTTAGAATTAGCATATTCTTACCTCAAAAGGGGTATTGGCATGACTTTATCAGACTAAATAGGAAAAATAGATAGAATAGAAAAATAGTGGGAGAAAGATGTTAATCTGCTTCAAAAAACAGATCATTTTGGGTCTCCTTAGCAATTTGATACAGACAATTTTCTACATTAGGTAGAGTTTAACGTCCCTGTCAGTTCAGTCCCTTTAAGTTACACTGCATCACCTAATTGTTCCCTACACGTTGGAGGGGGGAAAAAATCAGGCACATTGACTTCAGTAAGAGAACAGTGAACCAAACAAAGGGATTTCCTTAGGAAGCTCTTCCAAATTTCAATGACTTTAGTTTTAGATTGTTTTTCTACAGACTCAAAGGGGCTTTTCCAAACAAATGAATTACATTATTATACTAATGAAAGCTTTGTTCCTTGTTACCCTGATGCCTACTGTTTCAAAAAGTTAGTCTCCTTTAAATAATACAAAAAGGGTAGAAAAATCATTTAAAAGACAGCTGAATTGTCACAGTGGATGTCATAGTTGGAAACTGTTAATAAGACATAACTTTTGTCATATTGTTGAATGGTTCAACAAAACACAATTTCTCCCTTTTACCATCACAAGTTTTTATCATCTTGCAATTCCAATGTGCATTCTAGACATTTCCATGGAAAACATCATTTATTTAAGGTCAATCCTGAGTAATTATGGAAAACAATGTACTGATTGTCTTGTGAAAGAGCTTTTAAATGAAACATAACAAACCAGATTGAAAAAAAAAAGGTCAGAAAAACAGCATTGCATTAGAGCAGCACATAAATATTTTTCATTAAACATTAAAAACAACAGCTGCTGCTCTCTTTAACACTGTGAAGATTTCACTTTATTAGGTTTTGGGTGGTTAATGACTTTAAAAGTAATTTGCAATTTAAACATGTCTGTATCTCTTGGCTAATTCATGACTAAGCCTTTTGAGTTAACTTTCATTCTTATTAACAGCATTTCTCATTTTTCCCCTTTAAGGGAAAAAAAGTAGCAAAGTAGAAAAACATTGTTTTGAATAGTTTTTACTTCAAATTACAACATTAATATGTTTTTATCTACTAGAATTTAGATGTATCCTATGGCCTTTGCTAACGAATTTCACTTCCTCAATCTCCAATCTGCTCCCTGCCCCACCCCACATATTCTCCCAAAAGCACAACCTGAAAGCAAAATGCAGTGGCATCATGAAACTAAACATATTTCTCAAATCCCTAAACTATAATATGGTTGCATGCATGTGTGTGTGTGTGTGTGTATATTTTTGACACACACACACACACACACACACACACACACACACATACACATTTTGTGATTATCTTCCCTCTTTGTTTCATTGTAATTTTCCTTTATAGTTTAGGAAGCCGTAGAACTCCCACAGAGCTCAGCAACAAGGTTATAGGACAAAAAGTGACTTCTTTCAAAAGATCACATCACTGTGTCCAACTTGGAAATGACCCCTCCCATCCTCATCTCAAAGCACTTACTCTCCTGTTATATTCAAATTTGTATTGGACTTATCAATAGGCAGATTTTGTCATTGGGGCAGCTAAGTGTCAGGAATCCAAACAGGAGAACAGTTCCTACTTTCAACAAGCTTGTATTGATATTAATCCATTAATACACATTTTGCAGCCAGGTTTCACATTCCACCTAACCGCACTACCATTGGCATGTCACTCCAAATGACTCGTTGAATTTCAGATATACTATGTCTCTGGCACTCATCTGATCTAGTAATTCGGTCAATAAGGAAAGGAAAATAATCAGGCATCACTTGATACTGAGAAATCAATTCTTGAACTAGTGATTATAACTTCTCTTTATCAGCATTCACAAACTAATGCTTTCTAGAACTTTACCAGCAATCATTAAACTTACTGATATGTATTTTGAAGGCTTAATGTTTCATATCAAACTCACTGACATCATTTGAAGAATTCATCCTTTCTTTCCTTTTTGAAAAAAAAAAGCACAATATTTGGCAACTCTAATGTTCAGATATCTCTCCTTTTCTCAATCATTTGAACATAACTGACAGCAGTTAATCAACAACATCCACACTTTATTTCAATAACCTTAGATATAATAGCTCTCTAGATCTACTGAACTAAATCATTATTGAGTGTGGCTAGACTGACTCCTACCATCTCCTCTCTTATCTTGAGTTTCAATTCTCTGTTAATCATCTTTGCTTTATCTTTTCCAGCCTGAAAACCATTCTTCTTGCCAGAGAAAATAGAAGCAGAAAAATAGAATAGTCTTTTCTTCCTTTCAACATTTATTATCTTCTATTCATGCTAAACAAAAGACTTATACTTTCTCTGCTCCTCCTTCCCCCCAAAAAAAAATCACTTAAAAGAAAAGGAAGACTTATTTTCCCCTGTCCTTACCATTCATTGAAATCTTCATCTATTTCTAAGCTTCAGGGTTTTTACCATTGTTCTTATAAGACTATGTCACTTTTGTTTTTTAAATTCTTTTTCGTAATTCTACTCAGTTACCTAGACATATTTCTATCTTTGGAAGCCAAGTCCATGTCTTTACAACATCTGAGTTGGTAAATGAGTTTTCTAAAAAGCTACACTGATCTCTTTAGTAAAACTCTTCTTTCCACATTGCTATGATGGTAGAAAATTAACATCTCCTTCTACCCAGTTATTAGATTCTAAGGAATAAATATAAGGAAGTTCATGGAACTCTTTAGAACTCCTAAATAGGAAACATTATTTTAGACCTACAATGTAAAGAGAGTTCCCCATCCACTCATGTTAAGCACATTTGTCTTACTCATTTGTGCACTGAACCATTATAAATTCTCCTTAGCTCTGTGTGTGTGTTTACTTTAATAACGCAATAATACAAATCAGTCCAGTATCTTGGACCTATGGTAAATTAGGCAAAGCCTGAAAAAGAAATGTTCTAACATATCTGACAAAAAGATAATAAGCTCCACTTGTCCTTTCTATTTCCCATTTTAAAGAGGCAGATAAGAATTGAAGTGGGTAGAGTAATAATCTTGGAGTCAGACAGGCTTGAGTTGAAATCCTATCTTAGATGTTTATTAGATATGTGACTTTGGTGAAGTCATGTAGCCTTTCAGCCTCAGTTTCCTCATCTGTAATGGCAACTATCTCACAAGATTGTTGTTAGGATCAAATGAAATAACACATGTAAAGCACTCGCAAAACTTAAAAAGCTATTTAAATGCTAGTTATTATTACCATGATCATTAACTTTTGTTTGTAAACCTTTTTGTTGTGAGGATTAAATGAAATATTTGTAAAGGTTTCAGCACAGTCTGCCACATAGCAAGCCCTTAATAAATGCTTTCCCCCCTCTTTCTGAAAAAAAAGTATGTGTGAGAGGATTTCAGAAATATTTTGACTAAAGTGTAATTTCTTTTACTATAGCAGCATAGAATTAAAAGAAAAGCAGAAGAAATATTATCCACATTTTACAGAGGAGGAAATTGAGGTGAAATAACTTGCCCAAGATCACACAGCTAATAAGTAGGAATCCAATCTAGGTCGTTAGAGCCCCATTTCAGGGATTTTTCTATTATACTGCATTGTAACAGTCTCTCCTTGTAACATGTAATACTTTTGCTGCTGGTGTGGTGATTAATTGAAGCTTTTTTATATACCACAGGTACTTATAAATGTACTGACCCAATTCTTCATAAAATCCTCCTTTGTATCAGAGAAGCATTATAGTAGAACCTAGGCAGAGTGGATGAGTTTGAAAGCAAGAGTCAACTTTCCATATTAGTTGTTCCTTACTGCTGTTGAAAGGGAGGAAGGGGAGATGTACTGCTCTGGAACCAAGATCAGTCATTGTATTTAATTAAAGTCCATGTGCCTTTTAGTGTTGTTTCATCCATATTATTGTAATCATTTTGTTTATCTTTCTTTTGGTTCTACTGTTGTTTCTTTTTCCTTTTCAGTTCATATAAGGTTACCCAGTAACATGTTATTCTTGTGAAGAGCCCTAAAAAATTAAGAAATCAAAAGTTATAAGGGAAAGCCCTTTATAACCTGTAAAGGTTTATAAAGATGAGATTGTTGTTGTTGTTGTTCCTTTCTATTTAACAATAGGCAAGGGTACATTCCCAAGTTCCTCCATGTTCTAAAATAACATGAAAGCAGAGACTGAAAATAGCGCATCAAAACGCACAACAATGGGAGATTGGATCATTTAGATTCAGTTCCTATGGTATATTAAAAAGAGAAGGGAAGTCACTAGAAAAAAAACCAACACGATATTCTTTTCTCTTCCTATTGCGACTTTGCCTTCGCTCAAATTATTTTAACCTTATTGGTATATGTTTAACTCAGAAATTATTAATTTTCTTTCTTAAATATCCATTTTGTGCTGAATTTAGCAAACAGAAAATTAAATAAGTATTTTCAAATACCAATAGAAGAAAGAGTATTGCACATAAAACTGCAAATCTTTCTTAAATGCAGCCCACTTTTCCTTTGAAGTACCTAACAACAACATGTAACTGTGAAAACAATCCTGCTTATGTATATTTTATTCTGGCTTCTCATCTTTTGTCTTCTATGCATTTTTAAAAGTGTTTCTATGATCCATTCTTCTTTTTGTTTCTTTTCTCTCTCTCTCTCTCCCCCCTTTTGTTACTCCTCACCCTTGCCAACTCTCTTCCCTCAATGGAAAAAATAAGATATGTATGTATGTGTGTGTATGTGTGTGTATGTATATCTATATATGTATGTATATATGTATGTGTGTGCATGTGTATATATATACACACACACACATTTATATATTACCATTGGAAAAAAGATACAATAATATTTTATTGCATTAATATATCATAATTTGTTTAGTCATTCTCTAATTCACATAAACTCCCTTAGTTTCCCATTTCTTTGTTATAAAAATAAAGCCTATTACAAATATTTTTGCATAGATGTGATTAATTTCCTCTTTCTCTTATTTCTCTGAGGTCTAAGTCTAGTAGTGGTATTTAAGCCTAGTAGGTCAAAAGGTATATATTGTTTAATGACTTTGGGGTTATCATTCCAAATTGATTTACAGAATTGCTGGACCAATGGACAGTTCTACCAACAATGCAGTAGTGCTCCTCTTTCCTGTGGACCCTCTAACAAAGGCAGTGTAATTTGCTTTGTCATATTTGTCTGCTTTGGGGAAGTGGTATGAACCTCAGGGTTGTTTTAATTCCAGTGATTTGGAGGATTTTTTCAAATGGCTGTTGATAGCTGAGATTTCTTCCTATTCCTATACATTGACCATTTATCATATTAGGTAATAGCTCATTTTTCTTACATATTTAAATATGCATTATTAGTTCCCAACCTCTAGTACAGCCTTCTGAGTTCATATTGCTCTGTTCAGCCACAGTTGGACATAGTACCTTGACTCCAACATAGTGATGTCATTTTGGTCCTCTTCAAGCATGGACAACAAATATATTTCTTAGATATTAGACTTTAATCAGAGAGATTTGCTGCAAAGATTTTCTCCCAGTGAACTGTGTCCCTTCTAATTTTATTGGATTTCTTCATTGGACTTATTTGTGTAAAATCTTTTAAAATTTTATATACAGTAATCAAAATTGTCCATTTTAACCTTCTCTGATATTTTATATCCATTGTTTGTTCATGAATTCTTCCCCATCTTTAGACCCAAAAGACTATTTCTTTCTTTTTCTCTATTTTTTTATGTAAACTTTTATATTGAGGTCAAGTATTCATTGGAATTTTTGGTATGTGGTATGAGGTGTCATTCAAAATCTAATTTATTCCAGTTTATGGTTTAGTTTTCTCAGCAGTTTTTGTGAACAGAAAGTTCTTATCGCAGAAGTTGAGATCTTTAGATTCATAAGACATTAGGCTAGTATTGTATGTGTTTGCTTCTATTTGTCACATTTTCTTTCTATCTGTCTCACTAATCCACCTCCTTATATTTTAAATAGAAGCAAATAAATTTGGTAATTATTGCTTTATAATATAGTTTGACATTTGGTACTTTTTTCAGTACCTCCTTTGAGATTCAACTTTTTCTTTTTCTAGAAAAATTCTATTAAATTTTCTCACTTGATAATCATTTCATAGTTTGCTTGGCATAGCACAGAATAAGTAAATTAGATTAGATAATATTTAGATTTTATTATATTGATGTAGCCTCAACATGAGCAATTACTATTTCTACAAATATGCATGTCTGTCTTTATTTGTTCAAATAATGTTTTATGTTTCTGGTTAGCTCCTGTGTAATGGTAGATAGGTACCTACATGTTTCATAATACTATATTTATCTTGAATGGAATTTTTTTTTCCATCCTTGCAGCTGAGTTTTATAGGAACTACACAGAAATGTTAATGATTTATTGGGAATTTTATAATCTGCAACTTTGCTAATGTTATTTATCAATTCTTTTTTTTTTTTAATCTGAAGCATAGGAATAAGATAGAGCATCATATTATCTGCAAAATATATAGTTTTATTTCTTCTTTGCCCATGCCCTGGCATTTTATCCTGCTGTGACTCTGGTAAAGCCTGCATAAGAACCTGGCTGTCTGGATGCTGATCTGGCCCTATCATTTTCTTTGTCTAGGAAGTGGTCTGCCTACTGTCTCATTTGGACACTGGTCTGGCCCTGTATTTTCTGTGTCTCTATGCTGCTGTGCTTTATGCCTACTGTTTTTGTGTTCTCTCAAGCATCTTCAGGTTCCTGGTAACCTTCTTGTATATTTGTAGAATGGATGCAGGAGCTTAAATCCTTTTTTGTTTCATTTTGTTTTCTTTATCATTTTTCCTTTTGATACACTTATAATT
Organism: Phascolarctos cinereus; assembly: GCF_003287225.1. Lineage (NCBI taxonomy): Eukaryota > Metazoa > Chordata > Mammalia > Diprotodontia > Phascolarctidae > Phascolarctos > Phascolarctos cinereus. The sequence continues at coordinate 193,687,765 of NW_027555847.1, forward strand.
TTATTAAGGTTTGTGGGGGATCTGGGCTCTCCCACATCTTTTCCCATTTTCAAAAACACACATATATCTCCCCTCTCTTCCAAGCGCACACACACACACACACACAAACACAAATTTGTAGAGTGGTATGATAGGGATTTAAAATGGCATACTATGTTTTTTGGAGTATATTCACTCTGCTCCTTCCTGGGGATTCCATTTCTCCGTATAATAGAAATAGAAGTTAAGAAATCAAAAGTTATACCAGATTTCCCTCACTAATATAATAGTTTTGTAGGTTCCTTCTAGGTCAAGAAAATGATAACATCAAGTTGAAATGCATTGGACATGAGAGTTTCTTTAAATTATATTTCTGTGACTTGGGTTCAAGTCCTGTCATCATCCTGGCTGTAACCCACTGGACGTTCTTACCCAACAAAGCAATTTCTAAAATTCAGTCCTAAGAACTGGACACACATAATATTTTGTTTATGCTTTGGTTGAGGTAGATTACAGATAGACTACCATCTTGTTTTTACTGGATACTTTACTATGGTAACTGAGTGGCTTTCCTAATTTTTCTTGCTGGGACCAGTTACTGCAGTGTTATGCTGAGAATCATACTAACTAACCAATAGAAGTCTTGATTGTAATGAATATTGATACTCTTAAAAATAAATTCAAGGTTAGTGGGAGAAAATTATGTAGAAAAATAGAGGAAGAAGAAAGAAGAAAAGAGAATAACTTTACAATCCATGCAAAGCTTAGCCCTAGGCTGTGTTTGGGTTTTTGAAACCTGAAGAAAATAACCTTGGTAGGGACTGCAGTTAGGAGTGGAGAATGACTACCTAAGTTCAGTTTCTGTATTTAAGATATATTTCCATTAAAAACACAACCAAATGCCGCCTCCCCAGGGACAAAATGAACAAATAGAGTCGATAGGCAGGCACAATTACTAATCGAGGAGAGACATAAGTTGTGAGGAGAGCCAGAAATCCAGAGAGAGAAAAGAGGAATCAAAATCTTCAAAACAGTTTCAGGCTGACTACAGATTTTTTTTTGGAAACAGAAAATAGCTTTGACCATGTTCTCCTTGATGAACTGGAAAAGTTCCACACATGAGGGCCAGCAACATCAACAAAATGTAGTTATGAGATTTAATACATTTTGTAAATGAAGAACTAATCTTGTATAAAAACATTGCAGTGTGTTTTTAGGCCATCTAATGACCCCTGCCTCTACATTAGACCATATTGTTAATGGACATCACAGTTGTGTGAAACATTCTACAGACTAAAGTGGTAGATTATTTTTCTTCCCTATGTGTCTACGTATGTTCATATACATATACATGCAAACATACACATAGATACACACATATACATATGCATAGATGTGTGTAGATTGTGGTATGCATATATATATATATATATATATATGTGATTATATAAATACACATACACAAACATTTTTGTGTCTGCATGTGTGTAAGTGTGTATGTACATAAACACAAGTGTATTTATGTGTTTTGTACTTACATGTGTGTATGTGCGTATAAAAAAAACCTTGAATTTTGCTTTGCTGCATTAGTGTGGGTTTAAGAAAACTAAAGAGATAACAACTACATTCCTCAATTCCTTCATTTCTTGCTCTAGGTTACCATACAGCTTGAGTGGTTTCTGAAAGGAAACAATCCCATTTTAAGCTCTCAGAAGCCATCAGTGATACCTATTGCCAGAGAAAAGTCAATTGAGCTCCATTAGCTTACCTTCTATTAATCATTGGGACCTTAATTCAGTGTCCACAAACCACTGATCCACCTGCCTTGGCTGCTTGACAACATTTTATAGCTTGCTTATTTCTGCTTACCAGAAATGACAGGTCTTGTTTGCTCCAGACAAATCAAGCTTCTAAACCTGTTATTTTCCTCTGTTTATGTTCATCAATAGCACTTCCAAAGAACTGGCCAAACATTGATGAAAATAGCTATTTGTCAATAGAATGTATCTTCCTTTAGGGTAGAACACTTTCATTTTTGCATAACCGGCTCCTGGTATAGTATTTTGGAAATGGAAATAACACTTATTGATTGATTGTTGATTGATCATTGACTAACTGACCACTTGATTAACTAATCAATTGATTAATAACTAATGAATGATTTGATTATTGGTTAATTGATTAAACATGAATAAATCCAAGAACTTAAGGAGATTTATCTCACTTCTTGGACATTGTGGGCTGCTTACCAAAACTGGGTACTCATATTGAATTTAATTTACTTTCATTTTTTGTTTTCTCTCTGTAGATGTGGCATTTTTAAAGGCATATTAATTCATTCCTTCAATAATTGCTTAAGTGCTTATTATGAGGTGGCTGGTGGAACAATGACTAGAGTGATAGGCCTAGAATCAGGAAGATCTAAGTTCAAATCTAGCCTCACTTACTAGCTATATGACCCTGGGAAAATCTCTTAAGTTTTCCTCACTTTTCTCATCTACAAAATGGGGATGGTAATAATAATAATACCTACCTTGCACTGTTGCTGTGAGGATCAAATAAGATAATAATTACTAAAAATTGTTAGCACGGTAGCTAACACATAGTAGGCACAGTATAAATACTTTTTTCTTCTCTCCGTACTATATTCTGAACTATCTTATGGCCATAGGAGAGTCCTGATTTCTGCACTTATAGAGCTTCTAATCTAACAAAAGAGATATGACAGACACATATCCAAATCATTGTATCCTTAAACCTACAGTCACACCAGGAAATATATTCCTCCAAATTTATTTTTAAATTCTTGTTAATTCTTGTTAATTCTAATACCTTTTACCTAGCTACCCATGCTTGGAGTCTTTGTATGATTTTTGGCTCCTTTTTCTTGCTTGTCATATCCAATCAAGTACTATATCTTGCTGGATCTATCCCTCTATTATCTTTCTAATCAATGATCTGCTTAATATTTATGTTGCCTCCACATTAATGTAGTTCATCATTGCATTCCTTAAGATCTATATTTTAATTAATTAATCCAATCAATATGCTAACTGAAGATGAAATATAATTGTAATTCATAGCATTGCAGATTTTCTGGAGAACCAGCTGACATTTGTGCTTCTACATTGTGTGATTATTAATTCTAGGACCAGCTTCCTGAAAATATCTCATTTCTTGAATACAAAAATATCAATTCCAAATTTATTAGAGCTAATCAAAGAATTATATCAATTACTTGGAGGACTCAGGGATTAAAATACACCCTCACACATTTTTTCTTAAATTATATCCATTTTTTTCTCCCTAAATCATATGGATAGCTGCATCTTATTTCTACTTTCCAATGAAGACCTAAACAATCACTCTTCAACTCCACAATACCAATATGAAGCCTATACTCTACTTAAAAAATACTGAATTTAATGAACACTTTTCAATTTCTAAAATTATTTTTTCTTCAAACTTTTTAAAAATTTATTTTTATATTTTCTTTTGCTTTTTTAATTAATTAATTAATTTTTAATTTTCAACATTCACGTTCACAAAATTTTGAGTTCCAAATTTTCTCCCTATCTCTTCCTTTCCCCCACCCCAAGACGGCATGCATTCTGAATACCCCTTCCCCTGATCTGCCCTCCCTTCTATCACCCTGCCTTTTCTCATCTGCTTCCACTTCTATTTTCATGTAGGGAAGGATAGATTTCTATACCCCATTGCCTGTATATCTTATTTCCCAGTTGCATGTAAAAACAAATTTTGGGGGGGTCTCCTTTAGCAAGCTATTGACTTGTTTTTCATGATTTTCTTGCATCACTCTCATTTCTCTTCCCAGTTTTTCCTCTATTTCTCTTACTTGCTTCTAAAAATCCTTTTTGTGCTCTTCCATGGCCTGGGACTGATTCATATTTTTCTTGGAGGCTTTGGATGTAGGAGCTTTGACCTTGTTGTCTTCTGGTTGTATGCTTTGATCTTCTTTGTCACCAAAGTAAGATTCTATGGTCTGACTTTTTTTTTTTGAGCAGTTTGTTCATGTTCCCAGCCAATTACTTGACTATTAAGCTCTTTGCTAAGGTAAATGTCTACTTCCAGTGTGGAGGATGTACTATCCCAAGCTTCAGGGGTTTTGTGCAGCTGTTTTCAGAGATACTTCTAGGCACCTGTAAATTTTTAGTTCTTCCAAAGTGGTATGATTAGGGGTGAGGTGTTTATTTCTTTCCTGTCCTGTGCTATGGTCTACAAGTGACCATAAATGCTTTTTTTCTGCTTTGGAACTGTGAGGAGGATTTCTTCTCCACCACTGCTACAAACTCCACCACACCAATGCTCCTCCTCACCCCAGGACCTACTGCGACTCAGATCCACACACAGGTCAAGCAAGAGAATCTTGCTTCAGCACTAGCAAAGGGATCCCTGCAATCTCCCTCTGATCAGCCACTCGATCCCCACCCCTGCCTGTGGGCTGAGAGCTCAGGAAGCAGCCGCTATCCCAGGACTGTGCTGGGACTGGGGCTGGAACCAAACTCCCCTCTCATCATGGTCAGAGAGACCTTTTCTAATGACCTTCTAAGTTGTCTTTGGCATTCATGGGTTGAGAAGTCTGGAAACTGTTACAGCTGCTAGTGATTCAGTCCCCTGAGGCCTGATCCATGTTTGTTGAGGCCTGATCTTTGCCTATGTGGCCCATGCTGAACTGCTGTCCTCTCCCAGCCTGGCACAACAGACCTTTCCCTTCAACCACACAGGTTGTCTTGGGCTGGAAATTTGTTTCACTCTGTCTTATTGTGAGTTGTGCTGCTCTAGAATTTGTTTAGAGCCATTTTTACAAGTCTTTGGACAGGTTTGGGGTAGAGCTCAAGCAAGTCACTGCTTTTACTCCACCATATTGGCTCTGCCCCCCCATTTCTAAAAGTATTTTGACAGATGCTTCATCACAAGTATTCTCCAAAGTATTCCACAAAATACTTTCCCAGAAAACTGCTGAAATATTTTTGTTGATGTTCAATCATTTTCAGTTGTATCTGACTCTTTGTGATGCCATTTGAGCTTTTCTTGGCAAAGATACTAGAGTGGTTTGCCAATTCCTTCTCCAGCACATTTACAGATGAGGAAACTGAGGCAAACAGGTTGAAGTGAGTTGCTCAGGGTCACACAGCTAGTAAGTGTCTGAGACCAGATTTGAACTCATGAAGATGAGTCTTCCTGACTCCAGGCCTCACACTCTAGCCACTATAATATAAAGCTTCATAATAAATAGAAGGGAGCATATTTTTTTCTTATCAGGATTTGATTTTCCAAAGCAAGGAGAAATGTGAGCACAAGTCTGGTGGAACCTTTGATTTTGCTTATCTGCCACACTGGGTTGAAAGTGGCAAGTACATTGGTACTAGGAGGGTAAAGGTTTAATTCAGTGTGGGCACCACAGCTTAAATATGAAAAGCCATGTTAGAGAAACAAAGGATAAAAGATATTATGGAAAGTAAAATAGACAATTTTATTGCACTAAAGTATAATGGTTTTACCTAAATATAATCTTTCTAGATAACATAAAAAGGGAAACTGTTCATTATATAAGTGTTTTACACCAAATGCATATAATAATCATGTTATCTAAGACATATGTGGAATTCAAATAAGTACACAAGACCCAGATGCCAATGAACAACCAGATGAAACTTATGAAAGGACTTGAGGAAACTATTTTATAAAGAAAAAAGTACTTTTTATTTTGAGCTAGGCAGAGCCAAGATGGCAGAGTTAAAGGCAAGGACTTGCCTGAGCTCTCCCCCAAACACCTCCAAATACCTTTAAAAATTACTCTAAACAAATTCTAGAGCAGCAGAATGCACAAAATGACAGAATGAAACAAATTTCTCTCTCAAGACAAGCTGGAAGTTCGACAGGAAATTTCTGTTGCACCAGGGTGAGAGAGGCACACAGTCTGCAGTGCCGACTAGGCCCCGGCAAGCCTGGAGTAGGCTTTAGGGCAATTGAATCACTGGAAACAATGGTGGTTTCCAGATTTGCCAGCCTAAAGATGCCAAAGACAACTTAGAAGATAAGCAAAAAAGGTCTGTCAGACCTGGGTGAGAAAAGAGCAGAGTCCAGTGAAGACAACTTTAGTACAGCAGTCTAGTGTAGGCCATGCATGCACAGCCCTGGCCCCAGCAAACCAGGAGCAGGCCTTGGGAAGGACTGAATCAGCAGCAACAGAGGTTGCTTCTGGAGTTCTCAGCCCACAGACAGTAAGAGAGTTAAACAAGGTCAGAAGGAGATCACAGGAATCTCTCTGCTAGCACTGAGGCAGTACTTTGTTGCTTTGCCCATAATTAGATCTGAGTAACAGTCCTAGGTGGAGGAAGAGCATTAGCATAACACAGCTTGATGCAGCAGTGCAGAGAGAACCCTCCTCACTCCAGGACAGAAAAGAGGGCTTGTAGTCACTCATAGACTAGAGTATAGGCCAAGAGAAGAATAAATATCTCTCCTTAGATCATACTACCTTGGAAGAACTGAAAACTTACAGGTCTCTAGAAGTATCTCTGAAAACAGCTGCACAAACCCCTTGAAGCTTGAGACAGTTCACCTTCCACACTGGAAGCAGAGCCCTACCTTAACAAAGAGCTTAATAGTCAAGTAATTAGCTGAGATAATCAGCAAAAATGGGAAAAAAACACAGACTATAGAAATTTACTTTGGTGGCAAGGAAGATCAAAACACACACACAGAAGAAGACAACAAAGTCAAAACTCTTACATCCAAGCCTCCAAGAAAAATTTGAATTGGTCTCAGGCCATAGAAAAGCTCAAAAAGGATTTCAAAAATCAAGTAAGACATGTAGAAGAAAAAATGGGAACAGAAATGCGAGTGATGCAAGAAAATAATGAAAAACTAGTTAACAGCTTGCTAAAGGGGACCCACAAAAATACTGAAGAAAATAACACCTTAAAAAATAGACTAGGCCAAATGGCAAAAGAAGTCCAAAAAAGCCAATGAGGAGAAGAATGCCTTAAAAAGCAAAATTGACCAAGTGGTAAAAGGAAGTCCAAAAGCTTACTGAAGAAAATACTTCCTTAAAAATTAGAATGGAGCAAATGGAACCTAGTGGCTTTATGAGAAATCAAGACAAATTTGTAAAACAAATCCAAAAGAATGAAAAATAAAGAAAACAACGTAAAATATATCCTCGGGAAAAAAAAAAAACTGACCTGGAAAATATATCCAAGGGAAATAATCTAAAAATTATTGGACTATCTGAAAGCCATGATCAAAAAAAGAGCCTAGACATCATCTTTCAAGAAATCATCAAGGAAAACTGCCCTGATATTCTAGAACCAGAGGGCAAAATAGAAATTGAAAGAATCCACCAATCGCCTCCTTAAGGAGATCCCAAAATGAAAACTTCCAGTAATATTATAGCCAAATTCCAGAATTCCCAGGTCAAGGAGAAAATATTGCAAGCAGCTGGAAAGAAACAATTCAATTATTGTGGAAACAATCAGGATAACACAAGATTTAGCAGCTGCTACATTGAAAGATCAGAGGGCTTGGAATATGATATTCTGGAGGTCAAAGGAGTTAGGATTACAACCCAGAATTACTTACCCAGCAAAACTAAATATAATCTATGAGGGGAAAAATTGATATTCACAAAATAGAGGACTTTCAAGCATTCTTCAGAAAAAAGCAGAGCTAAATAGAAAATTTAACTTTCAAATACAAGACTCAAGAGAAGCATGGAATCAATAAGGACTTATTAAAATTAAACTTTACATTCCTTCATGGAAAGATTATTATTTATAACACATTAGACCTTTCTCATTATTAGAGTAGTTAGAAGGAGCATATATAGACAGAGGGCATAGGTGTGAGTTGAATGTAAAGAGATGATATCTGAAAAGAGAGGGCAGATTGGGGAAGCATAACACTTATGAGGAGGGACAGGTGAAAGGAGAATAGAATAAGTGAGAAGAATAGGATGAAGGGAAATATGGTTAGTCTTTCGCAACATGACTATTATGGAAGTGTTTTGCATGACTGCATCTATAACTTATATCAAATTGCTTGCCTTCTAAATGAGGGGTTGTAGGGAGGGAGGATGGGAGAGAATTTGGAACTTAAAGTTTCAAAATGAATGTTAAAAGTGTTTTCACATGTAACTGGGGGAAAATAAAATACTAAATAAAAATTAAAAACAAACAAAAAGAAAAAAGTACTGATACTCTGAAAAATTACTCCAAATTACTAAAAATAATAAATGAAAATCAAAACAACTTTGAGATTTAACAAAATGCAGCAAATTAGAAAGATGATATAAAATGAAAAGTCAGAACTGTAGAAAATTAAGGAAGAGAGAAACACGAATACATTGTTGTTGGAGTTTTCAATTGATCCTACCATTGTAAGAAGCAATTTAGAATTGTGAAAAAAAAAATAACTTGAATGTCCATTTATGGTTAGTAATATACCTTAAGGATGTAAAACACCAAGACATATACCCAGTAAAGTTGCCACATATGCAAAAATATTTTTTATAATACTTTAAAATGTTATTTTTTTAGCAACCACCTGAAAACAAAATGGTAATGACCAAGCTTGGCTCCAGAAGGGAGCCAAAACTTACCTGATTTTCTTCATTGCAGAAGTGAGGGAGTACAAGTATGAGATGTATGTATTTTCAGATGCGGATGTTGGTTGGTTTTGCTAAACTGTTTATTTTTCATGTCCATTTCTATCCTTTGTTTCGAGGGAGAGCTCAAGGTAGAGAGCCTGTATTCAGAAATGAATGTGATATACTGTAAAGATGAATGCCTCAGAACAACTTGGTCAATGCAATGTCGCCTTCAATTCTAAAGAACAAACAATGAAACATGTTATTTACCTCCTGACCAAGAAATAATGTATTCAAGATGCAGAATTTTACATGTAAATATGTATATTAAGAACATATACAAATATGTATAGATACATAAATAAGAAATAAGGTTAAAAAGTAAAGTACGATATTAAAGAAAACAAAAGGCATCAATATACATCTCAATATAAAAAGAACAAGAATAAACTATTAGTGTCTATTAGAATAATGAAATATTCACATCTTTTTCTGTACAGAATATGATAGGTAGAGCAGTAGCCCTCATGTCAGTGATAACTAGTTTACTGGACTTCCAGGGTTAGAGCCGAGATGACAGAGTAGAGGAATAACTACCTCTGAGCTCTTCCAGTTTTCCCCTCCAAACAACTTTAAAGTAATTCCACAAATAGAATTCTGCAGTGGAAGAGCTTAACCAAAGGTAAGTGTGAGACACTTTTCAGCCCAAGAAAACTCATGGAAGTCAGAAGGAGAGGTCAGTGACACTGAGGTGGGAGCTAGCCTGGAGCCCTTATGGCATCCATTCCAGCTGTGGACCTTGGAGACAGTCATAACATGAGCAGCTTCAGGAGCTTTCAGACAAGAGAATTAAGGGTATCAGGCAACTGGTCAGAGATTGTAGAGGTAGCTTGTGCTAACACTGGGCACTGTTTAATCACTTCAGGGTTGAGGGGATATCAGAAAAAAAAATAAGAGCAAAGAATAAAGAAAATTATGAAAAGAAAGTCAACCAACTTGAAATAGAGAAGCAAAAACTTGAGGAAGAAAATTCCTTGAAAACTAGAATTTGGAAATGGGAAACTAATGATGTTCTAAGACACCAAGAAATAATAACATAAAATCAAATGAATGAAAAAATAGAAGAGAAAGTGAAATATCTCATCAGAAAAAACAACAGATCAAGGAGAAATAATATAATAATAATTGGACTGCCTGAAAATGTAATATAAAAGAATCTTGATACAATATTACAAGAAATTATCAAGGAAAAGTGCCCTGAAGTTCTAGAGCAAGATAGCAAAGCAGAAATAGGAAAAATGCACCAATCACCACCTGAAAGGTATCCCAAAAGAAAAATAGAAATAGCATAGCCACATTTCAAAGCTTCCAGATTAAGGAGAAAATATCATAAGCAACAAGAAAAAAAAAATTTAAATACTGTGGAGAAAGAAGAGGCTTCATGCTAGGTGGGGACATGAACAAACAGCAGCGGATGGAGGACTCCGGTGGAAGGGAGCCAGTTGGGGAGTGATGAGTGGACTTGTCATGGGAGCTTTGTCAACAAGCCAAGTTGGGGTTGGCTACATCCCAGCAACAAGGTTATGGGACCTAAGGTTTCCTATATTGTTTGGTACATGGGTTGTGTAGAGGTCCTTCAGTTGATATGGGCCTTGGATTTCAGTACTTGTACCCAGGTCACCAGAGAAGCCATCAATCTGGCATGTGAGGCTGTGCCAGAGGCAAAGGGGGCTGCATGGAGGAGAAAGCCACTCAGCTCCATACTGGGGAGGAGTAATCTGAAGTTTGCTAGAATTTCCATCACCCTAGCTGTTTCTACCAGCAGCCTCAGCCTCATGGCTGCAGATTGTAAACAGATCACCACATCACTACATGCAGTCAATCTCCTTTGCATCTGATAGGGAACCAGACACTGCAGAGTATGTTGCCTATGTTGTCAAAGATCCTGTCAATCAGAGAGCCTGCCACATCCTGGAGTGTCCAGAAGGACTAATACAGGATGTCATCAGCACCATTGGCCAGGCCTCAGGAACCCACCCAAGCTTGTCACTCCCCATGACAGGATGGCTGACTTGGATGGCTTAGCTTGGGATGTGGAGGAGAGGAACCACCTGACCATCAGTACTACAATGACTTCCCAGGGGAAGGAGCCCCTGCTTGGTGGGGTAGTAGACATGAGGCTTCAGGATGGAGTTGCCCCAGGGGTTTCTCTTCCACCCCTACCCAATACCCAGACTGCCAAACACCTAAGAGCCACTTTGCCCATCAGACAGCTAGCCAGGAGTGGCCCTGATATTCAAAAATAGCTCCCAACTCCTGGACCAGGCAGAGAACTATTTGATGATCCCTTCTATGTCAATGTCCAGAATCTGGAAGAAGTCCAGCAAGGAGCTGGTGGTCCTTCTTACCCTACTACCAATGGCAGTGCCCCATGTGACCTCTTTGACATGAAGCCAATTGAAGACTTTGGGTCCCTGCCCGTACAGCACCAATGGTTGAGCAGGTCCAAGGGGAGCCCTGGTTCCATGGGAAGTTGAGTAGGTAGGAGGCCAAAGGGCATCTGAGGCTCAGTGGGGACTTCCTGGTTTGGAAGAGTATGACTACCACTGGCCAGGATGTCCTTACTGGTCTGCAAAGCAGCTAGACCAAACATTTGCTGCTCATTGATCCTGAAGGAGTGGTTCGGACAAAGTATCATCAATTTGAGAGCATCAGTCACCACATCAGCTACCATATGGACAATCACCTACCCACCATCTCTGCAGACAGTGAACTATGTCTTCAGCCGCCAGTGAAATGGAAGTTGTAACTGACCTGATCCTGTCCCCAATCCTGTTCCAGCCTCCAGGTCACTCCCTTTCACTTTTCTGGTCACAATTACAACTGTTTTCTGGGGGGAAATGCTCTGGTTGCTTGCCCTTCTTCAAAGAGGATGTTCAATCCTGAGAGCCTATCCTAGAATCCCAGTTCCTGGCCAGGGGAAGGTAAATGTCCTATCTCTATTCCTCCCCTCTGCCACATACACAGAGTGCCTCCTGGCTGGGGCCTCCTGCTCTAGAAGTCTGTATATACGTTTTATAAACATCCATTCCCCCCTCTACCGGTGTTGCATACACATTGTCCTACTTAACAGCTAAAGTGTAGCCCCTTGTAGCCTCTCCAGTTCGAGTTGGACAGTGAATCCAGTGTTTAGTTCTTCTATACAGTCAACTCTCAATTTTCTGCATTAATGTGAATGGTTATCTATAGCAGTGGATAACCCCCAAATAATTTTTATTTAGTTTGGGAATGTTGTAGTTCTGGCGACTGAATTATTTCCTGATTTTGTCTTGCTTGAGTACAAAAGTTGTCTTATCTTTATACATATGGCACCTTTTTATTTTTCAGAGACTTCTTCTATTATATCATTTTACTATCATGACAAGTCTGTAGCATAGGCATTATTATCTCCCATTTTACAGGTGAGAAAAACTGATGCATACAGAAGGTTAGGTGATTGTTGAAGGCCACATAACTAGTAAGTGGCCAGGACTAAAAAACATACCTCCTCCTAGCCTAGGAAAAAGGCTAGAATTTAACTTAGCTGCACAGAAGCCTCAAAGGGGATCATTCAGATCAATGTATTTATTGAGTACCTCTTGCTAGATGTTATGAGGAATACAGAAGAGGAAGAAGACACTTCTCCAGAGGAGTTGTGGATAATGGAGAGTTGACTGTATCTTTACCACCTCCTCTTCTATTTCTCTCTCCTACCCTTATACCAAAGAGAAATGTCACTAAAGATCATTATTTCTTTAAAAAAATACAGTGGAGCTACAGTAAGGATTACACAAGACAAAGCAGCTACTATTTTGAAAGACCATACATTTTGGAATATTATGTTTCATAGAGCAAAAGAGCTGGGGTTATGACCCAGGGTAACTTTCCCAGCAAAGTTAAGTATAATAATGAATGAAAAAATAGTTATTTAATGAACTAAAAGACCTTCAGTATTTGTGATAAAAACAGCAGAACTTAAGGAAAAATTCAACATATAACATCCAGGAGAAAAATAAACATTAAGGACCAATTATAAGGGACTCAAAAAGCTCAGATTGCTTACTTCTTATATATGAAAACATTATCCATTCTATTATGACCGCCATTTTGATTTGTGTAATTTGAAAGAAAGGTTTGAACTGAGCTGAGTATGATGGGGTGATTCTGAAAAAAAAAAAGAAAATTGTGTAGGGAGAGATAAAAAGGAGCAATTCTTATTCAAATGAGGAGGAAAAGAAGAACAAATGGTACAGAAGAAGCTAGAAGAGGGGAGAGTGGATAGTGTTGAAACCTTATTCTCACATGGAATGAGTTAAAGAAGGAACAACATATGTATCTAGAAGGGTATAAAAGTCTTCTATATTCAGAAAGAAATAAGAGGCCAAGGGGATAGGGTGGGGGGAGAGGATAAGGAACAGATTCTTGGAGGGGTGAGTGGGTTAATTCTTTAAAAAAGCAAAATTGTTCAAATGGGAAGAGGTACAAAAGCTCCTGAAGAAATAATTCCTTAAAAATTAGGACAGGCAAAGTGGAAGTGAATGATATCATGAGACATCAAGGCACAATAAAAAAATAAAAGAATGAAAAAAATAGGAGAAAATATAAAATATCTCATTAGAAAAACAACAGACCTGGAAAATAGATCCTGGAGAGATAATTTAAAAATTATTTGATTACTTGGCAGACATGATCAAAGAAGAACCTGGACATATTTCAAGAAACTATAAAAGAAAACTTCTCTGATATCACAGAGCCAGAGGGTAAAATAAAAATGGAAAGAATCCACTGATAACCATATGAAAGAGATCCCAGAATGAAAACTCTCAAGAATATTATATTCAAATTCCAGATTTCCTAAGTCAAAGAGAAAATACTTCAAGCCCTCAGAAAGAAACCATTGTAGAGATATAGTCAAGATTAAAAAAAATTAGCAGCTACCACATTAAATGAGTGGAGGGTTTGAAATATGATAATCTGGAAGGCAATATATCTGGGATTACAACCAATAATAACCTACCCAGCAAACTGAGTACAATTCTTTAAAAAAAAATAGTATTGAGGCAGAGCCAAGATGTCAGAGTAAAGGCAGGGACTTGGCCTGAACTCTCCCTCAAACTCCTCCAAATACCTTAAAAAATGACTCTAAACAAATTCTAGAACATCAGAATCCATGAAAAGACTGAATGAAACAAATTTTCAGCCCAAGACAACTTGGAAAGTTAGCAGGAAAGGTAGGAAATGAGAAAATCCAAATTCTTAAAGGAAAATTTAAGGGAGTTACAGGAGGAAACAGGTAACAAAACTATATTGGTGGGACTTCAACTTTTCCCTCTCAGAGTTAGATAAATGAATGTTAAAAATAAATAATGTTTTAAAAAGATCCAGCTTACTGTGTGTACTATCTCTGTGACTTTTGGAAAAGTCTGCTAACCCCCTAGATTTTCAATTTCATTATCCATAAAATGAAGATAACCCAATTTTATAAGCATTTAAATACTTGATATGCATGAGATATTGTGGATTTGGAAAGACAAAAGTAAAAAGAAACACAATTTCTCTTCCCAAGGAGCTTATATTCTTCTTATAGTACTTATAGGAATTTATTATGAGTTTCAAATTATATAATGTAATATGTGCATATGTTGTTTGATGACATACAACTATATGCACATAACCTATATTACAGGTATCCATGTTACATCATAACTTTCCACATCAGTTTCAATATACTGTGGGTAGGCATAAGAAATTACATAGGAATTTTGAGGGACTTTTGCAGGAGCCACTGATGACATGTACAGGCCAGTAGATGACACAAAAAAGTTTAGAAATTCATAAATGCATAAAATATATGAATAGTATTGTATAATATCAAACCCAATTTTACAATAAGATATTGCAAATACCCCATAAAAGAAAACTAAAAAAAAATTCATATCTTCTGTGTCAAAAAGGGAGAGCCAAAAATTTTTAAGTGGATTTTCCAGATGGTGGGGGCAATATGCTCCTAACATCTATGTTGTGGAAGGGATAAATGTATGTACGTGAATATGTATATGTGTGTATATACATATGCAATATATAGATCTCTGTCTCCCTCCACACGCACACACACACATACACATATATGTTGTATAAATGCCAGTTATTCATATTTAGATTTGTCTTTTGTGAAAGTTTCCATTAGCAATTGAAAAATTGGTGTTTTTCTGTTCACATATGTCTCAAGTCTTCATGAATAAGCCACACAAAGACAAATAAAAAATCATCAACCAGAGGTAAACCTCCATTAATTCAGAAGATTGAGTTAATTACCCACCTGAGAAATACCATGAAATCTGTTTTGAGAATGAAGAATTATTTTGATCTGGATTATCCAATTTGGCCTACCTTCACATTAACTCAACCTTATATTGTACAGATAGTTAATTGCCTTACATATTATTCTCAGAAGTAGGTATCATAGTCTCTCAATGTAAAAAACTAAAAAAATAAATTGTAATCTAAAAAAAGAAAGAAATGAAACAAAGAAAAGAGGGAGTGGAGGTATTTCTTAGTTATATCTCTGATAAAAAGATTATACATCATGTTATTGTAGAAAAAAAGATTACTGCAATTCTTTAAAGAGATCAATGTATTGATCCATACAGCTTTGAATGAAGAGAAATTTTTTGAAAGTTTTAACAATACATCTCCAAAATATAAAAATATTCTCAATTTAGTTTTATTTTTTAAATTTTTAATTAATTAATTTAGCTTTAGTTTTCAAAATTCACTTCCATAAGATTTTGAATTTTACATTTTCTCCCCCTTCCTCTCCCTGCCTCCCCAAGACAGTGTGCAGTCTGATATGGGCTCTACATATACATTCATATTAAATACATTTTCACATTAGTCATCTTGTAATGAAGTATGGACAACCTTGTTTCAACCCTAATCATATTGGAAATGCTTCTAGCTTATCCCCATTACATATAATGTTTGCTGATGGTTTTAGACAGATGCTAAGAAAGACTCAATTTATTCCTGTAGTGTCTAGTCTTTTTAATAGGAATCGGTGTTGTATTTTGTCAAATGCTTTTTCTGCATCTATTGAGATAGTCATATTATTTCTGTTAGTTTTGTTGTTGATATGTCACTTGTGCTGATAGTTTTTCTAGTACTGAACAAGCCCTGCGTTCCTGGCATAATCCTACCTGATCATAGTGTATTATCTTTTAGATAAGCTACTGTAATCTTTTTGCTAATATTTTATTCAAAATTTTTGCATCTATATTTGTTAGGGGAATTGGTCTATAATTTTATTTCTCTGTTTTGATTCTTCCTAGTTTAGGTATCAGCACCATATTTGTATCATAAAAAGTTTGTTAGGACTCCTTCTTCACCTATTTTCCCAAATAGTTTATATAGTATTGGAACTAGTTGTTCTTTAAATGTTTGATAGAATTAACTTTTAAATCCATCTGGCCTTGGAGATTTTTTCTTAGGGAGGTCATTGATGGCTTGTTCAATTTATTTTTCTGAGGTGGGGTTGAGTATTTTATTTCCCCTTTCATTAATATGGGCAATTTATATATTTGTAAATATTCATCCATTTCACTAAGATTGTCGAATTTCTTGGCATACAGTTGGGCAAAATAACTCTTAATTATTGTTTTTATTTCCTCTTCATTGGTGATGACTTCATCCTTTATATTTTTGATGTTGGTAATTTGGTTTTCTTCTTTTTTTAAAATCAGATTAACCAAAGTTTTATTGATTTTATTTTTTTTTCCATAAAATCACCTCTTAGTTTTCTTAATTTCAATTTTATTAATCTCTCCTTTGGTTTTCAGAATTTCTAATTTGGTATTTAATTGAGGATTTTTAATTTGTTCTTTTTCTAGCTTTTTAATTGCATGCCCAATTCATTTATCTCTTCTTTTTCTATTTCACTCATGTAAGTATTTAGAGAAATAAAACTTCCACTAAGGAAGCTTTTGCTGCCTCCCATAAGTGTTGGTATGTTGTCTCATTATTGTCATTCTCTAGGATAAAGTAATTGATTGTTTCTATGATTTGTTGTTTGACCAATTCATTCTTTAGGATTAGATTATTTAGTTTCCAATTAATTTTTAGTCTATCTTTCCATGCACCTTTATTAAGTGTAATTTTTGTTGCATCATGATCAGAAAAGGATGCATTCAATATTTCTGCCTTTCTGCATTGGATTGTGAGGTTTTTATGCCCTAGTACATGGTCAATTTTTGTGTATGTTCCATGTACCACTGAGAAAAAGGTATATTCCTTTCTATCCCCATTCAATTTTCTCCAGAGATCAACCATATCTAACTTTCCTAAAATTCTATTCATCTCTTTAACTTCTTTCTTGTTTATTTTGTGTTAGATTTATCTAGTTCTGATAGGGGGGATGTTGAGGTCCCCCACTAGTATAGTTTTGTTATTGATTTCTTCCTGTAATTCCCTTAATTTATCTTCTAAGAATTTGGATGCTATACCACTTTGTGTATATATGTTTAATATCAATATTACTTATCAATATCTATGGCACCTTTTAGCAGGATGTAGTTTCCTTCCTTATCTCTCTTAATAAGATCTATTTTTGCTTTTTCTTTGCCTAAGATCAGGGTTGCTACCCTATTTTTTTTTGTTTACTTTGGCTAAAGCATAATATATTGTGTTCCAGCCTTTTACCTTTGCTCTTTTCATTTACCTCTGCTTCAAATGTGTTTCTTATAAACAACGTATTGTAGGATTATGGTTCTTAATCCATTCTGCTTCCATTTTATAGGAGAATTCATTCAATTCACTTTCACAGTTATGATTACTATCTGTATCTTTCTCTCCATCCCATTCCCCTCCCCTTTATGCTTTTCTCTCTCCTTTCTCCCTTTCCCTCCTCAATAGAATTTTGCTTTCAACCACCTCAGTCTTCCCTCCCTTCTATTCACTCTCTCCTTTTTCTTTTCCCTTTCCCTTCCTACTTCCTGTAGGGCAAGTTAGATTTCTATATCTCTGCTCATGATTCAAAGTATTTAAGTGCACAAAAAGTAAGCCAGTCTTGTTAAATCTAGAAGCCTTTCCTCTCCCTTAAAAAGGTTAGTAATGACCACCTTATAAGCTACCTTCTATTTGAAAGGCTAATTTGTGATAATGATCACCTCCAGTGTATCTTGTACATCATTTATTATTTCAAGTTCTGCCGGAAGGGATAGATTACTCTTATCCATTCTGCTTCTCTCCTTTGACTAAAGGACTGAATTTAAAATATGCTTTTACTGGCACCTTTGTTTTATCCCCTAACAAGGTCCTGTAGGTTGCCTTGATTATATGACAAGGGTCTGGACCATTTTTTTTTTGGCTCCTCTTCCTAAGTCAGCTTATCTTATGGATTCAACTCTTATTTGGGAGTAATGAAATTTAGTCCTACGGGCCTGGTCAGGGAATGTAACTTCAAGACTGATGTCATATTGCCTGAGCCATAGAATTAAAAATGCCATCCCAGTAGAGGTCCACTTTAGTTTTCTCAAAACCAATTGGGCCCACTCAACTTATGAAATCAACAGAATGATTTCTTTTCATGTAAGTCCTCCAAGAAATCTCCCTTAAGCAATACACACTTGGGCTAAGTGGTCTAGGGCCCACATCATTGTTCAATTGTGAGTGATAAATTTTATGAAGGCCCCAAATCAACCCAACTCCTTTGAATTATGTTGCTCTGTGAAGAAGAAATCTTACTTTTCACTCTTGTTTTCTCTCTTCTCATTACAATAAGCTGAACAACTACAGTATAAGGACCAGTTAAAGCACAGCATAGTAAACTGAAAAGGGAGCTTACAAATATATTTATAGTAGTTCTTTTTTGGTAGAAAATACCCTTGAAATTAAAGAGATATCTATCAGTTGTGGAATGGCTGAATAAATTGTGCTAAATAGATGTAGTAGAATACTAGTATGCTGTAAGAAATTAGGGAAGAGATAGGTCAAAAATACATGGAAAGACTCAAATAACCTGATAAAAGTAAGGTAAAAGTAGAAACTTCCTTCTTTCTTTCTTTCATCCTTCTTTCTTTCTTTTCTTCTTTCTTTCCTTGGGAATATTAATTTTTCCATTCTTTGTATTTGTATCCCCAATGCCTAGAGCCTGGTAGGTACTTAAGAAATACTTGTTGATTCATTAATTCAAAGTCAGAAGACTGGATTCAAAACACTTCTCTGCCATTTGCCACCCATATAACCTTGGGAAAATTGCTTAGACTCTTAGATTCTCATTTTCCTTATCTGTAAAATAAGAGTGTTGAGCTGGATACAATCCATGAAGTATCTCCCAACTCTAAATCTATGATTCTATGAGCTCTCTGAGAAAATGAAGATACTTGTAAAAGTATCATTACCATATTCAGAAAACTAGGAAAATCTATAGTAAAGTGCTGCCTCCTCCAGTAATTTGGATTGTTAAAGGAGCCATGATAGATTCTTCAACGGCCTAACATCCTCACTAGAATACCTGACCCAAACTATATGTGGTACTAAGATAAAAGGCAAATATACAAAGAAATTAATAAAAAATAAAAGTATCATAAAATAAGTGTTGTTATTATTCTCCTCACTTATGGATTATATTATTCATATATTTATTTTAAAGAGCCTTTCATATGCATATTGGTTGTTATAATACTGAAAAAAATGACCTTCCCTGGGATTATTACAAATCCAATAAAATCATGAGTTGTACTAAATATTAAATTCATTTCAGAATGGCCTTCATATTATTCAGTAATTTAACACTACCCATACTACAGATCTATAGGATGACTTCACCTTTAGCATTAATTTTTATGAATTAACCAAGGTTAGCTAATTTGTGTGGTCAAGCTTTTATACATCTAATTAGTGCTAATAGGAAGTACCTTTAAAATTGATACAAAAAAATTACAATGGTTGTTCTTATTAGAAAAAATGTGTAGAAGCTAGTGAAGTAATCTTATTAAAAGATATAATAGTGTAGTCATTTGAAAGATGTAATGGAATCCATTCATTTTTGTGTTTGATTATGTCTTTCCTTTATAGGTTCCTTTGTAAATCACAATCTTAGTGATTTCCACTGGCTTCTGAAGATGGAGGGAACAAGACCTTTTGAAATCTACTTTAAAAGAACTGCATAAAAATCTACCAGCATAATCTGTATCCTGCCAATCTTTTCATATTTTCTTGATATGACTCCCTTCATATACTTTCTCTTTTTCCACAAGCAAAAAAGAGTAAGTACGTGTAAAAGAGAAGGGTTTTGTTCTTTATATTCCCAGACATTTCAGGGAAGGAGGAAAAGGAAGGATATTTTTCTCTTTAAAGGTTTTCATTTTTAGGTAATGCAATTAATCCTTCATAAAGCTTAGAGTACTTACTTTGTTGCTGATGTTAACTCATTTGAATCCATAGCAAAGAAGAGGACTAAAATGGCACAAGTTTATGCATTCCTTTGGTAAAATTAGTTGCATAAGCCTGAGGAAGCTGTTTATAGCCAAGATCAGGAGTTTTTGAAAGAGAATGTTAACATAATATCTACTTGAGCAATGGCTCCCTAAGAATCAGTGGATTCTTCCTGGTAACACTGAGGCTATGTTAAGGGAATATCAGCAAGACTAAATAACATGAATATAGGGGTAGTTCCCTTAGGTGTAAGACCCAACTCCATTTTGTGTATCAAGGGACTTTATTTTGGTTAGTTCAACCTGTAGAATTACCACTATATAGTTACAATGTTTCTGATACTCCTCAGTGTTCCAAACATAATTTGATTTAGTTTACCAAATATTATATTGAGCTACTCCTACATGCAACACATTTTTCTCAGTGTTGGCAGATAAAGAGATAAATAATTCAATTCATTTTTTTCAATCAATATTATTAAGCAACTACTAATATGCAAAGCACTATTCTAGACACAAAACACACAAATTAAGAATGACACAATCCGCTAACTCAGGGAGCTTACATTCTACTGGTTGAGGAAGGAGAGGAGAAGAATAAAATATATTAACATGTAAGTATAATGAAAGGTAAAATGTTATGAGGAGTTGGAGTAGGGGTGGGAAGGGTGGCAAGGTTCCACACGAAGTTTTGCAGTTAAATTTGAGAAGACAGAGAACACTTTCTGTTGCACAGAGACTAATACCTGAACTGGGGATTAAAGACACAACAGGATTTCAATAGGAGAAGATGTGGAGGGATTATTATAGACCTATATAATAAATGCAGGGAAGGCAGGATGATACTAGGAATAGGGAGTAGTTTGTGTGGGATAGAATGGATTGTAAGCAAAATGTAGCTGATAGATGGTGAAATAAATAGAGTCTAGGTCAGGGCAGACCTGAGTTCAAATCTGACCTTCTACTAGCTGTGTTACCCTGGGAAAATCACTTAATGCTGTTTGTCTCAGTTTTTTCAAAAATCTGTTGAGTGAGAAGGAAATGGCAAACCACTCCAATATCTTTGCCAAGAAAATCTCAAATGGGATCCCAAAGAGTCACACATGACTGAACAATAACAAATGGAGTGGTTTAAACTTTGAATTGCTAGAAATGAAGGTTGGGATAATATTGGCCATATTAATTAAAAGGTTAAGAGATTATTTTTAGAGTATTTTTTTTCCATATACATGTAAAGAAAGTTTTCAACATTCACTTTTATAAGATTTTGAGCTCCAAACTTTTTTCTCCCTCCCACCTTCCCCTCTCACCCTCCCCAAGACAGCAAGCAATCTGATATAGGTTATACATATGCAATCATATTAAACACATTTCATCATTAGTCATATTGTGAAAGAAGAATCAGAACAAAAGGGAAAAACCAAGAGAAAGAAAAAATAACAAGAAAGATGAAAATAGTGTCTGATCTTCATTCAGACTCTATAGTTCTTTCTAGAATGTGGATAGTATTTTCCATCATGAATCTTTTGAAATTGTCTTAGAGCATTTTACTGGTAGAAGAGCCAGGTCTATCAAAGATGATCATCACATAATGTTGCTATTACTGTGTACAATGTTGTCCTGGCTCTGCTCACTTCACCCAGCATCAGTTCATCTAAGTCTTTTCAGGTTTTTTTTTTTTCTGAAATCTGCCTGCTCATCATGTATTACAGCACAATAGTATTCAATTACATCTATATACCACAACTTGTTCAGCCATTCTCCAATTGATGGGCATCCTCTCAATTTCCAATTCTTTGCCACCACAAAAGAGCTGCTATAAATATGTTTGTACATGTGGGTCATTTGCCCTTTTATGATCTCTTTGGGATACAGACCTAGAAGGAGCTTATTTTTAACTTTAAGGAAATAAGGTATTACTTATTTTTTTGAGGAGAATGATATGGTCAGTCATATGTCAAAGGGAGATTGTAAATCAGCTATGTAAAGACTGGATTATAGAAAGAAGAGGTTGGAGCAGGAGGCAGGGAAAGCAGTTAGGCCATTACAGTAGTCTAGGTAAAGCATGGTTCAATTCAATTCAACAAATATTTAGTAAGTGACCACTATAAGGTCAAAGTTTAATGCTGAAAGTAATTTAGTCCATTTAGTCCAACCTTATCGTTTTACATATGAGAAGACTAAGGTCTAGGGACATTAATTGATTTGCCCAACATCACATAAGTAGTTAATGTTTGTTGTAGTATTTAAACATATATCCTCTAACTCCAGAGTCCATCTTCTTTCCATTGTATCACGTGAAAGGCACTGTGTTCTGGGGACATAAGGAAAAACAGAGAAACTGTCCCTGTACTCAAGGAGCTTACCTTCCATTGTGGTAAGAGAATGAATTTAACATGCACATCGATCAGATAACATAAGAGAATTTGAGAATGGTGAGAGCATTAACAACTGGGTGAGTCAGGAAAGGTTTCATGTACTAGATGGCAATAAAGATTTTAAGAGGTAAGGGGTAAAGAGAAAATGCATTTTAGGTATAGTAGCTAGTCTGTGGAAAGTAAATGGGAATTGGAATGCTGAGTTTAGAAAAATGCCTTTTTTTTTTTCTAGAAGTTAAGGTACATGAAGGAGAGCTATATGCAATAAGTTGGAAAGTTTGGTCAAAGCCATATTCTATTTTAAATGCCAGCCTGAAGAGTTGTTATTTTATTTATATACACTAGGGAGTCATATACATTTTAGCAATTTGGTTCTGTGTTCAGATCTATGTTTTAGAAATATTATTTTGAAAGCAGTATGGTAGATGTATTGAAGAGAGATTGGAGGCAAGGAGCCTGGATAGGAGGCTATTTCAAAAGTTCGGGTACTGAGAACTTGATCTAGGGCAATGGCTTTGTAAGTAGAAAGAATCAAACAAATGTGAAGATGTTTTGCAGGTAGAAAAGATAAGATTTGACAACTGAATAGATATGGATGACAAGGAAGATGAAAGACTGAAGAGAAGCAAGGTAGTAAGGGGAAGAGATTTTCACTCCAGCAAATGGAAATTATGAATCTCAGTGATAAGGTGAGTGAGAGCTGGGAGTTTACCTGCTGCAGGATGATAAAAGAACCAGTTGATATGGACTTCTTTCAACCTCCAAAGTCCTGAAATCACTGAGGGTGGTTAGTACAGGGATGGAAGTGTCAGCTTCCACATGTGGCTATTCTAAATCCAGAGAAAAGAGAGTTAGAGCCAGCATAGACTTCTGTCTCCTGTGCCAGAAAAGTAAATAACTTGTTTTCTGATTCTCCAAGGCAAACTGACTTAGACTTACTGCAAGCTCCATAAACATCCTACAATGGCAGAAAGGAGGCATATTTAGAAGATATCCTGAATGTGATAGAAGAAAAAGAAATAAACATTTGGTTTTCAATCTCCACCTCTCTTAAACCAAAGTATCCTTCTGTAGCTTTGGGTTGCTATGACTAAGGATCACTGATTAATCTGCTCAAGATCTTAGATGGATATAGATGCAAGACCTTTGATTTAGGACCTCTGACTCTCTGAGGCTAAGAATGTATTAGAGTTTCCAGACCCCAAGGTAGTGTCAATACACCATACTGAATGGCTCACATACAGTGTCAACTTAATGCCAAGATAATGGGGGATGGGAAAAACCTAAAAGACATCCTTTATGTGGAGCAAATGGGCTTCTCACAAGCCTAGGCCCTCTAGTACCTTTGGCATTCTGAACCTCAAGGATCTCTTATGAATGTGAATTTTTTAAGTATTGGACCTCTAATGACTAGGTCACTAGTCATTTAAGTACAATGGAAGTCATTAAGTATAATGGTTAGATGTACAGTTTGGTGTCAGAAGACAAAACTACCTCATCATAGAATTTGAGAGCTGGAAGGGAACTCAGTAAGCATATAATCCCTCCAGTCTCAACACTGCTATTTAATACCTGTGTGACCTTACACACGTTACTTAACTTTTCTGAGTCTCCATATCCTGTCCCTTTAAAATAAGGGCATTGAACGTGAGTATCTCTAAAGTCCCTTCCTATGCAAAACCAATGATCAATAAAGTTCTAGAAAGGGAATTAAAATCTGTGCCCAGCAACTAGTGCAAAACTGAACTTGGTGAGTTCACTAGAAAGATACAAATAGAATAACATGTGAGTTCTTAGGAAGGATCATTTTCAACTATAGTAGTGGAATAACAATATAAAGATCAAGGCTTCTCCCTTTTAAACCCAGGTAAATGTATTTTTGGTGATTTTCTGATTTCAAAAAGAGGTGATTTTTTTTCTCCGGGATATCTACAGCTACTTTACTCTCCAGCTTTCCCCCTTCAGTTCGTACAATATCTGAGAAGGCATCTAATTTGATCTGTCTGCAGGTATGAACCTCAAATCATCCGACCTCCTCCCCCACCTCCACCAAACAAAATCTCAAATTGATAAACGGCTTCCTTGTTCTTAATGCTATCCATGAAAGTCTTTTCTGATAACTTTTTAAACAATGCATAAAGGGTTTAGCATTTATAAACTCCTTAGTAATAACCCTATCTTTGCTGATACTATTGTTTGGGGATAAGAATGACCTATTTCTATCAGTTATTTATTATCTGATCTCAGTTCAACCTAGAAATTCTTCTGAACTGTACTTGTGCAACATTTCTCCAATTGTGTTGCTTCCCAAAAGACTTTCTTACAGTCTGCTTTCTCCTTAACTTTTTAAAAATCATTTATTTATTTTTAGGCAATGGGGTTAAGTGACTTTCCCAGGGTCACATAACTATCTCCTTAACTTTTTATCATATATCCTGGTCCTTGATTCATTCTGAAAGTGAAATATGAGAGATGCAGTTTATTAAGCAGGTTAACACATTGATTTCTTGAATAGTAGCTATTAGCTATGCCCTTTAAGGTATCACTATCTTTTTTTTCTTTAACACACTATTGATTTCCCAAAAGATTAGGAGGTAGAAATCCAAATGTGGCAAATATGAAGAGTGTTGGTAGAAGGTAATTAAATGGACTTAAAAGCAAATGACTACTGAAGTGGAAAATAAAATAAAATAACTGGAAAAATAGAGCTAGAAGGGACCTTGAGACATCATCGGGTCCAGTCTCCTGCTTTCAGGTAGCCATGTGTCTATAGCATCTGGACCCTAGGCCACTTAAACTTCTGCAGCTTGCCATTTCTCACATAGTCATTGTGTTGATGGTCTCTTCCAACTCCAGAGTCTATCACTAAATAACCTTACCAGTCTTTTCCAATCAATCAATCAAATGAAGCACTTGGGCGAACTTGGCCCATCCTCATTCTTCTTCTCAGTATTGTTTAATTCTTGTTAAACAGCAATAATGAGATAGGTACTTTGAACTTTGCAAAGAATTGTGCTGTCAAGATGTATTAAGAAGAGTTAAGTCAGGTTCAGTAAGTACAGTGATAACAACCATGGGAAAGACTTGCAAGTTAACAAACTGTATACGTATACCTGCTCACTCTGATTCTGCCATTGTGCCTCTACAGGACAAAAACCATATCATGTTTTCCACAGCCACAAAAGGCTGTAGAAAACCAATCTTGTCAATCAGAGATAGGAAGAGGAGAAAGTTCTCTCAGTGAACTCCCACAGTCAACCCATGAGAGACTTTTTTTTTTCCTATAGTCTGACAGTCCTCAGAACTCCTGGATGCAGATCAGTGCATTAGGTTCAAAGGATAATAATAATGATGAAATTTATTCCTTAAAAATACTTATACTGATGTCTTTACCTTCCACATCATGTTCATTTCCCAATGTCTGAGGCATAAATATTCAGGTCAAAAAGGTAAATACCTATGAAGCCAGGTCTAGAACCCAAGTCTTTTCACCCCAAATTCAGTATATCATATACTTGTTACTTTTAGATACAGGCTGACTCTTTACTGTAAAACATCACCACAGATTGTAATCAAGGCTAGAGAAGGTTAATCAGACACTCTTATTAAATAGACTAATAGCTTTTTTGCAAAGTTATGACCTATGAGTCATTCCCATGATATTTTACATGGCAGAAATGTGTAAAATTTAAAATAGTTTTCAAATTAGGATCTTAGCATTGCAGAATTGAATCTCAACCATACCTTAGAGTAGTGTTATCCAAATCCCATCCAAAGTATGAATGTCCTCTACAATAGCCATTCAATGTTCAGCTAGTCTCTACTTGAAGACCTCAAGTGATAGTTAATTCACTTACCCCCTAATTAACCCATTATGTTTTTAGACTTCTCTACTTATGAAGAAAGCTTGCTACATATATATGTACATATATGTACATATATATATACATGCATACATACATACTTTTAATTGCATTTTATTTTTCCTGCAATTATGTGTCAAGAAAATTTCTAGAATTTATTTCTATAAGATGTTGAGTTCCAAAATTTTTCCCCTCCCTCCCCTCCCATCCTCTGAAAATAGTAGACAGTTTGATATAATTTATATGTATGCTATCATGTAAAACATATATCCTATTCATCACAGTTGTAGAAGAAGAAATAGATAAAAAGAAAAAAAAATGAATAAATAAGAAAAAAATATGCATAAATCTGCATTCAGAGTCCATCAGTTCTTTATCTGGATATGAATAGCATTTTCCTTCTGGAGTCTTTTGTTCTTGTTTTAAATTATTGTGCTTCTGAGAAAAGCCAAGTCATCCACAGTTGATCACATGATGTTGCTGATACTGTGTACAGTATTTTCCTCATTCTTCTCATTTCACTTTGCATCAGTTTGTACAGGTCTTTCCAGGTTTTTTCTGAAATGTGCCTCTTCATCATTTCTTATTGGACAATAGCATTCCATTCCATTAATATGCCACAGCTTGCTCAGCCATTCCCTATCTGATGGGCATCCCCTCAGTTTCCAATATTTTGCCACCACAAATAGGTCTACTACAAATATTTTTGCACATGTAGGTCTTTTTTCCCTTTTTTAAAGATCTTTTGGGATACAGACCTAATAGTGGCTTTATTGGATCAAAGGATATATATACTTTGGTTGCCCTTTTAGCATAGTTCCAAATTGTTCTCCAGAATGGTTTGATCAGTTCACAACTCTATCAATAGTGTATCACTGTCCCAATTTTCCTACATCTTCTCCAGCATTTATAATTTTCATTTTCTGTCATGTTAACCAATGTAATTAATGTTAATTAGTATTACAGAGTTGTTAAATTTGCATTTTTCTAATCAAAAGTGATTTAGAACACTTCTTCATATACCTATATATAGCTTTGATTTCTCCATCTGAAAACTGCCTGTTCATATCCCTTGGCTGTTTATCATTTGAGGAATGGCTTGTATTCTTATAAATTCTACTCAGTTCTCTATATATTTGAGAAATGAAGCCTTTATCAGAGACACTGTGAAGAGTATTTCCCAGCTTTCTGTTTTCCTTCTAATCTTGGTTGCATTAGTTTCATTTATACAAAAGTTTTTCAATTTAATATGATCAAAATGACATATCTATTCTACATTTTGTAATGCTCTCTATCTCTTGTTTGGTCATGTAATCTTCCCTTCCCCATAGATCCAACAGGTAGGCTACTCCTAGTTCTTCTAATTTGATTTCTTCATTGTCTATGGCACCTTTTAGCAAGATGTAGTTTCCTTCCTTATCTCTTTTGATTAGGTCTATTTTTGCTTTTACTTTGTCTAAGATCAGGATTGCTATGCCTGATTGTTTTTTTTTTCCTAACTTCAGCTGAAGCATAATAGAGTCTGATCCAGCCCCTTATTTCTACTCTCTGTGTGTCTCTTTGCTTCAAGTGTGCTTCTTGCAAGCAACATTTTGTAGGATTCTGGTTTTTGATCTACAGTGGTATCCACTTCTATTTTGTGGAGAGTTCATCCCATTCACATTCACAATTATTACTACTACCTGTATATTTCCCTCCATTCTATTCTTCTTCCTGCTTTTCCTTTCTCTACTCTCACCCTTTCTGTCCTTGACAGTGTTTTGCTTTTACCTACTACCTCCCCAGTTTGCTACCTCTTCTGTCAGCCCCTCCCTTTACTTAATTGCCTCGTCTCCTACTTCCCTGTTGGATAAGACAGATTTTTATATTCAACTGACTGTGTATAGTATTACCTCTTTGAGACAGTACTGGTGAGAGTAAGGTTCAAGCAATGCCCATTGCCTCTTTTCTCATCTTCCTCTCCACTGTAATAGGTCTTTTGCACCTCTTCATGTGAGATAATTTACCTCATTCTACCTCTCCCTTTATTCTGCACCCATTGTATTCCTCTTTCTCATCCCTTAATTGTTTTTTATGTAATTACCCTAACCTCACCTTGTACCCATACCATCTGTCTATGTATAGCCCTTCTATCTATATTATTAGTGATACAATTTTTAAGAGTTACAGGTATCATCTTTCTGTGTAGGGATGCAAACAGCTCAGCTCTATTGAATCTCTTATGTTTTATTTTCTCTTTTTACCTATTTGTGTTTCTCTTGGATCTCGATATTGGAATTCAAATTTTTGGTTTAATTCTTGTTTTCTCTTTATGAAGCCTTGAAATTCTTCTGTTTTGCTTAATTACCATTTTTTCCCCTGACATATTATGTTTAATTTTGCCAGGTAAGTGATTCTTGGTTGTAGTCTTAGCTCTTTTGCCCTCCAGAATACAATGTTCCATGACCTCTGATTCTTTAATGTTGCCACTGCCAAGTCTTGTGTAATCCTGAATATAACTCCCTGATATTTGAATTGTTTCTTCCTGGCCACTTGTAGTATTTTTTTTTCCTTGTCCTGATAGTTCTGAAATTTGGCTACAATGTTCCTTGGGGGTTTTATTTTGGGGTCTCTTTCCTGAGGTGATTGGTCAATTCCTTCAATTTGTATTTTGCCTTCTGGTTCCAGGACAGCAGGACAGTTTCCCTTAATAATTTGTTTAAAGATGCTACCAGGTCCTCCTTTTGATGTTATGGCTTTCAAATAGTTCAATGGTTCTGATATTGTGTCTTCTGGACCTACTTTCCAAGTCAGTTATTTTTCCCATGAGCTATTTTATATTTTCTTCCATTTTTTTCATTCTTTTGAACTTGATTGATTCATGATGTCTCATAGAGTCATTAGCTTCCACTTCCCCAGGTCTAACTTCTAAGCTGTTGTTTTCTTCAATTAGTTTTTGTACTTTCTTTTCCATTTGGCCAATTCTATTCCTTAAGAAGTTGTTTTCATCAGTGGATTTTTGTATTTCCTTTTCTATTTGGCAATTTTACTTGTCCAGCAGTTGTTGCCTCCACTGTTCCAGGATTTTTTCTAGGGCTCTATTCTATGGTTGTTTGGAGGTGAATATGGGAGAAGTACAGCATTTTACCGTTTACTCCACCATTTTGGCTCCTGGAAGTCCTTACCTGATATTTGCAGAAATTTTGACCCGATTCAGAATATATCAGCAGGTGATAGGTGGCTTTATTGTACTGAAAGAGAGTATAGGTAGCCAGTATCTTTCACTGATATCTACATAATGTTAAGAAATCTAAAGAAAAGCAACATTTCCACCAACTTGTGTGGACCCCTTGTGAAGGATTTTTAATAAAATACAGGTGCAAGTTATATAGGATGAGAAGGCATGGATAGGATGTAATCTTCACTCTTAGAAGGTATACCAACTGGTAACATCAAATCTCTAATGTCATGTAGAAGTGCAATACTCATGTATTTTTCTACTATATTCTAATCTGTATAACTGCTGATTTCTACTCTTTGCTTGGATAAGTATGTTAATTCCCTATTTACTATTATGGTGATCTTTTGCATAATTACACTTTGTGGGAGGGAGTCAAGCTTGAAAGTGTAAGCTTGGAATACCTTTCCCTTTAAAGTTCCAGCTACTAGAAAAGTGGCTTGAATTAAAAAAAAAAAACATTACACACTAAATCAGTAATATTTGGGAGCAGACAGAAATTTCCCTTTCTCTCAAAGCAGAACAGAGTGGCCAACCTTATGGCACCTTCCTCAGCACCCTCTAAGACATCAAGGAAGGAATTACAACTTTTTGGAGAGAGATGGAGAGCATGTCTGAAGTATCTGTCCACATCTTCCTGCAAGCCTCATTTAAGCAAATTACATGGACACATGTCTTACAGTACACACCCCATAGTGTTTCAAGAATAATGAAGAGCACTTTAAGTTCTACAGTATACATTTAAGACTTGTATGATTCACAATACAACCCAGTGATATAAGTACTATAATTATGCCCATTTTACAGTTGAGGAAACTTAGGCTGGGAGAGATTAGGTGCAAGCAGCTAGGAAACATCTGAGGTAGAATTAACTCCGGTATTTTAGACTTCAAGTCCCATGATCTATCCATTAGACTACCCAGCTGCCTGATTTTGTATATGAGTAAACTGACACACAGAGATGTGAACAGACATACCCAATGTTGTAAAATAGGCAAAGCTAAAACTAGAATCCACATATCTTGAGTCTCAGTCCCATAATACTTCCTTAATGCTTCATTATTTCTCCATGATAAACATGAATGAATAAAATGACTTATTGTTATGTTAGGCAAGCATTATGTTAGGCAATGATGATGCAAAGAGAAAAAATGAGCCAGTCCCCATCTCAAGGAGTTTATCTTTGAATTGGTGAGACCAAAGAACAGGTGTATATTACTTTTAAATTTTTCTTTTCCCCAATTACTTTACTTTTCCCCAATTACATATAAAAACATTTTTTAGCATTTTTTTGAGTTCCAAATTCTATTCCTCCTGTCCTCCCCTCCCCACTTCCTGAATCAATCTGATATACCTTATATAAGTGAAATCATGCAAAAATATTGCATATTAGTCATTTTGTGCAAGAAAACTTGAGAGAGAGATATGAAGAAAGAAAGAAAGAAAGAAAGAAAGAAAGAAAGAAAGAAAGAAAGAAAGAAGAAAGAAGAAAGAAAGAAAGGAAGGAAGGAAGGAAGGAAGGAAGGAAGAAGAAGGAAGGAAGGAAGGAAGGAAGGAAGGAAGGAAGGAAGGAAGGAAGGAAGGAAGGAAGGAAGAAGAAAGAAAGAAAGAAAGAAAGAAAGAAAGGAAGGAAGAAAGAAGGAAGAAGAAAAGAAAGAAAGAAAGAAAGAAGAAGAAAGAAAGAAAGAAAGAAAGAAGAAAGAAAGAAAGAAAGAAAGAAAGAAAGAAAAAAGGAAAGAAGGAAGGAAGGAAAGAAGGAAAGAAGGAAGAAAGGAAGGGAAAAATAGTATGCTTCACTCTGTATTCAGATTATTGTCTTGGATGATTGTATTTCTGAGAACAGTAAGTCATTCACAATTCTTCATCAAATAATATTGCTTTTACTGTGTACAATGTTCTCCTGGTTCTGATCACTTCACTTTGTATCAGTTCATGTAAGTCCTTCCAGGTTTCTATGAAATCATCCTGCTTATCATTTTTTATAGCATAAAAATAATCCATTTCAATCATATACCACAACTTATTTAACCATTCCCTAATTGATGGGCATCTCATCCAAATTTTTGTCACCACAAAAGGAGCTACTATAAATATTTCTGTACAAATAGGTTCTTTTCCATTTTTTGGATCCCTTTGAGTTACAGACCTACTAATGATGTTCCTGGATCAAAGGGTATGCACAATTTGGTTGCCCTTTGCACATAGCTCCAAATTGCTCTCTAAAATGGTTGGATCAGTTCATGACTCCACCAATAGTGAATTAGTGTTCCAGTTTTCCAACATTTACTCTAACATTTATCATTTTCCTTTTTTGTCATATTAGTCAATCTGATGGGTATGATGTAATACATCAGAATTGCTTTAATTTGCATTCCTTTAATCAATAATGATTTAAAACATTTTTTTTCTGGTAACTATAGATTGCTTTGGGTTTTTTTTTTCTGAAAATTGCCTGTTTTTATCCTGTAACCATGTATCAATAGGGGAATGACCTGTATTCTCATAAATCTATCTCAATTCTCTACGTATTTGAGAAACGAGACCTTTATCAGGGATACTTGCTTTAATTTTTTTTCTCTTAGTTTTATGCTTTCCTTACAATTTTGGTTCCATTAGTTTTGTGCAAAATATTTTCAATTTTGTGTAATTAAAATTATTCATTTTACATTTTGTAATGCTCTCTGTCTTCTTTGGTTTTAAATTCTTCCTTTATTCTTCTTTGTTATTGTTATTGTTGTTATTTTCTTTTGTTACATCTTTATTGACTTATTTCCAAATGTTGTTACCCATTTTTCCCTCTGGGTAACCAAGGCAAACCATTTTATCTTTCTGGAACCCAATTTCCTCATCAGTAAAATGGGTTTCAGATAGTTGTATCACCTACCAAATGGGTTATGTTGAGGAAATTACTTCAGAAGCCTGTACATATATATATATATATATATGTGTACATATGTATATGACTGTATAAGTATTTGTGCACATGCATGTACATACCTAAGTGGCATAGTGGATAAAGCACTGGACCTAGAGTCAGGAAGACCACCATTCAAATGCATCCTCATCCACATACTAGTTCTGCAACCCAGGGAAAGTCACTTTGCCTTTGTTTGCCTCAGTTTCCTCATGTACAAAATGTGAACAATAAAAGAAAATACCTCCCATGGTTGTTGTAAGGATTAAATGAAATAATAATTATAAATCAGAATGCCTAAGTGCTATAAAATGTTGGCCATATATAAAATACATATGGTGTATACACATATGCATGTGCGTAATGTTTATCTTCTGGTTCTTTTTAAAAAATTCTTGTTAATTTATTTATTTTTAGTTTTCAGCATTCACTTCCACAAGATTTTGAGTTCCAAATTTTCTCCCCATCTCATCTCTCCTCCCATTCCAAGATAGTGTGCATTCTGAATACTCCTTCCCCTAATCTGCCTTCCCTTCTATTCTCCCCACTTCTCTTATCCTGTTCCCCTTCTATTTTCCTGTAGTGCAGGATATTTCTGTACCCCATTGCTTGTGTATCTTATTCCCCCATTGTATGTGAAAACAATTTTTAACATTTATTTTTAAAACTTTGGGTTCCAAAATTTCTCTCTTCCTCCCTCCTCACCTACCCTCATTAAGAAGGCAAGCAACTCAGTACAGGTTATACATGTGTAGTCATGCAAAACAATTCCATAATAGTCATGTTGTGAAAAACTATGTTTCTCTTCATTCTATCCCACCCACCCCCATTTATTCTATTCTCTCTTTTGACCCTGTACCTCCTTAGAATTATTTGCTTCTCATTCCCTCCTCCCTCAATCTGCCCTCCCCTCTATCATCTCCCTGTTCTCTTATACCCTTCCCCCCCTATTTTCCTGTAGAGTGAGATAGATTTCCATAGCCAATTGAGTATGTATGTTATTCCCTCCTTAAGCCAAATCCAGTGAGAATAAGATTCACTCATTCCGTCTCACCTTTCCGTGTTTCCCCTACATTATAAAAGCCTTTTTTTGTGTGTTTCATGTGAGATAATTTACCTCTCCCTTTGTCCTCTCAGAATAATCCTCTCTTACCCCTTAATTTTATTCTCTAGATATAACCCCTTCTTCAACTCACCATGTACCCTCTATGTATCTATGTATCTATCTATCTGTCTATCTATCTACCTATGCATATATACAATACTGACAAAGGTCCTATGAATTACAAATATCATCATTACATGCAAGAATGTAAACAGTTCTTTGGGTTTATGAAATAATAGATTACTATAGTCATTGACTACTGTGTCTTGCATATTTAACCTATTCCACTGATCCACCTCCCTATTTCTTAGCCAGTACCAAGCAGTTTTGATGGTTGCTTCTTCACAACACAATTTAAGATCTGGAATTGCTAGGCCACATTTTCATTAGTTCCTTTGATATTCTGGACCTTTTGTTTTTCCAAATGAATCTTGTTATTATTTTTTTCTAACTCTATAAAATAATTTCTTGGTAGTTTGATTGGCATGGCACTGAATAACTAAATTAGGTTAGGTAGAATTGTCATTTTTATTATATTAGCTCAACCTACCCATAAGCAACTAGTGTTTTTCCAGTTATTTAGATCTGACTTTGTGTGAAAAGTGTTTTGTAATTGTGTTCACATAGTTCCTAGGTTTCTTTCAGGAGGTAGACTGTCTACAGTAAGTTTAAATGGAATTTTACTTTCTATCTCTTGCTGTTGGGCTGTGTTTGTAATATATAGAGATGCTGATGATTTATGTGGGTTTATTTTATAGCTTTGCAACTTTGCTCAAGTTGTTTATTATTTCAAGTAATTTTTTACTTGATCCCCTAGGATTCTCTAAGTATATCATCATACCATCTGCAAAGTATGATAGTTTTGTTTCTTCTTTGCTTGTTCTAATACTTTCAATTTCTTTTTCTTCTCTTATTGTTAAAGCTAATTTTTCTGGTATACATTGAACAACAGTGGTGATAATGGACATCCTTGTTTCATCCCTGATCTTATTGGAAATACTTCTAGCTTATCCCCATTACATATGATGCTTGCTGAAGGTTGTAGGTAGATGCTATTTATTATTTTCAGGAGGACTCCATTTATTCCTATGCTCTCTAATGCTTTTAATAGGAATGGGGTGTTGTATTTTGTAAAAAGCTTTTTCTGCTTCTATTGACATGATCATGTGGTTTCTGTTAGTTTTGGTGTTGATATGACCAATTATGCTGATATTTTCCTATTATTGAACCAGTCCTACATTCCTGGTACAAATCCCACCTGGTCATAGTGTATTATTCTTGTGACAAGTTGCTCTAATCTATTCACTAATATTTTATTTAAAATTTTTGCATCTATCATCATTAGAGAAATTGGTGTATAATTTTCTTTCTCTGTTTTGACTCTTCTTAATTTACATATCAGCACCATATTTGTATCATAAAAAGAATTTGATAAGACTCATTCTTTCACATATTTTTCCAGTAGTCTATATAGTATTGAAATTAATTGTTCTTTAAATGTTTTATAGAATCCGCATGCAAATCCATCAGGCCCTGGAGATTTTTTCCTGGGGAGTTCATCAATGGCTTGTTCAATTTCTTTTTCTGAGATGGGGTTAAGTATTTTACTTCCTCTTCTGTTAATCTGGGGAATTTATATTTTTGTAAATATTCATCCATTTCACTAAGAGCATCAAATTTATTGGCATACAATTGGGCAAAATAGTTCCTAATTATTGTTTGAATTTCCTCTTCCTTGGTGTTGGATTCACCCTTTTCCTTCTTGACACTAGTAATTTGGTTTTCTTCTTTCTTTTTTTGATGAAATTAACCTAAGTTTTATCTATTTTATTGTTTTTTTCCCCCATAAAACCAGCTTTTAGTTTTATTTATTATTTCAAAAGTTTTCTTAATTTCAGTTTTCTTAATTTCTCCTTTGTTTTTCAGTATTTCTAGTTTGGTGTTTAATTGAGGATTTTTAAGGTGTTCTTTTTCTAGTTTTTTAAGTTGTATGCCAATTGATTGATCTCCTCTTTTTCTATTTTATTTATGTAAGCATTTAGAGATATAAAACTTCCCCTAAGAACTGATTTCACTGCATTCCATAGGTTTTGGTACATTGTCTCCTTATTGTCATTCTCTTGAATGAAGTTATTGATTGTTTCTATGATTTGTTGTTTGACTCAATAACTTTTTAGGACTAGATTATTTAGTTTCCAATTATTTTTATCTTTCCATGGCCCTTTATTATATGTAATTTTTATTACATCACCATCTGAAAAGGATGCATTTAATATTTCTGCCTTTCTGCATTGGATTGTGAGGTTTTTATGCCCTACTATATGGTAATTTTTGTGTATGTGCCATGTACCACCAAGAAAAAAGTATATTCTTTTCTATTCCTATTCAGTTTTCTCCAAAGGTCTATCATACCTAACTTTTCTAATGTGCTGTTCACCTCCTTAACTTCTTTCTTGTTTATTTTGTGCTTACATTTATCTAGTTCAGAGAGGGAGAGGTTGAGGTCCCCCACTAGTATAGTTTTGCTGTCTATTTCTTCCTGTAGCTCCCTGAACTTCTCCTCTAAGAATGTGGATGCTTTACCATTTGGCGCATACATGTTTAGTAATGATATTACTTCATTGCCTATGGTGCCTTTTAGTTTCCCGTTCCATACTGTTTCCCTTCCCTCAGGGCAAAAGGGGCCTTTCCTGTTAATCCCTCAAACTACCTGCACTACTGGACTGCTGCTCTCCATCTTTCTTCTGGTTCAGCTGTTCTAGGGTGGACCTGTTCCATGGCCTGAGACCAATTCATATTTTTCTTAGAGGCTTTGGACATAATAGCTTTGACTTTGTTGTGTTCTGGTTGTATGTTTTGATCTTCTTCATCACCAAAGAAAGATTCTATGGTCTGACTTTTTTGCACTGTTTACTCATGTTCCAAGCCAATTCCAAGTTTAATTACATTAAACTCTTTGTTAAGGTAGGGGTCTGCTTCCAGTGTGGAGAATTTACTCTCCCAATTTTCAGGGATTTTGTGCAGCTATTTTCAGAGATACTTCTAGGGACCTGTAAATTTTCAGTTCTTCCAAGGTGATATGAGAAGGGGTGAGGTGTTTACTCCTTTCCTGGCCTGTGCTCTGGTCCCTGAGTGACCACAAGTACTCCTTTATGCCTTGGAACTGTGAGGAGGATTTTCTCTTCACCACCACAAGCTCCACCACACCAGCACTCCTCTTCTTCCCAGGATCGCCACCTAGAACTGTGACCCAGATCCAATCATGGGCAAAGCAAGAGAATCCTGCTCCAGCCAAGAGATCCCTGTGATCAATCCCTCTGATCAACCACTCAATTCCCCCTCTCCCTACTGTGTCACCTAGAAGCTCCAGAAGTAGTTGCCTCCCTAGGGTTGCACCTCGGACTGGGGCTGGGACCAATCTCTCTCATCACAGTCACAGACTTTTCCTACTGACCTTCTAAGTTGTCTTTGGCATTTATGGGTTGAGAAGTCTGGAAACTGCCACAAATGGCCATGATTCAGTCCTCTGAGTCCTGCTCCAGTTTCACTGAGGCCTGTTTTGGCTGCGCACCCACGCCAAATTGCGTTACTCTCCCTACCCTGTGGGGAATATCAAGGGAACTAATGAAAAGAAATACAGGGGAAGGTGGCCTAGCCATTCCAGATCTTAAATTGTATTATAAAGCAGCAATCATCAAAACTACTTGTTAACTGGCTGAGAAATGGAGTGGTGGATCAGTGGAATAGGTTGAGTATGCAAGACATAGTAGTCAATGACCATAGTGATCTGTTATCTGATAAACCCAAAGACCCCAGCTTCTGGGATAAGAACCCACTCTTTGACAAAAACTGCTGGGAAAACTGGAAAATGGTTTGGCAGAAACTAAGTATAGACCAACATTTCACATTCTATACCAAGATAAGGTTAAAATAGGTACATGATTTAGACATAAGGGATGGTACCATACGTAAATTAGGAGAGCAATCAATAGTTTACCAATCAGATCTATGGAGAAAGGACAAATTTGTGACCAACCAAGAGCTAGAGAACATCATGAAATACAAAATGCATAATTTTGTTTACATTAAATTAAAAAGTTTTTGCAAAAAAAAAGTCATTGCAACCAAGATTAGAAGGAAAGCACAAAGCTGGGGAACAATTTTTACATCCAGTATCTGTGATAAAGGCCTCATTTCTCAAATATATAGAGAACTGAATCAACTTTTAAGAATACAAGTCATTCCCCAATTGATAAATGGCCAAAGGATATGAACAGGCATTTTTTAGGTGAAGTAATTAAAGCTATTTATAGTCACATGAAATATGCTCTACCTCATTGTTGATTATAGAAATGAAAATAAAAACAAGCCTGAGGTACCACTTCACACTTACAATATTGGTTAATGTGACAAAAGAAGGAAGGTAATAAATTCTGGAGAAGAGGTGGGAAAGATTGGAACACTAATGCATTGTTAGTGGAGTTGTGAACTGATCCAACCATTTTGGAGAGCAATTTGGAACTATGCCCAAAGGGCAACCAAACTGTGCATACCATTTAATGCAGCAGTACCACTACTTGGTTTGTATCCCAAAGAGATCATAAAAAAGGGAAACAAACCCACATATACAAAAATATTTATAGCATCTCTTTTTGTGGTGGCAAAATATTGGAAATTGAAGAGATGCCCATGAAGTGGGGAATGGCTGAGCAAGTTGTGATATATGAATGTAATGAAATATTACTATGCTGTAAGAAATGATGAACAGATGGACTTCAGAAAAACCTGGAAAGCCTTAGATGAACTGATGCTGAGTGAAGTGAGCAGAATTAGGAAAATATCATACACATTAATAGCAACACTGGATGATGACCAACTTTGATACTCATAGCTCTTTTCAGTAGTATAGTAATCTACGACAATATCAAAAGACTTATGATGGAAAATGCTAACTATATCCAGAGAAAGAACTATGGAGTCTGAATGCAGACTGAAGCATATTATTTTTGCTTTA
The DNA here is from genome assembly GCF_003287225.1 of Phascolarctos cinereus. Lineage (NCBI taxonomy): Eukaryota > Metazoa > Chordata > Mammalia > Diprotodontia > Phascolarctidae > Phascolarctos > Phascolarctos cinereus. Next base: position 193,726,314 of record NW_027555847.1, read on the forward strand.
GTTTAGTTTTGGTTTATCTTTCTCATGTTTTTTCCCCTTTTGTTCTGATTCTTCTTTTTATAACATGCCTAATGTGAAAATATGTTTAACATGATTGTACATGTGTAACTGAGGGAGGAGAGAGTGGAAGTGAAGGAGAAAAATTTAGAACTCACAATTTTGCAAAAATGAATATTGAAAACTATCTTTACATGTAATTGGAAAAATGCTATTAGAGAAAAAAATTCAAATATACAAATAAAGTGACTAAAATGTCCAAACTCTTTAAAGCAGTTATTCCGTTACTGAGCTTATATCCTACAGAAGCCATCAATAAGAAAAAAGTTGTCACATGCTCCAAAACATTTGTAGCAGCACTTTTTATGATACCTGAAAATTGGAAACAAAATAGATGACATTCAATTGGGGATGGCTAAACAAATTGTGGTACATTAATGCAATGGAATGGTACTGTGCTATAAGACATGATATGTGTGTTTAATGCATAGTGGCATGGAAATATTTATGTGATCTGACTGAGACTGAAGTAAGCAGAGCCAAGAGAATAATATATACAGCAACAACAGGAATTTAAATGGAAAGAGCAACACATTAAACCATCAAAACTAAATGTAACAAATTTATAAGGATCATATGAAAAAAATGAGGAGTCACTCCCAACTTACTCCTTTGTGGAGGTAAGAGATCCATGGGTGTTATATATTGCACACGTTTTTTGACTTTTCCAATGTATCAATCAGTTGCCTTTATTTTTTACTCTCTAAAATACTATTTGTCATATGGAATGATTCTCTGGGAGGGGAAACGGAGGGTAAATGGGATACTATGGTGATGTAAGAAACAAAAAAATCAATAAAAACTTATTTTTCTAGAAATGAATATAGTAAAAGAAAAGAAAGTAAAGGAACTTACTGTAGATATTTTTTTTTTCCTTCAAGGACATTAGCCATAGAAAAGAAATGAGATGATAGCTAGTAAGTATGGATGCATGAAGTAAGCATTTTTGAGAATGAGATGAGCAAGTTTGTAGGCAATAGGAAAGCTGCCAATATATAAGGAGAGCTTGAAAATAAATGAGAGATGGGGATGATAAAGGGGTTAGTCATCTGGAGAAGATGGGATGGAATGGCATCATTTGTGCATGTATAGAAATACCACCTCATTATATTAGAATAATACCTGGAAGATAATGTTTTTAAAAGTCATTTGTTGAAATTGTGTAACTATTATATTTAGTGGGTGATAATTACCATTTCTGGTAGGTCTGATTGATCACTAAAGACTTTAATTTAAGGATTATCTAAGAACCATGATGGATGAAATTCTTTGGGAGCATTTTTAAAAGTTATTTGGGAGGTCACTGTGTCATATGGACTTTTTGTTGCTAGACTTAAGTCATGAGGAGTTACTTCCTCAAGAGCTCAGAAAGCAGTCTCCAGGAATTCAGAGACCTTTCTAGATTTGGAGATATGGACAAATGTACCCTAATTAATTTGCTGAGGTTAGGAGTCCCACTCTATCATGTTAAAAGAAAAGATATCTTTTATTCTTTCTCCTGTAAGCTGTAATTCTCTTTCTTATTGAAAATTCCAGTGAAAGGATCTATAGAATGGGCCCTAGTGCAGTCCCTGGGCTCCCACCAACACTTGGGAGAAATGATAACTTCTTGCATGTGGCAGCTAAAGCACTATCTGTCTCTGACCTCATCAGTATAGTAGAAGATTGGGGCACTGGTCTTCTTGCACTAGCAGTATGGCCCTAATAAAGATGGGGAACAGTGCCCTCAGCAGTGTTTATAATCTGAAACAGGAGGCACAGTGGGGGCATTCCAGTTTAAATGCAAGGATGCAGTTGAAGTGCTTGGCCCTGGCCCAGGGGGTCATCTGCCTATAATACTACTCAGGCTTCAGGATAGGAAGCAAGTATTTGGTTGCAACAAGGTGGTCATTCACTCCTTATTGAAATAGATTTGGAGGATCCAAGAGTGAAAATATTAGGAAATGGCTTACTTTCTGGAAAGAAGAAAGATACTGTCCAACTGCCTCTTGGAAAAGAAGTGGGGAAATCCCTGAGAAGAGGCCTTTAAGCAACCGAAGATTTGATATTCATCCCTTATGAAATTCCCAAGAAGAAAAAGTCATGTCTGATGGGCCAAGAAGTATCAAATAATGGGTTGTGGTATATGGAAATTCAGGGTATTGAACCTGGCACTGGAACAGGCTTCATGCAAGAGGCAAATGACCCCTTAATTAACAGTATAGATGAGCATGATACATGATGAGGATTAGTAACTACCAGAAGTGACATTATCTGTGCTGTTACAGTGATAATATAGGTGGAACTCTTGCTGATTATCATGATTTAATATCAGGATACCAGCTGCAAATTATTCATCAGTTTGTTCAGTTTTGTATTTTCCTCTTTCTGTTTTCATCTTTCTATTAGATTTATCCATTTTCAAGAAAGGTAAGTTAGTTTCCTGTCTGTGTCTATAAATTAGTGTTTTGTTTTCTTATCCATTTTATTACTCTTTCATTTATTGTATGGTTTAAACCAGAGATAGCAAACATATACCTGCCACTCCCCTGTGGGAACTAGATTAAAATATACAGTCATTCCTCCTACTTCATGGGGGTTAGAACTGTGGCACTCCATGATCTGGAAAACGTGAGTAATATTTTTTTGCCACTGTTGTCATACCAGAAAAAAGTCTGAATTATTATGTTATTAAAAGATAAAATATGTTGATATCATATAATACTATACATATATTTTATGAATTTCTAAGATTTTAAAACTTTTCTGTATCATCTGCTGACCTTTGCATGGTGCCTGCAGCTTCTGCAAAACTCTCAAAAGAATTCCCATTTAATTTCTTATGCCAACCCATAATATATCAAAACTGTGAAGGGGAAAATCATGATGGGGAAGAGATAACAGTAATTGGGAAATGTTTAATGAAATAAATAAAAAATACAATAAAAGATAGATAATATAAATTTGTGGTTTTCTAAGTCAATATGTGGCTTCAAGAATAATTTTCAATTTTTTTGATATCACTGATTTAAACTATTCATATTTGAAATCATAATTGTTAGACTTATGTTTCATTATATTTATTCCTTTTATATTGCTTTTATTGTTACCTTCCTCCTGTAAGTCAATACATTTTCTCAGCCATTAGTTTTGTTTACAAGATATGGATGACAGTCTGGTCCCACAGACTCTTCTATTGCTGTGCTCTCATTAACCTATCAAAGTAAATACTTTAAATTCATTTTTTCTTTTTTTCTGTATCCCCAGCTTGTTTTCTACCTTTTCCATTTTCTTTCTAGTCTCCTTTCCTCTCTATTTCTTTCTAACTTCTTATTTTTAGTGATTTTCTTTTATTGTATTCTTTTATAGAAAGTGTTCTTTTGCTATGTCTTCCTTTTTATTTCTATTCTCTTCAGTTTATTCTGAATTTTTTGTTCATTTGTAAGCTATGTTGTAAAAAAAATCTAATTGCCAATCTTTTAACAACAAGGCAGTCTAAACCAGTTTTACTCATATTCTAGACAAGGAATTCACTTATTTTGAAGGAATTACTTTGAGCCATCATTCAGAGAAAACTACACCCAGGTGAGCTTGTTGTGATGCTAGGAATTCTCCAAACTGCTTTGTGGAGATCCTGTGGAGATTTCCCCTGGCACTAAAAGGATAAGATCTCCTATTTAACCTTTTCTAACATGGTAATAAAGTTCTTTTTGACATCAAGTCATTGCTCTTGTTAGCTCAGCGTTCCTACTTCTGGGCAAGTCACTTAACCCCAATTGCCTCACCAAAAACCAAAAACAAAAGAAAAATAATAGTTGGAGGATGAGAGGGAAGTGACTATTGTAGTCTGTCACTAAGGCAAGGATGCGGCCTGTGGCTCTGTAGGACAAAGGAGATGGAGCAGTAAATAATGGGGAAGACATAGCAAAATATATTGTACATATAAAGCACCATCAACTGTGGTAGTATAAGATAGCTTAGCCTTTCTTCCTCCCCTCATTAACTCCTATCTTCTGATGCTTTCTGACATCATCATGTCTTAAGAGACTTTTGCTTTTCCCCTTTCCCTTAGAAAAAGGAGTGGCTGAAATTTCAATAAATGACTAATGATTCCCTAAAAGTTGAAGAAGATAAACACTAGTTAATCACCATTACAGAAATAAATTCTGCTTGCCAGATTCAGGCAATGGTCATTGCAGATCTGAAACTGAGAGATCTCAATTTGTCTTTTTGTATAAACTCTTCTAAAAATTCCCTATTTCCTGCAGCCTTGGTCATAATTGGGTACATTACCCATTCCACTCCCTCTTCCAACTCATCTTGTCTGATTTTGCAAGTTCCTACTCTTCTAGTCCTCAAAGAGACCAATACTTTAAGTTAAAGATGAATCAACAATCTGCATTGATGGAGAGTTTTTGTATTGGGGTTCTGCTATATTGATGAAATTTCAGGCCGAACCAAAAGGAAAAAAAAAAGATGGTCTAATTTATTTTAGTTTCTTGTTTCCAAATAACAGGAGGAAGCACTGGAACAGAGAGTAAAAATTCAGGCTGATCAAATAAAAACACTGGCTTCCTGCATTGTCTTTCTATAGGTAATTCATGCTGTAGAACATGGCTAAGGATGAACTAACCACTGACTCCTCTTCCAACACTAAAATTCTGTGATTCATAAGATCTCTGTGACTAATTCTCTTGAGTTGGTGCCAAAATGAAATGGAATGACTAAAAATGACTAAAAGTTATTCATCAATTTTACCCCCATCCCTCCCCCCACTTTTAATTTTAAGCAGAACAAAAACACTTATAGCTTGTTAAGTGACTGACAACAGTTGAAAGTCTGTAACAAGACTGTAAGCATGAGAGACATTCCTACACATTGGGTTTGTGTTTCACTGCCCCTTTCTTTTAGGTAAGTGATTTCCAGTAGTATTTCTTCACCACCTTTTCCTACCTGCTAATTTACCTGCTAATTGTGTAAGTGTCCATTATGTTTTATTTTGTTTAAATTACAAAGCAGAGCAACAAAATTCTAGAGAAAGACATGATGATGGTGACAAAGTGTCTTCTTGTCTTCTTCTTTTCCCCATGCTGTGTACAACCAGGTTAGCACATACAAAATAGCTGTATGCCAAACCATTCTCCATAGCAGAGAAAAGTTTTTCAGATATGAGTTCTCTGGAAGAATTAATCACAGTGAAGATATAAGTCTTGTTAGCTATCAGGTCTAAGATTCTCTCCTTCATGTGGTGTTGAGAACGAATTTTTTAGTTCCAATTAAGAAAGAACCTAAATAATATTTTAGAAAGCAAAAGAAATTAAAAGAGAAAGAGAGATAAACATAAACAGACAAAAACAGAAACAGAAAGAGACAGAGACAGAGATAGAGACACAGAAAAATGGAGAGACTTAGAAACAGCCAGAATGCTCACAAGGCTAAATGATCGAATCCTTATTTGCCTTACTTTTATAAAAACAAAAACAGAAACAAAAACAAAAAACAAAAACCTTAAGGTAGAGATTACAAGCATTGACATACACAGCTTTTCTTGTATAGGTCACCAGTTGAATTCTACTAAGGCTTTTAGCAAATCTCTTGTGGCATTGTAGAGAACTTCTATAGAATTCCAATCTACTGATTACTTTGAGATTTGCACAGAGTGTTACCCATGCCCATGAACCTGGATAAAGTTTCTGTATAATCTTAGAAAGGATTATGAGGTTCTTGAAGTCTTGTAATTGCTCTATGTAGTAGAACACACTATCTCATTATCCTGTGAAGCCTATTCAAATTACATCTACGATAGGAATTGGCTGCAAGATGAATCAACCAAAATTGCCCTTAGAGGAGCCATACATATGTATTAACTAGACTTTTAAGAAAAACTTTAATAATGGCAAACCAACAGGTTGAATTCTAGATGAAATCATGTATAGAAAGAATTCATAGTCTGTTTTACCAGACATAAGAAAAGGAAAGTAATACTATGAATTAATTAACTTTAACCTTTAAAAAATTACACTTTTAATTCAACTGTAATATCACATATAGCATTAGATTCAGAGAGGCAATATGGGAATTTGTAAAATTTCAAATTAGCTAGCCTAAATAATCTTTTCAAATCAGCCAACATCTAGAATAGAAATGTAGAAAAATCAGATAGAGACAAGACTATAATTTCAGTAAGTGGGCATGGAACTAAACTCACCAGATTTTTCAGTTTTCTTTTTTTAGTTACCTAAAACAGAACAGTGTGTAGTAGAAAGTCTGAAAAACATTCTTCACAACAGTTTCAGTCAGCTCTTTTTTCATTTGAGGAAGTAGTGCCCTAAGGATGTTTGCTTCAGCCAGGGTGGGTATGATAAGAACGAAGAACTAAAACTGACCATAAGTCAAGGTAGAATTGAATAGAGCCCAGTGAGAGAAGATAACAGAGGAGGGATTAGTTCAATATACAGATGCTATCTGAAACTGAATTAATATCTCTCACTGCCAGGTGTGGATAGGCTGAGGGAAAGTATAATTCAGTGGATGGAACACTGACTCTAGAGTACAAAGACATAGGTTCAAATTTCACTTTTCTGACTGTGACCTTGTGCAAATCATTTAATTTCTCTAAGACTTTGTTTATCTGCAAATTTTGGAGGGGAGGGTTGTACTGTATTGTACCTGAAGTCTCTTCCAGCTCTGAATGACTGATCTTATGATACTAAGTAGTTCATAGCCATTGTCTGAAAGAGCTGATTGAAAGTTCTCTAACCCTCAGGAAAGAGGCTTATTAAACACAGCATATACTAGTGGTTAGAAGACAATGGATTAGTTGGTCCTAAAATTGGTCCTAAAGATAGCAAGATAACAGTCTATCAGCTGGGGCAGAGTTATTATTCCCAGGAGGGTATAATGGAGAAATCAGAACTGATGGAAAACCGAAGCAGTACTGCCCAACAGTGGAATAGATCCAGCAGATATAAGCACAATTAAATCCTCAGGAGAAATAAGCAGCATGGTAGTGCTAGGAATGTGAGTTGTCCCACCATCTTTGTAACCTGGACTACTGACTCCAATGTGTATATGCAGTATGTGTAATCTACTTTTCCTACTAAAATATGTACATTTGTGGGGAAGTAGGATTCAGATTTATAAGGGAACCATTCTATTACTATTTTTAAAAATCTGAAGCACCTTTTCTTAGAAATAAGAGTGTCTCTGGATAGGTAGTAAGAGTATACACATCAATGGAGACTTTTGAACTAAAGTTGGAAGAGGATCCTTACCCATAATGTATTTAGAAGTTTGAATAATTTGCTCATAAAAACTGTCCCATAGGCCTGTGGGTGGAGATACAGGTAGAATTCAAAGTTCCACAACTAAACTGCAAGTTGAAAAACAAAGAAAAAAAAGAGAAACTCCCATGGAAGGTCATATTTTCTTATTACTGTTGAAAGTATTAACATCATTTCAGTTATTAAGAACTGAAAATTATAGAAGGCAATGGAGAAGTACATGGCGGGTTAAAGCAAGGGAAGGGAAAAGTATATGTTGTATGCAAACAGTCTGAAACATATTATAAAAGAGAAATTATAAGGGAGAACCAAAGTAAAATAGTCATCAAAGACATTGATCACTTGGAAAGAGCAAACCATAATCAGTGAACATTCTTAACCTTCCACTTGTATTTTTATAATGCCAGAAAAGTCTTTTAAAAAAAGAAAGAAAACACAACATGATGTTGAGTACAATCTTTGCATGAAAGTATTGGAAACAATGCATGAGAATCTCAAAGGATGAGCAGGCATAGCTGGGTTATATAATTATACCTCATATATATTATGTATACATCATATATTAACATATAGATCTCACTTCTATTTTAATATTCTAGTTGAGTCATAGAAAGAAAAAAAGACATAATAGAATGCTGTCAGCTCTTCTCTATGTTTGCTAGTAGTAGAGAGTTAAGAAAGAAAGCTATGCCGTTTCAAAAATTTCTAGACAACAGTATATAAATTGTGTGGGTCTTGCTAAACACAGAAAAGAATGTTCCTTTCATATGGTTTTATCTCTTTTAAGATGAATAAAATTTTGAGGGCATTTTCCCACAAAGTAACCAAAAAAGACTTAGATTTTTTTTTCCTTAGTCTGCAATTTGATTTCTTCCCTATATAGATTCTCAGTCTCCACTAGGCTCATCCCCCTGAGTCTAATTCTACAGGCAGACTAAAATAGAAGAAATATTTAAAAGTTCATCTATTTTCTTTGCAAGCCTGAAGCCCCCAAAACAATAACAAGCTAATTACTTCTAGATAGAATTGTACAGGTTTATGAAGAAAAATAGCATCAGGTATCAGCAAGCACAATGACTGATTTTTCTCCCTGTAAAATGAGAGACAAATAGGTAAATGTCACCAGGCTCAAATATAATGACAAGATAATGGCTGCTTAAACACTTCAAACAAATAAGGAGGGTGGAAGCTTGTAATAAGTCAGAAGAAAATCAGGTGAAATAAATTGGAAGCTAGAGTTTAGAACCACAAGGTAAAGTGTGAGAACATACAAATTTTGGCAATTTAAGACTGATATTTTGGGAAGTAGGTTAGGTGTAAAAGGGTCATGCATCATCAAAATGTTAGACTTAATTTGAATACTTAAAATCATATAGAGTGAGCATGAATAATATTAATGACTAATAACATGATTAAGTATTCACATTTATTCTTTATGTCATTTGATCTTTACAACAACACTTTAAAGTATGTTCCATGATTATCCCAATTTTCCAAATGAGGAAACTGAAGCTGAGATAGGTTAAGTGCTTTGCCCAAGGTCACACAGAAAGTGTTTTAGCAGGATTTGAACTCAAGTTCAAATTGGATCTTTCTGACCCCAGGCCTAGCACCACCTAGCTGCAAGAGGCTGGTGGTTAGAGCACAACATTGGGTTGAATTAGTTAAATATGAAGTTGAAATTGGGAAGATTGAATATGAAAGTCAGAACAAGATTAATAGTTTAAGAAAGTACTGAGGATTGAAGCTATTGAAGTTCCCAATGAAAAAGCAAAGAATAGGTTTCTTCAGGAGTGAGGAAGATATGAAATGATAAGAGGTTATGGTCAGATAAAGAAATGTTAGTGTTTTTGTCATGGAAATTAAAAACTTGTGAGTAATGATGAAATCCAGGGTATAATCATCCCTGTATATAGCTGAGGCAGGGTGGATAATTAGATTATAAGATTTGGGGACACTGAAGAATTAGGAGATTAGGGTGTTTGAAGATGATTCAACATGAATGTTGAAATTCTTAAGAATAAAGGCAGGAATTGGAGAAGACAGAAAGACAACGAACAGAATACTGAAATTGTTGACAAATGAGGGAGAATGTCGAGGAGTCCAATACACAATGATCTATATGTGGCGAAAAATTTAATAGAGTAAATATGAAAAGAGGCTTGCTCAATAAAGTGAGAGGCTGGAAATGGCCATAGGTAACAAGAGACCAACATGTCAAGGAGCATGAGAGAAGGTGTAATAAGAATGGGAGAGTAAGGTCAAGGATGCATCTGAGGAAAAATAGGTGTCTATGAGTGCAAATAAATGGGAATATAAAAGTGGTGCAATATGAGGGGAAATTTATTCATTATAGAATGACATGTCCAGTGGAAGGGAGCTGGAGTAGGATATGGAAGAAGTAGGGTTGAAGAGACTGAAGATGAGAAGGTATAGGATTTGTAGGTAGTTTAATCTGTAATAAGCACAAATAGGTAACAGTGTAGAGAGAATAAGAAGTAGTGGAAATTTGCTAGTCACAGGAGTAATAGTGTGTCACAAAAGAATTCAAATTCTTAGTCTCCAGAAGGTCTCTCTGGCTCTGCCTCTAGGTCATGGTGGTGATGTTACATGTGTGAGTGGATACAGTAGGTCACACATTTAGAGGGTATTGCTCCAGTCTGCATCTGCTGCTTTGCCTGATGTCAACCCCACTGAACAAGATATCCCTCCCAGAATAAGCTCATCATGTTTAATTTCATCTTCATACTTCTAACTCAAGCCTTCACGGACACTACCACCCTCAGCCTCCTCACCTTTCTGATTGGAGGACTAGAGGATAGAGTACTAAACCCCTCCCAATTCCTTCCTTTATAGAGGGCAGAAACTACCTTTGCTCATGCCACTCTACTGTCTTGCCTGGTTTCAAATTCACTAAACAAAATGCCTTTGTACTGGATACCTTTTGGTCTCCCTATCCTGTCCTGCTTTTGTATGTTGTAATCTCCCCATTAGATTGTAAACTCTTTGAGGACAGGGATTGTCTTTGTTTTTATTTAATTATATCCCTAGTGCTTTGCACAGTGTCTGGAATGTAGTAGGAACTGAATAAATGTTTTATTGGATTGGATTGGACTACTGGGCTTTGGCTTCCTCTTCCCTGGGCCAAAGGCAGGCTGGTTGTATTTTTTTGTCCAAGACTGGCTATACTATCATATATGTAGAGTGTAAAGGACTTAGAGGACATATGCTTCTCATTTTACATATAAGAAAACTTGGGAACAGCAAAGATAAAATGCCAACCTGTAGATAATACATAGTAATTTGAACAAGGCAGGACTTGTATCCAGATAGTTTTCAGAGGAAGAAATAAAAGCTGTCATTAGCCATATTTTTTAAAAGTGCTCTAAATCACTAATAATTATAGAAAGACAAATTAAAACAACTCTGAGGTATCACCTCACACCCCTCAGATCAGAAAAATTGACAAAAAAAAAAAAGAAAATGAAAAATTCTAGAAGAAAGGCACATAATTCACTGCTGGCAGAAATGTGAACTAGTCTGACCATTTTGAAAACCACTTTGGAATTATGATTCCTGTATCTGTTTAACTGTGCATAGCCTTTGACCCAGCAATACTGCTGCTAAATCTATTCCCCAAGAGAATCAAAGAAAGACAAGAAAGATCTATGTGTATAAAAATATTTATAGCAGCTTTTTTTTTTTTTGTGATGGCAAATAATTGGAAACTAAAGGAATGCCCATGAGTTGAGAATGGTGGAATAAGTTATGGTTACGACAGTGATGGAATACTATTATGCTATGTTGAATGATAAAAGGAGTGATTTCAGAAAACTTTGGGAAGACTTTTATGAGCTGATGGAAAGTGAAATGAGCAGAACCAAAATGACAATTTACATGATAACAGCAATAAACAACTTTGAAAGACTTAGGAACTCTGCTGAACAAAATGACCAACCACAATTCCAAGGACTAATGATGAAACAAGCCATCCACCTTCAGATAGATTATACACTCAAGTACAGATTGAAAAATATTTTCTTCAAGGTGGAGACAAGATGGCTGAGTGAAAGCAGGGACTCACCTGAGCTCTCTCCCAAATCTCTTCAAATACCTCCAAAAAAGTGACTGAACAGATTCTAGAGTGGCAGAAACCACAAAGAGACAGAGTGAGGCAGATTTCCAGCCCAAGACAACCTGGAAGGTTGACAGGAAAGGTCTGTTGCACTGGCCTAAGAGAGGAGTGTCCAGTGCACAGGTGGCAGTGCAGACCCGGCTTAACCAAAGCTGGAGCAAGCTTTGGGGGACTGAATCACCAGAAACAGTGGTGGGTTCCAGGCTTCTCAGTCCACAGATGCCAGAGACAACATAGAAGTTCAGCAGGAGAGGTCTGTCAGAACTGGGTGAGAGAGAAGTACAGTCCAGAGCAGGGCTGCAGGGAATGCCTATACAGCCCCTGTATTAGCAAATCAGGAATAGGCCTTGGCAGTGACTGAATCAGCAGCAGTAGCAGGGGCAGCTGCAGAAGCTGCTCCTGGAGCTACTAGCCCACAGACTAAATGTTTGAAAAATCACCTATTTAGACTTTTGGGAGCCAAGATAGTGGAGTAAATAGTAAGTCACTCACACCCTCCCTTACTGAACTTGAAAAACCCAGAGAATATCCTGAAATAGTAGAGAAAGCAGAAAGACTAGATACAGCAGTCTTTTAGCTTGTGAGGCTAGGAGGATTAACAGGAAAGCTCCTTTTTGCTGTGACTGAAGGGGTCCAGTACAAGAAAGGAGACATACTAGCAAGCCAGTGGTAAGCCCCACCTCAGCAAACCAGTAACCAGGCCCTTAGTCCCCAGCACAAGAAGCCTGGGTCAGTGCCTCCGTACCTCAGAAGCAAAGATCAACTTTAAAAAGCAGAAAAAAGGCAAACAACATGAGCAAGGAGCAACATAGAAAAACAATGACCACAAAAAAGCATCTTGGTGACAGGAAAGATCAAAACACAAATTCAGGAGAGGATAACATTGTCAATACGCCCACATATAAAACCTCAGAGGGGAATATGAACTGGTCTCAAGCCCAAAAAACCTTCTTGGAAGAGTTCAAGAAGGATTTTCAAACTCAAATAAGGGAGGGAGGAGAAAAATTGACCAATTCATTTAAAAAATACAGTTGACAAAATGAAAAAAAAAAGTACACCAAAGATAACAACTCCTTAAAAAGTAGAATTGGCCAAATGGAAAAAAAAGACACAAAAGCTCACTCAAGAGAACTCCCTAAAAAGTAAAATGGGCCAAATGGAAAAGCAGGTACAAAAACTAACTGAAGAAAACATTTCATTTAAAATTAGAACTGGCCAATTGGAAGGCAATGACTCTATGAAAATATCAAAAATCAGTCAAGCAGAATCAAAAGAATGAAAAAATAGAAGAAAATGTAAAATTCCTCATTGGAGAAAACAACTGACATGGAAAATAGATCCAGGAGAGATTGGTCTACCTGAAAGATATGATGAAACAAAGAACCTGGACAGCATCCTTCAGGAGATCATCAAGGACAACTGCCCTGAGGCCCTAAAACAAGAGAGTAAAATACTCATCGAAAGAATCCACTAATCACCTCCTAAAAGAGATCCCAAATTAAAAACACCAGGGAATATTGTAGTCAAATTCCAGAATTATTGGGTCAAGAAGAAAATCCTGAAAGCAGCCAGAAATAAACAATTCAAATATTGTGGAACCACAGTCAAGATTACACAGTACCTTGCAGCTTCTACATTAAAATATCAGAAGGCTTGGGACATAATACACTATAAGGCAAAGGAGCTTGGATTACAACCAAGGATCAACTACTCAGCAAAATTGAGCATAATCTTTCAGGGGAGGAGATGGACACTCAATTAAATAGGGAACTTCCAGACTTTCCTGATAAAAAGACCAGAGTTCAACAGAAAATTTGATTTTCAAATACAAGACTGAAGAGAGATACAAAAAGGTAAACAGGAAAAGAGAAAAAAAAACATGTTATTCAATAAGGCTAACCGGTTTACATCCCTACATGAGAAGATGATAATTATAATTCTTGAGAAATGTATCTTTAATATGACATTTAGAAGAGATATACATAGACAGAGAGGGTGGATTTAAGTTGGCTTTGATGTGATGATAAAAAAAGTAATGAAGTGGTGAAAAGGAACTATAATGGGAGAAGAGGGAAAGGAAGAAGCAAAAAAGGGTAAATTATATCACATGAAGAGGTACAAAGACATATTACAGAAGAAGGAAAGAAGTGAGGGAAATGAAGATTGTTTGAACTTTACTCTCATCGGATTTAGCCCCAGGAGGGAATAATATACTCAGGTAAAGAAATTTAATTTGCCATATATACAGTAGGAGGGGAAAGGAGGAAGAAAAGGGAAGGGAAATAGAATGGAGGGAAGAAGTAGTAAGGGAAAAGGGAAATAAAAGAGAGGGGGTGATAGAAGGGAGGGCAGATTGAGGGAGGTGGTGGCCAAAAGCAAAACCCTAGTGAGTAGGGAAAGGGAGAAAAGGAGAAAGAAAAGAAAAATGGGGAGGGGGAAATAGGATGGAGAGAAAGACACAGATGATAATCATAACTGTGAATGGGATGAACTCTCCCATAAAATGGAAACAGATAGCAGAATGTATTAAAAACCATAATCCTACAATATGTTGTTTACAAGAAACACAATTGAAACAGAGATATACACACAAGGTCAAACTAAAAGGCTGGAAGAGAATATATTATGCTTCAGCTGAAGTTAAAAAATCAGGAGTAGCAATACTGATCTCAGACAAAGCAAAAGTAAAAATAGATATTATTAAAAAGAGATAAGGAAGGAAACTAAATCCTGCTAAAAGGCATCATAGACTATGAAATACTATCATTACTAAACATATATGCACCAAGTGGTATAGCATCCAAGTACATAAGTTCAGGGAGTTACAGGAAGAAATAGATAGCAAAACTATACTAGTGGGGCACCTCAACCTGTTCCTCTCTGAACTAGATAAATCTACCCACAAAATAAACAAGAAAGAAGGTAGGGAGGTGAATAGAATTTTAGAAAAGTTAGATATGGTAGACCTCAGGAGAAAACTGAATGGGAATAGAAAAGAATATACTTTCTTCTACTTACACAAAAATTGACTATATACTGGAGCATAAAAACCTCACAATCCAATGCAGTGAGGCAGAAATATGAAATATATCCTTTTCAGATCATGATGCAATAAAAGTTATATGTAATAAAGGGCCACGGAAAGATAAACTAAAATTATTGGAAACCAAATAATCTAATCCTAAAGAATAAGTGGATCAAACCACAAATCATAGAAACAATAAATAACTTCATCCAAGAGAATGACAATAATGAGACAATATACCAAAACTTATGGGATGCAGCGAAAGCAGTTCTTTGGGGAAGTTTTATATCTCTCAATGCTTACATGAAAGAGGAGATCAATGAATTGGGAATGCAATTAAAAAAATAGAAAAAGAACAAATTAAAACAAATTAAAAATCTCCAATTAAATACCAAATTAGAAATACTGAAAACCAAAGGAGAGATGAATAAAATTGAATTTAAGAAAATTATTGAAATAATAAATAAAACTAAGAGCAGGTTTTTTTAGAAAAAACAATAAAACAGATGAATCTTTGGTCACTTTAATTTAAAATAGCAAAGAAGAAAACCAAATTACCACTATCAAAAATGAAAAGGGTGAATTCACCACCAAATGAAGAGGAAATTAAAATAATTAAGAACTATTTTGCCTAACTGTATGCCAATAAATTTGACTATCTTACTGAAATGGATGAATATTTACAAAAAATAAATTGTCCAGTTTAACAGAAGAGTAAGTAAAATGCATAAATAACCCTATCTCAGAAAAAAAAAATGAACAAGCGATTGATGAACTCCTTAGTAAAAAATTTCCAGGGTCAAATGGATTCACAAGCAAATTCTACCAAATATTTGAAGAACAATTAATTCCAGTACTTTATAGGCTATTTGGGAAAATAGGCAGAGAAGGAATCCTACCAAATTCTTTTTAAGATGAAAATATGGTGCTGATACTTAAACTAGGAAGAGTCAAAACAGAGAAAGAAAATTATAGACCAATTTCTCTCATGAATATAGATGCAAAATTTTTTAAATAAAATAGTAGCAAAAAAATTAAGCAACTTATCACAAGAGTATCACACTATAATTATGTCAGATTTATACCAGGAATGCAAGGCTGGTTCAATGTTAGGAAAAACATTAGCATAATTGATCATATTAACAACAAAACTAACAGAAACCACATTATTAACTCAATAGGTGCAGAAAAAAAAACTTTTGACAAAATACAACACCCATTCCTATTAAAAACACTAGAGAACATAGGAATAAATGGAGTCTTCCTTAAAATCATAATTAGCATCTACCTAAAACTTTCAGCAAGCATTATATGTAATGGGGATAAGCTAGAAGCATGTCCAAAAAGATCGGGGTGAAACAAGGATGTCCATTATCACCACTGTTGTTCAATATCATACTGGAAAAGTTAACTTGAGAAATAAGAGAAGAGAAAGAAATTGAAGGAATTAGAATAGGCAATGAAAAAACAAAGCTATCCCTCTTTGCAGATGATATGATGATATACTTAGAGAATCCTAGGGAATCAAGTAAAAAAAAACTACTGGAAATAATAAACAATTTTATCAAACTTGCAGGCTATAAAATAAACTCACATGAATCATTGGAATTTCTATATATTATCAATAATGCCCAACAAAAAGAGATAGAAGAAGAAATCCTATTTAAACTTACTGTTGACATTATAAAATATTTAAGAGTCTACCTGTGGAAACAAACCCAGGAACTATATGAACACAATTACAAAAAAACTTTTCACACAAATAAAGTCATATCTAAATAATTTGAAAAACATCAGTTGCTTATGGGTAGGCTGAGCTAATATAACAAAAATGATGATTATACCTAAGCTAATTTACTTATTCAGTGCCATACTAAGATACATTTGAAGAACAAAAGGTCCAGAATGTCAAGGGAACTAATGAAAAGAAAAGCTAGGGAAAGTGGCCTAACCATTCCAGATCTTAAATTGCATTATAAAGCACCAATCATCAAAACTACTTGGTACTGGCTAAGAAATAGAGTGGTGGATCAGTGGAATAGGTTAGGTACACAAGACACAATAGTCAATGATTATAGCATCTACTGTTTGATAAACCCAAAGACCCCAGCTTCTGGGATAAGAACTCTCTATTTCACAGAAACTGCTAGGAAAACTGGAAAAGAGTATGAAAGAAACTAGGCATAGGCCAACATCTTACAACATATGCCAAAATAAAGTCAAAATAGATACCTGAATTAGATATAAAGGGTGATAATATGCACAAATTGGGAGAGCAAGGAATAGTTTACCTGTCAGCTTCATGGAGAACAGAAGAATTTATGACCAAACAAGATATAGGGAACATTATGAAATACAAAATGGATAATTTTGGTTACATTAAATTGAAACGTTTTTGCACAAACAAAGCCAATGCAACTAAGATTGGGAAGGAAGCAGAAAACCAGGAACAAATTTCTTACATCCGTTGTCTCTGATAAGGACCTCATTTCTAAAATATATACAGAATTGAGTCAAATTTATAAGAATACAAGTCATTCCCTGATTGATAAATGGTCAAAGGATATGAACAAGCAATTTTCAGATGAAAAAATTAAATCTATCTATAATTTTAAAAATGCTGTAGAATGCTATTGATTAGAGAAATTCAAATTGAAACACCTATCAGATTGGCTAACATGACAAAACGGTAAGTTGATAAATGTTAGAGATATGGGAAAATTGGAACATTAATGCATTTTTGGTGGAGTTGTGAACTGATCCAACCATTTTGGAGAGGAATTTGGAACTATGCCCAAAGAACTATAAACATATACATGTCCTTTGACCCAGCCATAGCACTTCACTGCCTGTATCCCAAGGACATCATACAAATGGGAAAAGGACCCACATGCACAAAAATATTTATAGTAGCTCTTTCTGTGGTGGCAAAATATTGGAAATTGAGGAGATGCCTATCAATTGGGAAATGGCTGAAGAAGTTGTGGTATATGAATGTAATGGAATACTATTGTGCTATAAGAAATGGTGAGCAAGCAAACATCAGAAAAACCTGGAAAGGCTTGTGTGGATTGATCTGAGTGAAGTGAGCAGAACCAGGAGAACAGTGTATACAATAACAGCTACATTGTGTGATGACTAATTTTGATAGACTTAGGTCTTCTTAGCAATGAAAGAATTTAGGACTTCTCCAAAAGTCTCATGATAGAAAATGCTACCCACATCTAGAGAAAGAATATAGAGTTTGAATGCTGATTGAACAGTATTATTTGCTCTTTTTTTCCCCTCTTTTCTTTTGTTTTGTTTGTTCTTTCTTGTGCCTCCTCCTACTGGTTCTAATTCTTCTTTACAACATGACCAATGTGAAAATATGCTTAATAGGAATGTATAAATAGAACCTATATCTAACTGCATGCCATCTAGGAGAGGGAGGTGGCAAGGGAGGGGGAGAAAATTTAAAACACAAAAGCTTATGGAAGTGAATGTTGAAAACTATAAATATTACAAAAAAAGAAAAATGTTTTCTTCCTTCCTTCCCTCCCTCACTTCCTCTTTCTTCCTTCCATTCTTTTTTTCCTTTCTTTTGTTCTTGCTTTTTGTTTTTCTCCTTCCTTTCTTCGCTTCTTTTTCCTTTCTTCTCTTCTTTCTTTCCTTTCCTCCATCCTTCTTTTCTTTCTTTTGTAGACATGACTAAGACAGGAATTTCTTTTTGCTTGACTATACATATTTGTAATGGTTTTTCTTTTTCTCTCTTCAATGGGTGGTGGTGGGAAGGAAGTAGGAGAGAGAGAGAGAGAATTAAGAACTTAAAATAAAATAAATTTTTAAAGGGTTGTCTAAACAATATTCACATTATACATCTCTGATTGGCATAAATATCATTTGAAGCTTGTAGCCAAATCAATTTTTCTTTCTAGAGAAAGAAACCAAAAAGTTTCATTTACAGAAATCATCAACCAAATCAACAATAAAAAAGATTCAAGAAGCCAGAATAACTCAGTTGTTTCACCTCATATCTACTCGAATTTTTCTACTTTTAGCCTATCATATCTAAAGTATTACAAGCTGCTATTGGCATTTCTAAAAGAATGGAAAAGGGATTATTTCTGGGCTTTTTAACACTCTGTAAATACCTCCTTTGTAAAGCCTTCCATAATCTCCCAGGCTGAAAGTCATCTCTTTCCCCTGATACTTCCTATAGCAATTTGACTGTTCTTTTCAACTTGCTTCATTCTATTTTCTATAATAGTTGTGTACATGCCTTAGTCCAACCTGATACTAATAGGTTATGAACTCTTTGAGGGTAAGATTTCTCTCTTGCTTCATCTTTGTATCTCAGTGCCCAGTATAAGGCCTTTTCTGAATAATACTCTGGGTTAGGGGTGTCCCTTCTGAAGTTAATGAGTTACTCAACCAAGGTAATGAGATTTCAGATCAGTAGCCTTTGTTTGGAGTACCTTTCCTATATGAGTATGGGCGTGTTCACTGATGTCCTGTTTAGGCTTAAAGAAATTGAACATAATTTGGGGGAGGGGCAGAATATGCTATTTTATATGATTGACAAAAGTGTGTGGATAAACCCACTCACTCTTTTTTTTATTCTTTTTTTTGCATTTAAAAGTTTAATTTGCATTATTAACATTTCTCCATAATTTTCTTTTTAATATTTTCTTTTTATTTCCAGTTCCACATTCTCTCCCTCCATCTACCTTCTCCCCCACCCATTGAGAAGGCAAGAAATACAATATCAATTATACATATGAAATCATATGCCTACTGTCTTATACTTATTATTCACCTTCTCCTATTTGAGGATAGACCAGAGTCCATGTGGCATAGTAGATAAAATATTGGACATGAATTCAGGAAGACCTAGGTTTAAAGCTCACATAAGGCATTTATTAGCTGTGTCAAAATGGGAAACTTCTCTGAGTCTCAGTATCCCTATTTATAAAATGAAAAATTTGAGACTGATGATTTCTAATGTCTGTTCTAGTTCTAAAGCTGCAACTGTATGATCTTATGATAGCAGACCCATTCTGGTCCTGGTGGAAGAAAACTTATTTGATCCCCTAAGAAATTTCTTTCAGCTGCCCTAAGGCAGGAACATATGGGAACATCATTCAATCCACCTTCTTTAATATTGATATATATATATATTTTATTTCAATAATGTGAATATTCCCTTAATAGGTGAAACCATGCAAACCTTCTCATTCTGTGTAATTTTTGATACACCTTCCTGTAAATACTCATTGGCATATCTAGCTGTATCAGATCTTGGTCCCTTCTTATAGGCCATTTAACATTTTATGGGTGGTATTGCAACATTTGAGTTGTCCATATTTAATAAATGTTTATTAAATTTGAACCGTGTCTCCCCCTCTCCAGTGTTTTATTGTTCCTTTCCAATCTTTTCTCCCATTATCATTTTGTTGTTAATTTCAAATTCTACACTAAAATAAGATTTGATTAAAGTCAGTGGGTTGGGGAACAGACAGGCAGGATGTGCTTGGGCCATAATGGTTCCTTGCACATCTATTAACCTAAACCAAAGAAGGAAAAATATCCATGACAATCTCATTTCTAGGTCACTTACTACTGACTTGAAAAGTCATTCCTCAGGACAAATGACCTTTCTGTTTTATTGTAAAGGAGGAAAAAGGTTTTTCCTTTTTCTCATTTTTTCCTCCCATAGGAGAACTTTAATTCAACTGCTAATTTATCATTTTTTATTGATATAAAAGAAAATATTATAATATAATCACAAAAGGATAGTTTTCTGTCCTTGAATTGCTTGTTATTGATTTTTGAGGAAATAAACAAAAATGCATGTAAACATTTTTTTCCAATCTGTAAAGCATAGTCAATAAACAGAAAATGGTAATCATACTAATTTCCTCCTAATAACAAAGTGGTGCATAAGTAATCTATTAACATGCAAAGGCCAGCAAGGTTAAGCTGTTCAAACATTGTCATTGATTTCCTCACTTTTCCAATATGTTCACTTTTCTTCATTCAGTTGGTATTAAGTAATACTTTTTTTCCCCAGGAATATTGTAAAACTATGCTCCCTTGAGGGTCTTTGTAAGGCTGTGTTGTTAAAACATTAATTAAGGGGAGGTGAAATATTTGACTAATCAGCAGACAGAGTCTGTAGGGGTCCAATCCTGAATGACAAATGCCAATATCTGCTTTACGTCTGTTGGATCAACCAGCCAATATCATGAAACTGATCCATCATCTTGTCACCAATTCCCATAGCAGTCTCTGAAGCCTGCCAATTAAAAATAAAATTGTAATCACTATACATCACTCAGCATTGATCACAGCCACATGAAAACTAGGATTCTTTCCTTTCTTTTCTGTTCAGCAACATATATGTGTGTTGTGTGTGTATTTACATTTGACATTTTTCAAGTTAGTTTATAACTCAAATACAAAATGAAAGAGCACCCTAAAAGGGTTTCTGGTCTCTGCCTTCTTTTATTAAAGACAAAATTTACATTTTGTCAAATTGGTATAAATTAATCTAGACTTTTGAAAAGTGGCTGTCAAAAATATTTAAGACCCTAACTCTACCTAGGACTGGATGATTTAATGCATGCTTTCTCGCATTCAGAATATTTTATCTTATTCTTTGTGAATACTAGCTAAACTAGGGAAAGCGGCTCATGCTAGAAGTACTCGAACCATCTGAGGTGTTGGTATGTCTTGAAATTATTATTTATGGATACTTTAGTAAAATAAAGAGAAGATATAAACACCTCAGTACCTTAGAAAAGGAATCAATTAACAGAATTTCAGAAATGAGCTCCAAAGAAAGCTATGTTATATACGCAAAAGAGGGCTAGATATGAAGAAGACTTGGACTCCATTGGTGGTTCTGTTACTGACTGTGTGATGTTGGGTGTATTGTTTAAACTCTGAACTTATTTCAGGTTCCTTATCTGTAATGGTTAGATTACATGCAGGACTTCTTAAACTTTTTACTCTCATGAACCATAGTTTAAGAAGCACTGAATTAGAGGATATCTAACATCCCCTTGAGCTCTAAATTCTATAAAGGCCATAGCTCTTATTATCTTATCCCTCAGCAGTGAAATATTGAATAGATCTGATGAACATAGTACCTGTTTCAATTAAAAAGGATTAAAAAGCAGGTACCTTACTTTTTACAATTCAGGAAACTGGCCTGATTAGCTGCCAGAAAGTTAGCATCTAATGAGCCTGAAAATATGTGTAATTGTTTCCCTTCTATGTCCTACACCATAATAATTGTTTGTACCTACAATTTGTCAGGTATAAGTGCCATTCTCCACTCCTCCCCTGCAAGCTAAGTAATCCCTCACTTAAATTCTATTGACTTGCAAGTCATGGCATTAACTTCCTGATGTCTTGGTCCTCTTGGAGAAGGAAGGACAAACCACAACACACAATAAGTGCTCATTAAACATTTTGCAACTGATCAACTTGTTTGTTGAAGAATAAGTGAAGTACGTGAAGGTCTATGACCTCTTGTGATTCCAGGACTTTCATTTTTGCCTCATTCCATAATACTTTGCACACAATCCACCTATTCCCCACCCTAAGTGAAAGAGGAAGAGAAGTGCCAACCAATACTAATGATTGTGAAATAATAGGATCAATTGAAATACCTGAAGAGTAAGGAGGGGGCATATTTCTGCAACTTCAAATTCACACTCAAAAGTTGTCAGTAGAAAACATTTAGATGTCTTTTCAATCACTCTTTCCCTTAATGTTCAAGACCTCTTAAGTGGAAAACAGGTGGTTTGCCTTTAAAAGGAATTATGGTGGGACTGGAGTCCTAAGCAGAAGCACAAAACACACTGATGGTATTTTAGCTTAAAAAATAAAGCCTCCCCAAGGGAGGGTTTATTTATTTATTTATTTGTTTGTTTGTTTGTTTGTTTGTTTGCCTTCTGCCCGAACCAGAGTTTAAGCCTAGAAATTAACATTCAGTAGGCAGGAACACAAGAGCTATACTCTAGGTATTGTTTTGAATCTTTTATCTGATTCACATTGATGAACAAGGCAGCTTAAAAAAGTTCCTTTAGTCATTTTCTCAAATTGAAAAGCAACAAGGAATGAGATTTACTTGTATAAAGGGAGTTCTTGCTAAAATATTCACAGACCAAACAAAAAATAAATAAGCAAACAAAAGGATAAGGAAATTTTAAAATCCACATTCTAAACTCCCAGAATTCAGTTTTGTGCCAGAAAGTAACGATTTAACATGAGTTATTTAAATGTTTAACTGTCTTATTGACATCTTTTTAGGAACTGCTTCAAATTAATCAAAATTGCTAATAGGGAATAGTAAAACTGACAGGATAACTTTTGAATTGATTTTACAGTTTCTGTTTGAAAATAAACCTTTAATTTAAAAAAATTGAAATGTTGATCATTTATTTTGGTCTCCTGTAAATGTAACTAAAATATTATTTTCACATATATGTTGCATATATATATATCTATATATATATATATATAGATATATAGATATATATACACACTACTTTTTAGATTTATTTTTTCTCATTCATACCTCTCAAGAAATAATAATAATAGCAAGTGTTTTATAGTACTTTAAGATTTACAAAGCACTTTATAAATATCACCTCCTCTTACTCTTATGGCAACACTGGGAGTTATTTTCTATTATCCCAATCTTACAGATGAGGAAACTGAGATTGACAGAAGTTAAACGACTTGCCCAGTTAGTATCTGAAACTGGATTTTAACTCGTTTTTCTTATTCCAGGTCCAACACTCTATCCTCTGAAGTACACAGGAAGGAAAGAAGGAAGGAGAGAGGGTGGAGCGAGGGAGGGAGAGTAATGAGGAAGGGAGAAGGATGAGGAAGAGGAGGGAAAGGAGGAGGAAGAGAAAGAGAAGGAGTAAGAGGAGGAGGAAAAGGAGTGGGGAAGGAGAAAAAGAGGAGGAAGAAGAGGGGAAGGTGAAGGAGAGAAGGGGAGGAAAAAGAGCAAATTAAATGCATTTGACGCAGTGACTGCAACTGATGAAGTATGAAATATTCGACCCTTATAGTATCCTATTTCTCTGCTATATGGATCAAGGCATCTTTCATTGTTTTTCAGGAGTTTTATTTTTTTTTAAGGTACTCAGGATTTGTCTTTTTTTTTTTTAGCAAGCATTCCATTCATATTATTATAGTCACAACACATATTGTTTTCAAATTTTTGTCTTCATCAGTTCATTGAAATCTTCCCATATTTTTCTGAATTCCCCATATTTATTATTTGCTTATTGTTGTTTTTGATTGCTCCTGTTATTTTAATCATATAGGGAGCTCCTGGCCAGGGTCTTCCTCTTCTAATGTGAACTAGCACCTTCCTTTCAACTCGGTAATTCACAAAGCCACTATGATTCACAAGTAAAACCTGGACCTTCATCGTCCTGAATCTGATACCAGCTCTCTATCCACTATGCCATGCTGATTATCACATGATTTTTTAACTTCAAGTAATAATCTGTATGTTCACACACCCATTGTTTTTAGGCATCCTCCTTTAAAGTTCACTCACTTTATTTTCTTATTTTATTAGAGAAACACATTGTTTTTGTACATCAGGGGTAGCATTGCTGTGACTATCTTGGTATATACTGGGTCCTTACTTCTGTCTTTAACTTCCTTTGGTTCTATGCCTAGTAATGAGATTGTTGGATCAATGATATGGACAGTTAATCCACTTTTTCTTGAATTATTTCAAATTGATGTCTAGAAGTACTTGAATATTTCATAACTGTACCAATTATTTATTGGTGTGCCCATCTTTCCACAGGCCCTTCAACATTCTCTTTTTCCTACATTCTGTTATCTTTTCTGATTTTCAAAGTGTAAAACTAAAACAGAGTTGCTGTCATTTGTGTTCCTCTTAGTAGTGATCAGGAGCTTGTTTTCAAAAGGCTATTTATAATTAGTAAGTCTTCTTTTGAAATTCATTGTCTTGATTTTTCCTGACCTTTCATTGTTCCAATGGAGTTTTGTTATTCTTTTATTTACTTGTATAGCATATCCTTTTGGAAATTAGATCAGTAATCACTAAATCTATATATTAGTTTTGGGCAATAGTATCATTTTGAAACATTGATACAGCACAACCCACCAAAAATTATTTAGACCTTCTAATTATTTAGACCTTTCTATGTTCTATAAAATTATTTATGTAGTTATATTTATACAAATGCTATGGATGATAGGCTAACACTTAGATGTTTAATGGATTGTCTTGTTATTTAAATGGAATTTTTTTCTTTCTTGATTTTGTTAATAATATTTACAAATTGTAATGCTTTCTTTTATTTTAAATTTTAAAAAACGTTTGCTTGTCTAAGAAAATCGTTATATTTTCTGAAATTAAAATATTTTACCTCATTTTTTCCAGCATTAATTACATTAAATTACACCCCCTCCCCCCAATTCTTAGAACTAGCACATAAAGCATTATAACAAATAATGGGAAGAGTAATGTGTATCCTTGCTTAACCCTAGTTGAATTGGGAACATTTCTTATATTTATCCTTCACATAAGGCTATTTCTTGATTTTAAAATTTGGGAGGAAGGAACTGAGAATTTATTAAGTTCATGCTTACTAAGTGCTAAGCATTGTGCTAAGCACTTAAAAGAACTTTATGATACTAAGAACATTATAGATATAATTATTGCCCTCATTTTAAAGCATAGGAAACTGAGGCAGACAGCAATTAATTGACTTAACCATAGTCGTACATCGAGTAACTGCCTTACACTAGATTTACACTCAGCTCTTTCTGACTCCAGGCTTGAAGTTCTATCCTTTGAATCACCTAGCTACTTCTAATTTAAATGAATCTTTTAAAACACATTATGGAAAAAGACTTTCATTCTTTTGCTTTTTTTGTTTCTTTCATTTGCTTCTATGTTTGATTTACAACAGTGGGTACTATCTCTGGCTGAAGATTTTTGCTGTTCTTATGTATGAATATTTAAAAAATAATTTACTAATATACTATCTATACAGTATGCTAAACATTGTAAAGTGTTAACTTTGAATTCAGATGAATTAAGTTCAAATCTTCCTGATACTTATGACATGTGACTTTGGGTAAGTAATTTATTCTCTATGTAGCTAAGGAAAGTTTTTTAGAATTCATATGCTATATCAAAAAGGAGAGGCAATCTAGGTTGGTGGTAGGAATCACTAGGAGTTTCTTAAGGAGATGAAATCTCAGATCTTTTTCATATTCATGTGTTGATATAATTCATCTCATTTGTCCTAATCATTGTCATATGTCATTAATATATTCATGTCAATTTTATTATTTTGTTAGTAAGATGATAAATTACATCAATAATATTACTAATGTTAAACAATCCTTGCAATTTCAGACTATTCTTGAATTTCCTCTCTTTCTCTATTTTGCCTATTAAGAGAATATGGTTATTTCTTCCTAATCTTTACTGATACTTCAGTCATCTTATTGGTAAAAATTCATTTCAGAATATTAATCTTCCACATAGTTTCTCCATCCTTTAAATAATGAAATTTGCATCAATATATATCAGTAAGTTATCAACAGTTCTAATTTTAACAGCAAACACTAAGAGATATGCAGACAGCTGAGGTCTTCCATCATTATTGTACCATATTTCTATGGCAGACTAGTCATCTGTTCCCAGGACTCATTATTCATTTCTTCTTTATGGCTAGGTGATATGTCTTATACTCTCACCACAACTGAACTTTTGTTTCTCTCACCTTATATTATACACCCCCAAATTCTAAACTATTGGGGGTTTCAGTTATGAGTTCTTTATATGAGCATATTTCCTTAATATACAATCCTAATCCACTGTCCTCTTTTGTATATAGCATAATTTGACATATTTTAGTCCCAAGTAATATTCTTATAAGTCATAGTGGTACTTGGGGTAAAATATGCCAACTTGTGTTAAGACCTTTACTTCCCATCACATTTATCCATATTCCGTATTTGTTTACAGATGTGTAAGAATGCATGTCTTAATTATTGTCTATCCCTTTTACATTACCTCCTAATAATTATTGGGCCTATCCAGTAATATTCTTCTAGTATCATACCTATTACTATCTTTTATCTCACTTGTGTTTCTATTTGGTCAATTTTCTCACTTCCTTTCAAATTTCAGTTTAAACCCTTTTGAAGAGATTTGAAAGTCTACAGGGAAATACATATTTACTAGTCATTAGATTCACTCCACCCTTGACTAAAAGCACATTATTCCTACATCTCAAGTCCTAATTCAGAATTCCACCTCTGGTGAAATTTTAAATCAATTGATCTCTTGTCATATCCTCCTTTCCCTTATCAGCCTCTACTTTCAATTGAAACAGTGATTAAATATTGTCTATGTACCCTAGAGCCTTAGCTCTCTACCCAGAACTTAATAATACTTACAAATACTTTTATTATTTCTTCTTGCACCATGACATATCCCCATAAGAACTGCTAAAAGTAGGGAGTGATTGCCTGATTTGAAAAATCTTAATAGGTCCTTCATCACGTTCTGGCTATAGCCCAGGAAGACCTTTTCCCTTCCTTTGTTTGTCAGGTCAACATATGGCTACCTTGGTAATCCTCAACTGTGAGTCATGAGTACTACAGATAT
This sequence comes from Phascolarctos cinereus, assembly GCF_003287225.1. NCBI lineage: Eukaryota > Metazoa > Chordata > Mammalia > Diprotodontia > Phascolarctidae > Phascolarctos > Phascolarctos cinereus. Next base: position 193,753,466 of record NW_027555847.1, read on the forward strand.
TCTCTTCTTACTGTGACCTAAATGCCCTTTTTGCTATTGGTATCCACCAATACTCACCATCATTTTGTGGAATATAAGGAACTTCTTTTTCTTCATATAGTCCAACTCCAATTTCTATGGAAAGAGCCTCAAATCTATCAGATATGTCCAAAAGGCTTAGAGATTCTTCTTCATTCTTTTGTTCTATATAATTTATCTACCCCCCCCCAAGCACTTCTGGCCCAACTTATGCTGAGATTCTGCTCTTGGAGTCCCCTGAGTGATGGTGATTTTTGTCATACACTTTCTTGAGAGATCTAGTGCTAAGGGATCAAGTTTGTTTGATCTTGAGTGGATCACTTCCTATATCCTAAGGCAGTTTTAGCTGCTAAACATGAATACTTCTTTAGAAACCCAACATCCAGCCAGTCCCCATTTCTTTATTGTTCCCCTCTTTCACTAGGGATTAGATATAAGACACCTTCTACTTATGTCTTGCTTCCTTATTGTTCTACCATCTACTGTCTCTTTGAATACTTTGTCTTTTCTCTCCATGTATTCCCTCAAATCATAACATCCTAAAAAATGTAATAGAGTGGTTTTTTTAGACTGTCCTAACATAATTAAAGGAGAGGGTCAAGGCCATTAATGAAATCATTCAGATTCTAAAAGAACCTAGTGTTTCTGGAATTATCTTCATAAATGTCTTAACCTTCTCCTTGTTTATGATAATAGATACATGGTCAATTATTTGAGGGAAAATATTAGTTTAAAATTTTCTGAGGACTAAAATTGTTTTCTTAATGGTTAATTTGGTCTAACCATCTTTTCAAGGTTCAGAATTGTATGAATTAAAATGTCTCATTTATATGCTACTCAGAAATGGGCCTTATAACGGAAATGACACTTAACTAAAAATACCTTGGGCTTTGCAGAGTCATGCTGTATTATCAGCAGTGTAGAAGGCTGCAACTGATTGACAAGTTTTTAAAGCACCCTCATTCTAGAGAACATTTCAAAAGGACATCTCCCTCTTACTTTCCCCCTAGTACTTTAAGTGAATATTTAAGGATTTGCAGTGACTTGAAAACTATATACAAATATTTATACTGACTTTAAAACAAATGTGTAAAGTTTAATTAGGTAAAATAAGTTCCTAGTAGTCATTAAATCTGGGTCTTTTTATTTCCCCATATTGATAATTAGTAGAATAAGAGCCACTTGTATTTTATTAGAATGGAAAGTAGTTCCTGAACATTTCAATTTACTTCTCTTTGTTCAGGGAGCTGTTAAGCAAACTATTAACATGGGGAGTAGATATCTGCTCCTCCTTCACTAAAATTCTTTTAATTTAACCAATTTATGTGAATTCACATCATTCCATCCAGTAGGATGCAAGCTACCTGAGGGCATGGACTGCTTTGCTTTCTGTCTTTTGTATTCCCAGAGACTAACATATTTTCTGGCATGTAGTTAGTACTTGATTACTGCTTATTAAGAATAAATTGACTATTCCAAGCAGTTTGATCCATGTAAATGACCAGATATCTGTAACATTAGTGTGGAGTAATCTCTTTCCCTTATTCAAGAGAAATAATGTTAATAGTGGCTTGTTTAGGAATCTTTTTTTTAATGTGAAATAGTTGCTTTTTATCAAATGTGAAAGAGTTGTTTATGCTTGAAAGAACTGCTTACATGTTGGAGCAGAATTAATGAACCTTTGAAAGCTAATTTTAGGATTTTGAGTTGCATAGTATCTCATATTACACAGTTGAAGAGGTAATGAGAGAGATACTAAGCAAACATAGCAATCTCTAGTCAAGTACAATAATTCAAGACTCAGAATATCTCAAGCAGAGGAGCCAGAGGAGTCCACAGCAAGTAGTAAATGTGTTTGGTATTATATTATCAAGTGTTGGTCGAGTTCCGCTTCTGGGACCAAGACGGTGGAGTGAAAAGGTAGTCGCTCTCACCCTCCCCTGTCAACCTCTGAAAACCCAGAAAATATCACCCCAGAAAAAAAAAACCCTGGAACACCTGAACTAGAAGAAAGACAGGAGCAGCAGTGCAGCAGCCCAGCAAAGGGTCTCCCAGTGCCTCAGCAAAAACTACAAGGGGCCCCAGGCAGATAAGTACCCTGCAGCATTCATCTGAAAGGAGGTGAAGAAAACAACCTAGAGGCTTACTAAAGCCCTGGCCTTGCTGATTCCAACCGAACACCAGGTGAGCTTTAGGAGCCCTGAAGCCTCCAATTGTGAAGAAATCCTGAAGCCCAGGTGGTAGAGCAGGCAAACACCAACACCTGGACCTCCAGTGCCTCAGTGAGGGGGGGGAACGTGGAAACCAGCTCAGAAAACCACCAGGTCTGGCACTCCACCACAAAGGAATCTCCAGTGCATTAGCAGAAAGAGGGAGACAACACTGCAGGGGCCCCAGGCAGATAAACACCCTGCAGCACCCATCTAAAAGGAGCTGAAGAAAGCTAAAGGAAAGGAAAAGCAGGCAACCTAGAATTGCCTGAAAGTTCCAGCCTTGCTGATTCCAGCCCAACACAAGGTAAGCTGCCAGAAACCTACAGCCTCCAATTGCCAGCATAAGAGGCCCCAGACACAAAGCCAGTGACCAAGACCTAGGCTCCCAACACAAGAAGCTTGGGTCAGTACCCTCTGTTCCCCAGCAGGAGAGCTCAATCTCTTTAAAGGCCAGGGAATAAAGAAACACCATGAGTAAAAAGAAACGTACCATAGATTCATATTATGAGAAGAGTGAAGATCAAGACAGAAATTCTGAAGAGGACAACATTGTCAACAAACCCACATCTGCAACAACAAAAGGGAATATGAACTGGTCTGAAGCCCAAAAAGCCTTCTTAGAAGAGCTCAAGAAGGATTTTAATAGTCAAATGAGAGAGGTAAAGAGTCCTTCAAAAATACAATTGGCCAATTGGAAAAAAAATACACTGAAGAAAACAAGTCCCTAAAAAACACAATTGGCCAATTGAAGAAGGAAGGACAAAAACTAACAGAAGAGTACTGAAGAAACAAGTCCCTAAAAAACACAATTGGCCAGTTGAAGAAGGAAGTACAAAAACTAACAGAAGAAAACAATCTGTTAAAAACTAGAATTGGACAAATGGAAACTAATGTCTCTATGAGAGAGCAAGAATCAGTCAAACAGAAACAAAAAAATGAAAAAATAGATGAAAATGTAAAATACCTCATCAGTAAAACAACCGACCTGGAAAATCAACTCAGGAGAGACAATTTAAAAATTATTGGACTACCTGAAAATCATGATGAAAAAAAGAGCCTGGACAGTATCTTTCAGGAAATCATAAAGGAAAACTGCCCAGAAGTCCTAGAACCAGAAGGGAAAATAACCATAGAAAGAATCCACCGATCACCACCTGAAAGAGATCCCAAATTGACAACGCCAAGAAATATAATAGCAAAATTCCAAAATTACCAGATGAAAGAGAAGGTGCTGCAAGCAGCCAGAAAGAAAGAATTTAAATATCATGGAACCACAGGACCTTGCAGCTTCTACATTAAAAGACCGCAGGGCATGGAACATGATATTCCTAAGGCAAAGGAGCTTGGAATGCAGCCAAGGATCAATTACCCAGCAAAAATGAGCATCATTTTTCAAGGGAGGAGGTGGATATTCAATGAAATAGGAGACTTCCAAACTTTCCTGATAAAAAGACCAGAGCTCAACAAAAAATTTGATCTTCAAGTACAGGACTCAAGAAACTTAAAAAGGTAAATGGGACAGAAGGATACATATATTGTTAATAAGGGGGGCTGTTTAAACCCCTACAAGGGAATATGAGACTTGCAACCCTTGAGAACTGTATTGTTATTACACCTTGTTAAAGGAGTATACATAAAGAGGGTGGATATTAGTTGACTTTCATGTAATGAAAAAAAAATCTAATCAAGTAGGTTAAATGGATCCAAATAAGTGGATCAATCTGATCTTAGAAAATGTACTGAGAAAGGAGGAGGCAGACAAGGGTAAATTACATTACAGGAAAAGACACAAAATCCTATTACAGCAGAGGGAAAGAAGGGGGGAGCATTGTTTGAACCTTACTCTCATCAGATTTGGCTCAAGAAGGGCATAATATAATCAGTTAGGTATAGAAATCTAACTTGCCCTATAGGCAGTAGGAGGGAAAAGGAAAAAGGGGGGAAAGAAAAGGAGGGGGAAAGAAGGGAGGGAAGCAGCAGTAAGACTAAAGGGGAAGAAAAGGGAAAGGGATAATAAAAGGGGAAGGGACTGAAGGAGGGTGGTCAAAAGCAAAACACTAGTGAAGGGGAGAAAGGAAAAAGGAGAAAGAAAAGCATAAATAGGGGGAAAAAAGGATGGAGAAAAAGACACAGATAGTAATCATAACTGTGAATGTGAATGGGATGAACTCTCCCATAAAACGGAAATGGATTGCAGAATGGATTAAAAACCATAATCCTACAATATGTTGTTTACAGGAAACACATTTGAAAAAGAGTGACACATACAGGGTAAAGGTAAAAGGCTGGAGCAGAATATATTATGCTCAGCTGAAGTAAAAAAAGCAGGGGTAGCAATCCTGATCTCAGACAAAGCAAAAGCAAAAATAGATCTAATCAAAAGAGATAAGGAAGGAAACTACATCCTGCTAAAAGGCACCATAGACAATGAAGTAATATCATTACTAAACATATATGCACCAAATGGTATAGCATCCAAATTCTTACAGGAGAAGTTCAGGGAGTTACAGGAAGAAATAGACAGCAAAACTATACTAGTGGGGGACCTGAACCTCCCCCTCTCGCACTAGATAAGTCTAACCACAAAATAAACAAGAAAGAAGTTAAGGAGGTGAATAGAACATTAGAAAAGTTAGGTATGATAGACCTCTGGAGAAAACTGAATGGGGATAGAAAGGAATATACTTTTTTCTGCAGTACATGGCACATACACAAAAATTGACCATGTACTAGGGCATAAAAACCTCACAATCCAATGCAGAAAGGCAGAAATATTAAATGCATCCTTTTCAGATCATGATGCAATAAAAATTATATGTAATAAAGGGCCATGGAAAGATAGACTAAAAATAATTGGAAACTAAATAATCTAATCCTAAAAAATGATTGGGTCAAACAACAAATCATAGAAACAATCAATAATTTCATTCAAGAGAATGACAATAATGAGACAACATACCAAAACCTATGGGATGCAGGAAAGCAGTTCTTAGGGGAAGTTTTATATCTCTAAATGCTTACATAAATAAAATAGAAAAAGAGGAGATTAATGAATTGGGCATACAACTAAAAAAACTAGAAAAAGAACAAATTAAAAATCCTCAACTAAACACCAAATTAGAAATATTGAAAACCAAAGGAAAAATTAAAAAATTGAAATTAAGAAAACTATTGAACTAATAAATAAAACTAAGAGCTGGTTTTATGAAAAAACCAATAAAATAGATAAGCCTTTGGTTAATTTAATTAAAAAAAAAAGAAGAAAACCAAATTACTAGTATCAAGAATGAAAAGGGGAAGCTACCACCAAGGAAGAGGAAATTAAAACAATAATTAGGAATTATTTTGCCCAACTATATGCCAACAAATTTGACAATCTTAGTGAAATGGATACATATTTACAAAAATATAAATTGCCCAGATTAACGAAGAGGAAGTAAAATACTTAAATAACCCCATCTCAGAAAAAGAAATTGAACAAGCCATTGATGAACTCCCTAGGAAAAAATCTCCAGGGCCAGATGGATTTACATGGAATTCTATCAAACATTTAAAGAACAATTAATTCCAATACTATATAGACTATTTGGGAAAATAGGTGAAGAAGGAGTCTTACCAAATTCTTTTTATGATACAAATATGGTGTTGATACCTAAACCAGGAAGAGTCAAAATAGAGAAAGAAAATTATAGACCAATTTCTCTAATGAATATAGATGCAAAAATTTTAAACAAAATACTAGCAAGTAGATTGCAGCAACTTATCACAAGAATAATACACTATGACCAGGTAGGATTTATACCAGGAATGCAGGGTTGGTTCAATATTAGGAAAACTATCAGCATCATTGAGCATATCAACACCAAAACCAACAGAAACCACATGATCATCTCAATAGATGCAGAAAAAGCTTTTGATAAAATACAACACCCATTCCTATTAAAAACACTAGAAAGCATAGGTATAAATGGAGTCTTCCTTAAAATAATAAATAGCATATATCTAAAACCTTCAGCAAGCATTATATGTAATGGGGACAGGCTAGAAGCATTTCCAGTAAGATCGGGGTGAAACAAGGATGTCCATTATCACCACTGTTATTCAATATTGTACTGGAAATCTTAGCTTTAGCAATAAGAGAAGAAAAAGAAATTGAAGGCATTAGGATAGACAAAGAAGGAACAAAGCTATCACTCTTTGCAGATGACATGATGATATACTTAGAGAATCCTAGAGAATCAAGTAAAAAACTACTTGAAATAATAAACAACTTTAGCAAAGTTGCAGGCTATAAAATAAACCCACAGAAATCATCAGCATTTCTATATATTGCCAACAAAGCCCAACAGCAAGAGATAGAAAGAGAAATCCCATTTAAACTTACTGTAGACATTATAAAATATTTAGGAGTCTACCTCCCGAAACAAACCCAGGAACTCTATGAACACAATTACAAAATACTTTTCACACAAATAAAATCAGACCTAAATAAATGGAAAAACATCAGTTCTCATGGAGAGGCCGAGCTAATATAATAAAAATGACAATCCTACGTAAGCTAATTTACTTATTCAGTGCCATACCAATCAAACTACCAAAAAATTATTTTATAGAGTTAGAAAAAATAATAACAAGATTCATTTGGAAAAACAAAAGGTCCAGAATATCAAAGGAACTAATGAAAAGAAATGCAGGGGAAGGTGGCCTAGCAATTCCAGATCTTAAATGGTATTATGAAGCACCAATCATCAAAACTGCGTGGTACTGGCTAAGAAATAGGGAGGTGGATCCGTGGAATAGGTTAAATATGCAAGACACAGTAGGCAATGACTATAGTAATCTATTATTTGATAAACCCAAAGACCCCAGCTCCTGGGATAAGAACCCACTCTTTGAAAAAAACTGCTGGGAAAACTGGAAAAGAGTATGGCAGAAACTAGGCATAGACCCAAATCTCACACCATATACCAAAATAAAGTCAAAATGGGTTCAGGACTTAGATATAAAGGCTGACACCATAAGTAAACTGGGAGAACAAGGAATAGTTTACCTATCAGATCTATGAAGAACAGAAGAATTCATGACCAAACAGGAGATAGAGAACATTATGAAAATCAAAATGGATAATTTTGATTACCTTAAATTGAAAAGTTTTTGCACAAACAAAGCCAATGCAACTAAGATTAGAAGGAAGGTAGAAAATTGGGAAAGAATTTTTACAACCAGTCTTTCTGATAAAGGCCTCATTTCTAAAATATATAGAGAATTAAGACAAATTTGTAAGAACACAAGCCATTCTCCAATTGATAAATGGTCAAAGGATATGAATAGACAGTTCTCAGATGAAGAAAATAAAGCCATCTATAGTCATATGAAAAAATGCTCTAAATCGTTATTGATTAGAGAAATGCAAATCAAAACAACTCTGAGGTACCACATCACACCTATCAGATTGGCCAACATGACAAAACAGGAAAATGATAAATGTGGGAAAATTGGAACACTAATACATTGTTTGTGGAGTTGTGAAATGATGCAACCATTTTGGAGAACAATTTGGAACTATGCCCAAAGGGCTACAAAAATGTGCATACCCTTTGATCCAGCAATAGCACTTCTAGGGCTATATCCCAAAGAGATCAAACAAATGGGAAAAGGACCCACATGTACAAAAATATTCAGAGCAGCTCTTTTTGTGGTGGCAAAGAATTGGAAATTGAGAGGATGCCCATCAATTGGGAAATGACTGAGCAAGTTGTGGTATATGAATGAATGTAATGGAATACTATTGTGTTATAAGAAGTGATGAACAGGCTGACTTCAGAAAAACCTGGAAAGACTTATATGGTCTGATGCTGAGTGAAGTGAGCAGAACCAACAGGACTTTGTACACAATAACAGCCACATTATGCAATGGCTAAGCATGTTAAACTGAACACTTCTCAGCATTATGAGGATCTAAGACATCTCCAGAGGCCTCGGGATGGAAAAGGCTGTCTACATCCAAAGAAAGAACTATGGAAGTCGAATCACTCTCTCTTATTTTTACCTTCTGTTGAGTTTTGTTTCATCTTTCTGATGGTTCCTCCTATTGGTTTTAATTTTTACTTACAACTTCACTAATGTGAAAATATGTTTAATGGGTATGTAAATGTAAAGCCTATGTCAGATTGTGTGCTGTCATGGGGAGGGTGGGGGGGAGAAAAAGGGAGAAAAATTTTTAACTCAAAAGCATATGGAAAAAAAATTTTTAAAAAATTATCAAGTGTTGGTATTATGGTTGTATCTTGACTCAAAGGCAGCTCAGTGTAAGATCAGTTTTGAGATAAGAAATCAGGTGTTACAAAACCTATAAAATCATTCTTTTCCAAATTGATCACTTTTAAGTCACTAAATAGGTTAGGATTATTATTTTCTTGATTTTCTGTTTGAGCTGAAGTTACTACCACCATGCAACAACCACTTATAATAGAATCCATAGCTTTGCAAGTTAGTAAAAAATTATCAAAGGTAGAAACTCACAATCCATTAGATTGTGAGTTTCTTGAGAGAAGGGACTACTTTTTGCTTTTCTTGTTTTTGGCATCTCCTGCACTTATGGACAGTGCCCTGAACATAGCAGGCACTTAATAAATGTTTAGTGATTGATTTCTTGACCAGTTCTGGACCATTTTTGACTCAGTTCAATCAAGTAGGTGAGGACTGGAATGAAATGACACAGTCATAGGTCATCTAGAATTTAACAAAAGGAAGGTTACTTAACAGCAAGGAAAAGATAGTCATCAAAGATATGACATTGATTTGGTTGAGCATTGTTCTCATATCTTGTTTCACCATGATATTGTTACCAATCAAAGGTCCATGTCAGACAGCCTAAACCAACTCCTTCTGGGCTAGGTGTTTGTATTTAGACTACCAGGAAACAACTAGTCTAGTCATCCTGGCAGGAATATTAGTAGATGCTGCTCTTAGTACCCAAATGCTAAAAAAAAGACTAGATATAGTTGAGATAGATAGATAGATAATGTATAAACATAAGCACATATGTGCATTTATTAGGGAGCTAAGTGGCTCAATGAATGGAATGCTATACCTGGAGTCAGGAACAACTGAGTGCAAATTCAGCTGCAAATCTTTACTAGTTGTGTAACCCTAGGCAAGTCGCTTAACTCTGTCCACTTCAGTTTCCTTAGTTGTAAAATATGAATAATATAGCACCTAGTTCCCAGTGTTGTTCTGAGGACAAAAATCAGACAGCATTTGCAAAGTGCCTTGCAAATTTCAAAGCATAATATAAATGTTAGTAGTTGTTATTTTCAGGTGTGTGCTAAAGTATACATTTGACCAAGTCCTGTTGAGAGTAGTACAAAAAAATTGGTTACCTTAGAGAGCCTATAAACTGTAACCAGCGTTCTTTTTTTGTTCAGTCAGTTGCTTTGTTCTGCTTTCTTTTGTCCTATACTGCCAAGTGAAAAAGAGCAGAGGGTAACAAAATCAAAACACAACAAAACCATGTTTAAGGATGATAAAGAACAGGGGTCTCATTTAAACATGATCACAACTGGGAGAGAAATAGGAATCCAAGGTAAAGACAGAGCAAATACATCAAACATTTATGGATTAAGAATATCTTATGAAGATCAGAAAAGCATCTTTCCATCTGTTTGTATAATATAATGCCAATGGCCTGATTTCTGCTCATTTTTTTTTCCAAATTGGTTGGTCCAAGTTGGTTCAAAAGTAAGACAAAATATTCATCACATGTTACGTGCATTACATATTCATAGAATCACAGGGTTGCAAGGATATCAGAAATTATTTATGCCTGCCTGTGTTTGAACTAGTATTCTCTTTATGTAGAGAGGGAGACTCAAAGTTGAAAAGAAGAGGAGAGCAGGCTGAGTCAACTTGGGGAAATTGAAAACCTCTTTTAATAACCTAAGCCTCCCATGAAAACAAAGACTCTTCTTTGTAATAACAATATTCCATCTGTGTGGCTGCACAGCACCAAGAAATGGAATACCACAACTTCCAAAGAATTAAAAATGAAAATAATACAGAGAGCAATGGAAAGGCTAAAGTAGGGTGAAAAGAGGATGCAACATATATCCAGTGCAGATTTTTTAATTCAGAGCAGACGGTATTATCAAGAAATTTTATACAGGAAGAAAAAAAATGATCTGGTTGCATGACAAGAGGAGTTTGACAGGTGGACATCTAGAGTGCTCTGTTTCTACCCTTGTGATATCAGGAGAAAGTAAGCTCTAGAATTCCAGTACAAGAGGCATGACCAGGCTGGGCCATCTCAGCACAGTGGACAAGCCACAAGCACTTGATGCTCCAGTATGGAAAGCCAGTCAGCAGGCCACTGGCACCCAGCACAAGAAGCTTGAGACAATATCACCTGTGCCTCAGGAGCAGAGCTTGATTATAAAAGTCACTAAATAGGCTGGAAAAATAAGTAAGAAACAGAAGACAAAGTTGACCATAAAAAATGAACACTGATCATAGACAGTTTTCTATGGTGACAGAGAAGATCAAAACACAAACTCAGAAGAGGACAACACTTTCAAAATGCCTACATGTGAAGCCTTAAAGGGAAATTTGAATTGGTCTCAAGGCCAAGAAGTCCCCTTAGAAGAGCACAAAAAAGATTTTGAAAGTCAAATAAGAGAGGTAGAAGAAAAATTGGGAAAATAAATTAGTTATGAAGGAGAACTGTGAGAAAAGAATCAAGAGCTTGGAAAAGAAAGCAAAAAAAAATTGACTGAAGAAAGCCACTCCTTAAAAAATAGAATTGGCCAAATGGGAAAAAAAATCACTGAAGAAAATGAATCTTTTTAAAGAAGAATTGGCCAAATGGAAAAGGAGGTACAAAAGCTAACTGAAGAAAATAATTACTTAATGATTAAAATTGGGAAAGTGAAAGTCAACAGCTATGTGGTACATCAAGAATCAGTCAAAGATAATTCAAAGGATGAAAAATAGAAGAAAATGTAAAATTCCTCATTAGAAAAATAGCTGACCTGGAAAATTGATCCAGGAGAGATAATTTAAGAATTATTGGACTACCAGAAGGCCATGATAAAAAAAAAAAGCCTAGACAGCATCTTTCAAGAAATTATCAAGGAGGAACTCTGACACTCCTGGGAGCCAAGATGGTAGAGTAACAAGTAAGTAGCTCTCACTCTCCTTTACTGACCTCTAAATACCCAGAAAATATCACCACAGGAAAAACTCTGGAACAGCTGAGCCAACAGCATGACGGGGCACAGTAGTCTTTTAACCTGGGAATCTAGGGGTATTAACAGGAAAGATCCCTCTCACTCTGGTGGAGGGGGAGTGGTACAGGACTATCAGTGTAACTGACCATATCAATAGCAAAATTAACAAAAAAAAATGTGATTATCTCAATAGATACAGAAAAAGCTTTTGATAAAATGCAATACCATTCCTATGAAAAGCATCAGAGAGAATAGGAACAAGTGGAATTTTCTTTAAAATGATAAGCAGCATCTATCTAAAACCATCATCAAACATTATAAGCAATAGGAATAAGCTAGAAGCATGTCCAATAAGAACAAGTGTGAAAGAAGGATGTCCATTATCACCACTGTTGTTTAATATGATATGGGAAACATTAGCTTTAGCAATAAGAAAAGAAAAAGAAATTGAAGGCTTTAGAACAGGCAAAGAAGAAACAAAGTTATCACTCTCTGCACATGATATGATGATATACTTAGAGAATCTTAGAGAATCAAGTAAAAAACTACTTGAAATAATAAACAACTTTAGCAAAGTTGCAGGATATAAAATAAACTCACATAAATCATCAACATATCTATATATTACCAACAAAGCCCAGTAGCAAGGGATATAAAGAGAAATTCCATTTAAAGTTACTGTAGACATTATAAAATATTTGGGAGTCTACCTGTCAAAACAAACTTATGAACTATATGAACACAATTACAAAACACTTTTCACACAAATACAACCAGATCTATATAATTGGAAAAACATCAGTTGCTCATGGGTAGGCCAAGCTAATATAATAAAAATGACAATTCTACCTAAGCTAATTTACTTATTAAGTGCCATGCCAATCAAACTACCAAAATTGTTTTATAGAGCTAGAAAAAATAAGAACACAAGGTCTAGAATATCAATGGAATTAATGAAAAGAAATGCTAGGGAAGGGGCCTAGCCATACCAGAACTTAAATTGTGTTAGAAAGCAGCAATCATCAAAACTAATTTGCACTGGCTAAGAAATAGAGTGGTGGATCAGTGGAATAGGCTAAGTTCACAGGATACAATACTCAATGACTACAGTAATCTACTATTTGATAAACCCACAGACTCCAGCTTCTAGGATAAGAACTCACTATTTAACAAAAACTACTGGGAAAACTGGAAAAATTGTTTTGTAGAAACTAGGCATAGACCAACATCTTACACCATATGCCAAAATAAGAGTCAAAATGGATACATAAATTAGTTATAAAGGCTGATACTGTAAGCAAACTAGGAGAGCAATCAATAGCTTTACCTGTCAGACCTATGAAGGGAAGAATTTACGACCAAACAAGAGACAAAAAATATTATGTTATTTGACAAGTATAAACTGTTTCTATCCCTACATGGGAAGATAATATTTTTTAAAAATTAATTTATTTTGATTTATTAACAATAACTTCCCTATACTTTTGAGTTTAAAAGTTTTCTCCCCCTTCCTCCCCACCACCCTCCCCAAGACAGCACACAATCTAATATAGGATATATATATATATACATATATATATATGTATATATATACATATATATTATATATATATGTATATATATATATATATACACATTCTTATTAAACATATATTAAGATTAGTTATGTTGCAAGTAAAAATTAGAACCAATAGGAGGAACTACCAGAAAGAGGAAAAAAAAAAACTCAACAGAAGAGAAAAAAATAGCAAATAGTATGCTTCAATCTACATTCAAATTCCATAGTACTTTCTTTGGATGTGGATAGCATTTTCCATCACAAGGCCTTTGGAGATGTATTGTGGGATTATGATTTTTAATCCATTCTGCTATACACTTCCGTTTTGTGGGAGAGTTTATTCCACTCACATTCACAGTTGTGATTGTGTCTCTTTCTCCGTTCTTCCCCCCCCATTTATGCTTTTCTTTCTCCTTTTTCCTTTTCCCTCCTCACTAATGTTTTGCTTTTGACTACCGCCTCCCTCAGTCCCTCCTTCCTTCTATTAGCCCTTTCCCTTTTCTTCCCTTTTACCCTTGCTCCTTCCCTCCCTTCTATCGCCCCTCCTTTTTCTTTCACCCTTTCCCTCCTACTACCTATAGGGCAAGTTAGATTTCTATACCTAATTGATTATATTATTCCCTTCTTGAGCCAAATTTGATGACAGTAAGGTTCAAACAATGTTCATGCCCCTCCCTTCTTTCCTTCTACTGTAATAGGCTTTTGTGTCTATTCCTCTAATGTAATTTACCCTTGCCTGCCTCCTCCTTTCTCAGTATATTTTCTTAGATCAGACTAATCTGTTTACTTGGAGCCATCTAACTCACCTGATTAGATTTTTTTTTTATCATTACATGAAAGTCAACTTATATCCATCCCCTTTATGTATACTCCTTTAATGTGCTGTAATAACAATACAGTTCTCAAGAGTTTCAAGTGTCATCTTTCCTTGTAGGGATGTAAACAGTTTGCCCTTATTAACAACATATTGTATCTTTCTGTCCCATTTACCTTTTTTATGTCTCCTTGAGTCTTGTACTTGAAAATCAAATTTTATTTTGAGCTCTGGTCTTTTTATCAGGAAGGTTTGGAAGTCCCCATTTTGTTGAATATCCATCTTCTCCCCTGAAAAATCATGCTCATTTTGCTGGGTAGTTGATCCTTGGTTGTAATCCAAGCTCCTTTGCCTTATGGAATATCATGTTCCACACCCTATGGTCTTTTAATGTAGAAGCTGCAAGGTCCTATGTAATCCTGACTGTGGTTCCATGATATTTAAATTGTTTCTTTCTGGCTGCTTGCAGTATTTGCTCTTTGATCTGGTAATTTTGGACTTTGGTTATTATATTCCTTGGTGTTTTCAATTTGAGATCTCTTTCAGGAGGTGATCTGTGGATTCTTTCTATGGCTATTTTACCTTCTGGTTCTAGGACTTCAGGGCAGTTTTCCTTTCTGATTTCCTGGAAGATACTGTCCAGGCTCTTTTTTACATTGTAATTTTCAGGTAGACCAATTATTTTTAAATTGTGTCTCCTGGATCAATTCTCCAGGTCAGTTGTTTTGCCAATGAGGTAATTTATGTTTTCATCTTTTTTGTTTGTTCATTTGTTTCTGTCTAACTGATTCTTGCTGTCTCATAGAGTCCTTAGCTTCCCTTTGGTTGATTCTAATTTTTAACAAATTGTTTTCTTCTATTAGATTTTGAACCTCCTTCCCCAATTGGCCAATTGTATTTTTTAGGGACCTGTTTTCTTCAGTGTCCTTTTTTTTTTGCAGTTGTCCAATTGTATTTTACCTCTCTCATTTGACTTTTAAAATCCCTCTTGAGTTGTTTTAAGAAGGCTTTTTGGGCTTCAGACCTGTTCATATTCCCTTTTGAGGTTCCAGATGTGGGTTTGTTGACAATGTTGTCCTCTTCAGAATTTCTGCCTTGATCTGCACTGTTCTCAATATATGAATCTATGTTACATTTCTTTGTACTATGGTGTTTCTTTATTCCCCGGCCTTTAAAGAGATTGAGCTCTCCTGCTGGGGAACAGAGGGTACTGACCCAAGCTTCTTGTGTTGGTAGCCTAGGTCTTGGTCATTGGCTTTGTGTGCTGGGGCCTCCAATGTTGGTGATTGGAGGCTGTAGAGTTCTGGCAGCTTACCTGGTGTTGGGCTGAAATCAACAAGGCTGGAACTGTCAGGCAACTCTGGCTTGCCTGCTTTTCCTTTCCTTTAGCTTTCTTCAGCTCCTTTCAGATGGATGTTTCAGGGTGTTTATCTGCCTGGGGCCCTTTGTAGTGCTGCTTCCCTTATTTTTGCTGAGGCACTGGGAGACCCATTTGCTGTAGAATGCCTAGGCACCAGGATCTCTTCCTGGTGTGCTAAAGTGGGGATTTCCACTAGCTGTCTGGGATGCCTCCTGTTTCATACTGCTCCCCTTCACCCAGGGCAAGAGGGGCCTTTCCCATTAATCCCTCAAGCTACCTGGGCTACAGCACTCCTGCTCCCCATCTTTCTTCTGGTTCAGTTCTTCCATGGTTTTTCCTGGGGCAATATTTTCTGAGCTCTCCAAGGTTGATAGAGGAGGGTGAGAGCAACTACCTTTTTACTTCGCCATCTTGGCTTCTGGAAGCGGAAGTCCAATAATACTTCTAAATGTTGAGAACTGTAACTCTTTTAGGGCAGTTTGAAGGAGTAAACACAGAGAAAGGGTATGGGTCTAAGATGATTTTGATGTGATGATATAAAAAATAAAAGGTTAAAAAAAGGATTATACTGGGAGAGAAGGAAAAAGGAAGGCAAAATAGGGTAAATTACATCATAAGAAGAAATGCAAAAGATCTATGACAGTAGAGAGAAAAAGATAGGTGATGAACATTGTTTGAAATTTAGTCTCATCAGAGTTGGCTCAAAAAGGGAATAACAGATAAACTCAGTATTATACCTACATTTATTTTATCCCACAGGGAAGTAGGAGGGGAAAGGGAAAAGAAAAGAGAATGTGGGGGACCTAATAGAAGGGAGAGCAGATTGAGTGAGATGGTCAGCAGAAGTCCCTCATGAATAGGGACAAGATGAGAGGAGAGGGAAAAGCATAAACTGGGTGGGGGAAAATAGGATGGAGGGAAATACACAGTAATCAAAACTGTGAATGTAAATAGGATGAACTCTCCTATAGAGTGGAAGTGGTTAGCAGAGTAGGTTAAAAACTGGAATCCTACAGTATGTTGTTTAGAAGAAACACATTTGAAGCAGAGAGACATACACAGAGTAAAAGTAAAAGGATGAAGCAGAATATATTATGCTTCAGCTGAAGTGAAAAAAAAACACAGGTAGCAATCCTGGTTTCAGACAAAGCAAAAGCAAAATTGAACCTAATTAAAAGAGATAAAGAAGGAAACTACATCTTGCTAAGAGGTACCATAGACAATGAAGCAATATTAATACTAAACATATATGCACCAAGTGATATAGCATCCAAATTCTTAGAGAAGTTAAATGAGTTACAGGAAGAAATAGATAGCAAAATTATATTAGTGGGGTCCTCAACCTCCCCCTTTCAGAACAAGATGAATCTAACCACAAAATAAACAGAAAGAAGAAGGTGAATAGAATTTTAGAAGAAGGTGAATAGAATTTTAGAAAAGTTAGATATGATAGACCTCTGGAGAAAATTGAATAGAGATAGAAAGGAATATACCTTTTTTTCAGTGATAGCTGGCACCTACAGAAAACTTTCCCAAGTTTTAGGGCATAAAAACCTCATAATCCAAAGCATAAAAGCAGAACTATTGAATGTATCATTTTCAAATCATGATGCAATAAAAGATATGTGTGATAAAAGGTCATGGAAAAATAGGCTAAAAACTAATAGGAAACTAAATAATCTAATTCTGAAGAATAAATGGATGAAGCAGCAAAACATAGAAACAATCAATAATTTCATTAAAGAAGATGACAATAATGAGGCAACATACCAAAACTTCTCAAATGCATACTTACAGAATCTTAGAGAATCAACTAAAAAAACTAATTTAAATAATTAACAACTTCAGCAAAGTTGCAGAATATAAAATAAAGCCACCTATATGGTTGACATTTCTATAAGTTACTAGCAAAGTCCAGCAGCAAGAGATGGAAAGAAAAATTCCACTTAAAATAACTGTAAACATTGTAAAATATTTGAGAGTCATCCTTCCAAGACAAACCCAGGAACTACATGAACACAACAATTACAAAACACTTTCCACACAAATAAAATTAAATCTAAATATTTGGAAAAATGTAATTTGCTCATGGGTAGGTCAAGCTAATATAATAAAAATGACCATTTTACATAAATTAATTTATTTATTCAGTGTCATATCAATCAAGCTACTAAAAATTATTTTATGGAGTTAGACAAATAATAGCAAAATTCATCTAGAAGAATAAAAGATTTAGAATATTAATAGAATTAATAAAAAGAAATGCAAAGGAAGGTGGCCTAGTTGTAACCAATCTAAAACTGTATTATAAATCAGCAATCATTAAAACTACTTGGTATATTGGTTAGGAAATAGGGTGGTCATCTCAGATTCTTACATTCTAGACAATAGCTCATAGATGCTTAGATTCCTTAAGAGTCTGACTAATGTGGTGGATCTTTAATATTGTCTAAGGCTGAAAGAAGGCTTGGGTCAAATTCTTTTGAGCAGGACTCATATGTTGTGATCTTTGGGTCCCAGCATGCCTAAACCCCTAGACCTCATGTTTCCCTGACTGGGAAAAACTGCCTAATACCAAGCTCTTCACTAGCCAAGACTGGAAGACATGCCATTTAAAAATATTGTTGATTTCCTGGACTAGGAACCCCATGGAAAAGCTGGAATGAAGGAATGAAGTCATCTTTTGCTCAAGGCTTCCCCAGTACAGAAAGTTGAGTAGGTGAGGATTTAACTCTTCAGTGGAAGTTGGAGGCAACAGCATCTGGAACTAGGCAAGATAGATCTATATTCAGCAGAGATAAGAACCCTGGAGTGGAAATGACAAGCAGGCTAATTTCAGAAAAACAAGAAAAACTTACACAAACTGATGCAAAGTGAAACAAACAAAAACAGGAGAACCTTGTACACAGTAACAGCAATAGTGTATGATAATCAACTGTGAATAACTTAACTACTGTCAGCAATACAATGATCCAAGACAATTCCAAAGGACTCATGATGGAAAAAGCTGTCCACATCCACAGAAAGAACTGATGACATCTAAATACAGACTGAAGCATGCTATTTTTTTAAAAAAAATAATAAAGTGCTCAATCAGTGGTTTGGTAGACAGGTACACAAGTTTGGTTCACAAGACACAGTAATCAATGACTATAGTAATCTACTGTTTGATAAACCCAAAGAATACGGCTTCTTGGATAAGAATTCACTAACAAAAACTGCATGGAAAAGTAGAAAAATAGCGTGGAAGAAACTGGGCATAGACCAACATCTTACACCATATACCAAGATAAGGTCAAAATGGGTACATGATTTAGACATAAAAGGTGAAAGTATAAGGCAAATAGGAGACCAAGGAATACTTTATCTGCAAGATTTATGGAGAAGGGGAGATTATATGATCAAACAAGAGATAGAGAACATTATGAAATTCAATATGGATAATTTTTATTGCATTAGATTAAAAAGTTTTTGTACAAACAAAGCCAATGCAACCAAAATTAGAAGGGAAGTAGAGAGCTGGAAAACAATATTTACAGTCAATGTCTCTGATAAAGGCTTCATTTCTAAAACATATAAAGAATTGAGTCAAATTTATAAGAATACAAGTCATTCTCCAATTGATAAATAGTCAAAGAATATGAACAAGCAGTTTCCAGATGAAGAAATTAAAGCTATCTATAGCCACATAAAAATGCTCTAAATTATTATTGCTTGGAGAAATAAAAACAACTCTGAAGTACCATGTCACAGCTATCAGATTGCCTAATATGACAAAAAAGGAATATGATAAATGTTGGAGAAGATGTGGGAAAATTGGAACTCTAATACATTGTTGGTGGAGTTGTAAACCGATCTAGTATTTTGGATGTGCATTTCCTTTCATCCAGCATTTTAGACGTGCATATCATATGCAAACTGTGCATGTCCTGTGGTCTAGCAATACCACTACTAGATCTGTATCTGAAAGAGATCATAAAAATGGGAAAGGACCCACATATGCAAAAAAATTTATAGCAGCTCTTTTTGTAGTGGCAAAGAATTGGAAATTGATGGGATACCCATCAATTGGGGAATGACTGATGAAGGTGTGGTATATAAATATAATGGAATGTTAGTGTTCCATAAGAAATGGTGAGCAGGTGTTTGTGCAATGACTGACTTTGTTAGACTTAGCTCTTCTGAGCAATGCAGTGATCTAAGACAATTCCAAAAGATTCATGATGGGAAATGCTATCTAGACCCAGATAAAGAGCTATCAAATCTCAATGTGGATTGAAGCATACTATTTTCTCTTTCTTTCATTTTTTAATTTTTAAAAAAATTTCTCATGTTTTTTTCCCCCTTTTTTTCTGATTCTTCTTTCACAACACATAGCTTATGTGGAAATAATTTTAATATGATCACACATGTATAGTCCATATCAGATTACATGCCTTCTGGGATGAGAGGGAGTGAAGAGATGTGGGGAAGGGGGTAGAGAATTCAGAACTCAAAGTCTTATAAATGTTATTATTGAAAACTAAAATTAAATTAATTAATTAAAAGAAAGAGAAAAAGAAATCGAACAAGCCATCACTGAACTCCATACGAAAAAATCTCCAGGGCCAGATGGATTTAAAATTGATTTCTACTAAACATTTAAAGAACAATTAATTCCAATATTATATAACTTATTTGGAAAAATAGGTGAAGAAGTAGTCTTACCAAATTTGTAAGTGGATTGCTTTTATGACACAAATAGGGTGCTGATACCTAAACCAGGAAGAGCCAAGAGAAGGAAATCATAGACCAATTTCCCTAACTGATATTCTGCAAAAATTTTAAATAAAATATTAACCAAGATATTACAGCAACTTATCTCAAAGATAATATACTATGACCACATGGGATTTATTGGGCTGGTTCAGTATTAGGAAAACTATCAATATAATAGAACATATCAATATCAAATCTAACAGAAATTGTATGATTATCTCAATAGATGTAGGAAAAGCTTTTGAAAAAAATACAGCAACCATTCTTATTAAAAACACTAGAGAACACAGGAATAATTGGAGTTTCTCTTAAAATGATTACCAGCATCTATCTAAAATGATCAGCAAGATTAGGGGCAGCTAGGTGGTACAGTTGATAGAGCACTGTCCCTGAAGTCAGGAGGACCTGAGCTCAAATCTGGCCTCAAACCAAACACTTTACATTTACTAGCTATGTGACTCTGGGGAAGTCACTTAACCCCAATTGCCTAAAAACAAAAACAAAAACAAAAACAAAAATTGATCAGCAAGATTACATGTAATTAGGATAAGCTAGAAGTATTCCCAATAAGATCAAAGGTGAAGCAAGGATACCCATTATCACCACTGTTATTTAGTATTATCCTAGAAATGTAAGCATTAGCAAAAAGAAAAGAAAAAGAAATTACAGAAATTAGACTAGGCAATGAGGAAACAAAATATGACTCTTTGCAGATAATATGATGGAATATTTAGAGAATACTAGAGAATCAACTAAAAATTTACTTGAAACAATACACTTAGAAAATTTGTAGTATATAAAATAAGCCCACATAAATCATTAGCATTTCTATATATTACCAACAAACTCCAGCAGCAAGATATAGAAAGGTAAATTCCATTTAAGATAATTGTAGACAATATAAAATATTTGGGAGTTTATCTGCCAAGACAACCCCAGAAACCACATGAAAACAATTACAAAACATTTTCCACACAAATGAAGTCAGATATAAACAAGCTCTTGGAATAAAAACTCACTATTTGACAAACCTGCTGGGAAAACTGGAAAATAGTATGGCAGAAACTAGGCATAGACCAACATCTCACAGCCTTCATGTATACACATACACACACATCTGTACATATATACATACATATATGTGTATGCATGTACATGTATGTATAAATGTGTGTATATACATATGTATGTATATGTATATAAATTTATATACTGCTACTATACCAAGATAAGGTTGAAATGGGTATGTGATTTCAACATAAAGAGTGATATCATAAGCAAATTAGGAGAGCAAAGAATAGTTAACCTGTCAGAATATGGAGAACAGAATTTATGACCAAACAAGGGATAGAGATCATTATGAAATGCAAAACGGATAATTTTGATTACATTATATTAAAAAAAAGTATTTACAGAAACAAAAGCAATGCAATCCAGATTAGAAGGAAAGCAGAAAGCTGGGAAACAATTTTTGCAGCCAGTGTTTCTGATAAAGGCTTCGTTTCTACATATATTGAGAGAACTGAGTCAAATTTTTAAGAATATAAGTCATTCCCCAGTTGATACATTGTCAAAGGTCATTAACAGGCAGTTTTCAGTTGAAGAAACTAAAGCTATCTATTCATATGAAAAATGCTTTAAAACCATATTAAAACAACTCTGAAGTATCATCTCACACCTCATATTGGCTTATATGACAGAAAAGGAAAATTATAAATGTTGGAGATGTGGAAAAATTGGAACACTAAGACAGTTATGATGAATTTGTGAACTGATCCAACCACTCCAGAGAGCAATTTGGAAGTATTCCCATAGGGCTATCAAACTGTACCTGCCCTTTGATCCAGACATACCACTACTGGATCTGTATTCCAAAGGGATTATAGAAAAAGGAAAAAGGATTTACTTGTACTGTAATCCTTCTTTTGTGGAGGCAAATAGTTGGAAGTTGAGGGAATGTCCATCAATTGGGAAATGGCTGAACTAATCGTAGTATATGAATGTAATGGAATACTATTGTGCTGTAAGAATTAATGAGCATGCAGATTTCAGAAAAACCTGGAAATACTTACATGAACTGATACTGAGTGAAGTGAGCAGGAGAACCAGGAGAACACTGCACAGTAACAGCAATGTTTTGTGATTATTAGTTATGATCAACTTAGCTTTTCCCAGAAATAGAGTAATCCAAGTATCCCAAGAGACTCATGATGGAAAATATTAACCACATCCAGTGAAAAAACTGTGGAGTCTAAATGCAGATAGAAGCATACAATGTTCACCCTTTTTTTCCCCTTTCTCATAGTTTTTCCCTTTTGTTCTGGTTCTTCTTTCACAACATGACTAAAGTGAAGATATGTTTAACATGATTGTACACGTAAAGGGAATTATTATTTTCATATTAATTGATATAACACATGTAATGTGATATTTGTAACATGAAAATTATATGATATGTAATGAATATACTAATAAATTAGATTTCTCAAAATTGCCTCTTCTGGCTTGGGAGTCAGATTTAAAATGCAGCTTGAAATGATCAATTAAACCCTTCACCACACTCTCTCAGTCTTCTGCCTGTGCACCTTAAGTGAAGTGAATCAAAGATTTTAGAACCTGTTCCCATCACAGAACTCTGATTCTGTGCCCTGTGTTTGGGGGATTGGAAGGGTGTGGTCATGACCCCCAACATTTGAAATAATCAAATAATTGGTGTACTATCCATCTGTATTGTAGGCCTGTTGTGTGAAACCACTCAGCTCTGGGAAATGATTGTAATCCACCCCTACTTCCTTCCCCATGTGTGATTTATGTATATAAGCTGTGCTTTTACTCTAGCTTAGAGAGCATTTTTCACTCTGAAATTGATTAATTAAACTGCTACTTGAATACTGGCACTCCTGTCTCTAGCCCTGCCTTATGTGGCAGCAAGAATTTCCATGTTAGAGACTGGCTCAGTAAAATCCTGTTAACGATCTATATCAGATCGCTTGTTGTCTTGGTAAGGGGGAAGTGAAGGGAGGGAGGGAGAAAAATTTGGAACTCAAAAGTTTACAGAAATGAATGTTGAAAACTATCCTTATATGCAATTGGAAAAAAATACTATCAATGAAGAAAAGAAAAAAATACAATTAGTGAATGAGGTTCTTTATATTTATATTAAGACCTTTAGATCAGAGGTGTCAAACATGGGCCCAGAGATGCTGCAATGAACCAGATTAAATGTAATTGAGAAATATTTAACAACATAAATGAAAATACAATATAAGATAATGTTTATGTGTGGTTTTTTAAAGTGAATATGTAGCCTGCACGGACCTTTATGCATAGTTTAGTGATCCAGTTTCTATTTAAATTTAGATAACTTTCACTTTTCTTCCTTATTGAAGTTGGTTTTTTTGTTTGTTTGTTTTTAGTTGTTCAGAATTTCATTCTTGAGAGTTTCCTGTCCTTACTGGGCTGAGTTTACCTTTCATCTGAGCATTCTTTCTTTATTAAATCATTGAGGATTTCTTCACATGAGTATGTTTTCATTGCAATTATTGAACCAACATAGTGCAGTGCATAGAGGACCAGCCATATTCAGGGAGATCTGGTTTTAAGTGTTGCCTTTGACATATACTCACTGTGTGCCAATGGTCAAATCATGAATCTTCTCAGTGCCCTAGGTGGCTTCTTAAGATTAAATAATATAATATATTAAAATGACTATAGTAATTTAGCTAAAGGAAAAATAAAACAAAGCCAAATGTCATTTAATTGTAATCATCAATTGGCCCTAGAAAAGAGATGAAGAAATGCACCTTCTTTCTTTTGTTAGAGGAAAGAATAGGATTTCTCTGATTCTCTAGACTTAACCATCATGCCTCGGCTATCTTCTCATCCTAGAACTTCACCTACTCCCTCTGTACTTCTTGCATTAAAACATCCATCTCCCCCTCTTCTTCCTTTCACCCTTCTGCTATTGAGTTTCTCTTAGAACTTATTTGAGATAGGGTTCAGCCCAGCTTGGGTTAGCTATGTGGCACAGTGAATAGAGTACCAGACCTAAGGTCAGAAACACTTATATTTGAGTTCAAATCTGGGCCCAGACACTTAATACCTACTGTTTGCCTCAGTTTCTTCATTTGTAAAATGAACTGGAAAAGGAAAGGCAAACCACTCCAGAGTCTTTGCTAAGAAAATCTCAAAAGGGGTCATGAAAAGTCAGACATGACAATATCAACTGAACAATAACAACCACCAGGCCAGCCTTTGTATTGTCTCTTGGATCTGTATTTGACTCTAAAGTTGGCCACCTGCCCCAACATGAGTGCCTTCCTTAAAACCTAGCTTTTCAGTTCTTTTTTTGTATGCTGTCTTTCTCCTTTTGAATGTAAGCTTTCTGATGACAAGAACTGTCTTTCTTTTTTCTTATATATGTGTCTCCATCCTTTATCGAAGTACCTGATGCACACTAAATCATTAATAAATGCTTTGATTTTTTTTTACTTAGAAAGTTGCATAAGATGTCAGAAGTAGTCATGATACTCATTACTTCTGATTTATTCCCTTCCCCTTTATTACAAAGGAAAGGTCCTTGAGTGGTGGTAGTGGGACAATAGCAAGGGAAAGTAGAGACAGAATTGCACAAAAAGCATAAAAGCAAAAAGCTGTTTTAGTGATATATAAAGTCAAAATATAGCTCAGTAGGCCATATGTGGAACTAAAATCAAGAATTCACACATACCCTTTTAGAACTTTTAGATATTTATTTAGATGTTACTAAGATATTTTATTGTTTTCTCCTTAACTGACTTGGATTACTATCATTTTGTTTTATTTGCTTTTGTTGGCTTAAAATTTCATTGCTTTGAACAAATCTTAAAACATATCCCATACACATATTATGTGCTGAATAAAAATTTTAGGTGAATAAAGTACATATATTTGAGTAGAAATATACATGCATTACCTAAAACTCAATAAATAGTATAGTTGTATGGTTCACATACTGTAGGGGTAAGATATTTACAGAATAAGAGAAAATACAGGAAAACTATGTTATTTTATGATTGACAAATGACAATATAAGTTATTATGGGGTAGTAAAGCAAAAACTCAGTAATTGTACATTCTGGAAAGAAAATATATTGAAAAAAATAAGGTAAGCTATATTATGCATAACATAATATAAACTATGTAAATGATAAGATATATTTTCCACCATTTCTACCACAACTGCAATGTGTGCCCTACATATACAAGACAGTAACACTTTCAAGGGATATTGGTGACTTCATAAACCATACAAACAAAATATAACTGGTTTTGAAATGTAACATGAACAGTGCATACCAGAGAGTTATAGACTTCTCTTATGTTCAATAAAGTGCATATCATTTAAAACACATTACGCATTTATAATTTTTCATCTATTCATCTTTTTGAAGCTCAACATCCAGTTTTGAAATCTATTTAAAAAGCTTAGAACTTCAAGAGGATAATTAGTAGTTCCTATCATTCACAAACATTTTCTTGGACAAAAATGCCTTATGTTTACTGGGGAGGGAAAATATTCCAGAGATAAATTTAGATAGGCAGAGGAATTTCTGAGATTAGTAAAAATAACTAAAAAATAAAATTGATTTCCCCTGCAATATACATAAAACTGAATAAGTTACAAAATAAGTAAGTTTCATCTTCCTTGAATATATGTCACAATAAACTGAAATGCCAACTCTTAACCTCACAAAATCCAAGTTGCTTTTTTTCTTTTCTAAAACATGTATTTACATACAATGAATTCTGCCTTGCAAATACTTTCAGCCATGAAAATGTCTGTTTTCAATAACATCAGTTTATAAAACCTTAGAAAACACCAGAGAGGCAAGTCTAGTACTTTTTGTCCTTATACTGGTAGAGAGAAATGAAGAGCATGTCTGCTTAACTAGCCTTGGTAGTCATTTACTGTCACCTCCTTATCCTCTAGTTGTATAGTATGGAGACATAATAATTTTGTATTCTCCAACTCAGCTTCAAAATAGAGGAACAGGCTTCAGGAATTAAGCAACAATGAATGCTATAACTTCATCTGTCTGACTTTTCTTGATTCAAAAGAGATTTGCCCATTGGCCGTAAGACATGACATAGAGCTTGAAATGCTTACCTGATATTGTCTCCAATACTCAGAGGGTTCTGAGGATCTGGTTTTATTAAGAAGGATGAAAATTACAAGTGTCTTGATTAGATTAGTAGTAGACAAAGTTAAAAGAAGCACTTTGAGCTAAAGAAGTTTTCCTGAGTGTCTTCTTTTTCAGGAATGGAGAACAGAAGTATGACTTTTAACCTTATTCTTGGGCAGATAGCAATTGCTAGAGTTGTTCTTAAGGGTTTGGTTTTTTCTTTCTGTTTTTGTTGGGGGGGGGTGCCTTGGTGAAGGATAGAAAAATTAGCAGCAATATATGTCTCTTTATGAACTCAGACATTCTCTATGCACTGTATCGAAATAGACCAACTCAAGTCCTGAAATTATTTCAATATTCCATTTATTCTCAATTTATTTTGATGTATTTTTATGTTTACTATTGAGCTAAATATTTCCAAAATGTTTACATGTTTGTGATTTTCTGTCTCTCTGTTTGTCTCTGTCTCTCTCTGTCTGTTTCCCTGTCTCTGTCTGTCTCTCTCTGTCTGTCTGTCTCTCTCTCTCTCTCTCTGTCTCTGTCTCTCTCTCTCTCTCTTTCTGTCCTCCACTCCACCTTTCTTCTATCCTCCATTCCCCTGTCCCTTTCTGCCCCTCTTTCCTTTTCCTCCCATTGCCCCTCCTATATTGCATTAAAGATCCATTTTTCTGTGTAAAGTTATACTTAGCTTTGCAAGGCAAACTATTCTTTATTGTAAGCCTCAATATTTTACTTTTTGGAATGATATGCTCCAAGGCTCTAGTTTTTCATAGAAGCTTAGAGGTATTGTTTTAATCTAATTCTTCAGCACTTGAATTGCTTTTTCTGGATACTCACATTATTTTTTAAATCATAAATAAGAGCTCTGGATTTTGGCTATAGTATACACCTGGGACTTTTTTTTTTGGTATTCTTTTTAGGTGGTGGTTGGTAGATTCCTTCTGTCTTTACTTTGCCCTCTGCTTCTAATAGATTTGGCTCCTTTTATTTATGAGTTCTTGAAATAAAACATCCAGGTCTTTTTTTAAATCATAATTTTAGGGAGCTTTTTTTATATTGCATTCTTACATTTTCTTCTATTTTTTTCCCAATCTTTTGATTGTGTTCTAATATTCCTTGTTGTCTCATGGAGTTCTTGTTTTCTGTGTCATCTATTCTAATTTTTAAAGATTTCATTTCTTGGACAAATTTTACTACCTTCTCTTCTAAGTTACTCATTTTTCTTTTTTGTTCTTTTACCCACTCATTATTTAGAATTTCATTGTTCATTCTCTATTTGGATATGAACCTGCTTGTGGTCCCTGAATCAATGGCATTTTTATTGTGTTATAGTCAGTAAAGGATATATTAATTATTGCTGCCTTTTTAAATTTGTTTGCAATATTTCTGTGCCCTACTGCATGGTCAATTTTTGTAAAAGTTCTATGTGGTTCTGATACACTCATATACATATATACACATACAAGAACATACACACATACATTTATTTATGTATAATATATATGTATATATATGTATTATATATGTATATATATATATGTATGTATGTATGTATGTATGTATGTTCTTTGGCAATCCCATTTAAAAGATGTCATAAGGCTTTAATTATAGTTTCTTCAGTTTTTTAATTCCATATTTCTTTTTTTGTTATCTTTCTGTTAGACTTATCCAAAATTATGGATCTCCCATCACTATTGTGTTATTGTCAATGTCTTCTTTTACATCAGATAATTTCTCCTTTATGAATTTGAATATTTAATGTATGGAAGCATAAAAGTTTCTTACTGATATTGATTTGTGCCTATAATTCTTTTCAGCATAATGCAATCCTTGTTTACTTTTTCTAAAAAAATTTTTTTAGTTTTTCCAGACAACATGATTCCTGCTATTTTTGGATTTGATTGATGTATGGTAATTTTCCCCCTATCTCCTCAATTTTATTTTGTGTATGTTTTCTTTTTTAAATGAATTTCTTGCAACAACAAATTGTAGGTTTTTTTTTCTTATTCAATCTGTCACTTTTTCATTTTATTGGATAGTTTAATCCACTCATAATTGAAGTTATGAGTGAGATTTATATTTTCCTCTGTCTGTGCTTTTATGAGTCCTGTGGTCATAGACACACTGCTCATCTCTTTATTTCTACCACATCTGGAAGTTCCATGGTTTCTTCTCTGGAGGCTTTCTGATTGCTAGGGCTTCCTCAAGGGAATTTTCTATTTCCTTCTTCTCCAGATACAAATTTTGCAGACTCCTATCTCTTACCAGCCGGGCTTGCTCTATTTGGTGATGGGGGGATGACTTTGCTCTTGACCTTATAATTCAACCTGACTTTGTTTGCACTTTTGAGATGGAAGAGTCACTTAATAGGGGAGTTCATTGGATTTCTTGATCACTGTTTGGTCTGGTGTGAATTGCAGATTTGGTAGAGTAGGTATATGAGAACTATATGGCCTGTCTCCCATCCAGGTGGTCATCTTGATGGGAAATCCACATTATTCTCTTTGGTAAATAATTCAAAGCTACATTTGTCCTAATTGTTATGCTTTCTTTTTATCCCTTTGTTACACTGTTACTATAACAGTTCCTTTAAATTTTCTCCAGAGTTTTAAATTGTTAGTCCAGAGTCTCTTTCCTTGTGATTTTTTGTAACATTGACAAATATGTCACTAATACATTTTTAGGAAAAAAATGAAGAATAAAGCGTCCTTCCTTCAAAATACATGACATACCTTAGAACACCTGAAGTCATATTGTGTACCCCTTTGGGCCTTTTCTTCTTAAGACCAAATATTTTAGATTCCTCCAAGTTATCCTCATATAGCATAGTTTTGAGCCTGTTCAAGATACTAGTTGGTCTCTTTGGGTGCTCTCCAGCTTATTAACGTCCTTCTGAAAATTCAGTGCTCAGAATGAAGCATAAGGTATTTCAGGTACTTGGCAAACATTGGGACCTGAAAGGGTACTCTGTTAGTCACAGATGTTTCTAAGTGGCAATATAGTATTAATCTTTGCTCAGCTTCAATGGCAGCCCTAGATATTTAAGAATAAATGTTCATACCCAACTTTCACAAGGAAAACAACAACAAGATGCCCTCCTTGATTGTTATACTAAACCCCTAGAAATTTGATAAATTTAAAAATTTGCCTTAGGACCCAGAAATATCCAATACACCTTAAGCCACTCTCTCTTTTTTCTTTCTTTCTTTGTTTCTCTCTCTCTCTCTCTCTCTCTCTCTCTCTCTCTCTCTCTCTCTCTCTCTCTCTCTCTCTCTCTCTCTCTCTTCCTTCCTTCCTTCCTTCCTTCCTTCCTTCCTTCCTTCCTTCCTTTCTTTCTTTTTTTCTTTCTTTCTTTCTTTTTCTCCATCTCACCTAGGCTGGTACTGTACAAGCTACTCATTAACTGATCCCACTATTGGTTGACACAGGCAGGAGTTTTGATTTGTTCCATTTCTTACCTGGACTGGTATGTATCTCCTTAGGCAATCTGGTGGTCTCCATTCCCAGAGACTCACTGTATTGAGGCCAAAAGTGCAAACTAATAAATCAGCTTTATCCTAATATCAAGAGACCCACCAGTCTCAGCCTCCACCCTTAGCTGGAATTCTAGATGTGCACCACCACATTGGCTCCTCCAGCCCCCAGCCATCTATTTCTAATGCCTCTTCCCACTAGCACATTAACTCATCTGGTGCATATTCTCTCTTGACAAATTACAGTTCCCCAGTTTTCCACTTGCAGTTTCTTTCTGCTAGACTTTGTGTAGTTTCTAACAGATGTCCTCCCAGCTGTCAAAGTTCCTCATGCCTATATGTACCTCCCTATAGTACACTGGGTTCTGACTGTTCTTTATAACTATTTGCAATATGGCTGACAGGTATATGTGACTGACCCAACTCTGGAGCAATGCAAGTTTCCAGCCTCAGCTTTTCTTACTGTTTTTACCCTTCAGCCCTCTCAGTGAGAGGAGAAGAAAGGCTTATATAAAAGTATTATTCTATAGAATATCAATATTGCTAGTTTAAAATAGTATTCAGTTAATTTATACATATGAATATATTAACAAATAGTCTTCTTTCACCCTTTAAATGAAATTTTTTGGCCCCATACAGACATAACCTGAGTCCCCTTATGTTTCATGAGTCATAAGTTATATGAATATCTTTATAATAGCAAGTGAGTCAGTCTAGAGGCCATAACCACTTTGAAACTCCTGAGTGTCTTAGTTGCTAGTGAAGCACTCCATCTAGAGTCCCTTCCTCAACTCACACTAGCACTGGTCAGTTGGGTCTCCCAAAGGCCATCCCTAAGGGCTCTAGGGATAACTCTGAGGATTTCAGGTTTCTAACACTGCAGTTTTTTTTTTTAAATCACCCAGGAGTACTAGGTAGCAAAGTCTCCTGGAAATTTTAGCAGTAGATGATGATAACAGAAACAACTGCAGATAAATATAGAAATCCAATCATCAAACTATAATGCAAGCTTTGGGAACTCTAATCCTGGAAGAAAAAGGGCTTGCTTTGTCTTCTAGAAAGATATTGCACTAACAGCCCAGGAGAAACTTTTACTTAAGAGAAACTTCATGAGGACCCCACAAATGGAGATTACTAGTAGCTTGGAGCTATGAGTTGATCCTTGACCACATGTGCTCTCTATGTGTTTGCTTCACTCCTTTTAAACTTTTTATTTGAGCCACTATTCCCTGGAACCTTGTACAAGGGAACAATGTACTCCTGGTTTAGAGTATTGTGTTTGCAACTAGTAGTCTTACTACACTTTCTTAGTAAGTCTCTTCTCTAAAAGGCAATGTAATTCAAATGATTTTTATTGACTTTGGAATCATATCAATGCTTCCGTAACCATCAGCTTTTCTAGCTTCACAACAATTTGGAAAACTTTTTGTCAAAGCACAGTACCACCCCTTCAGGGACATACTATTGCAAAGAGGCTGCCTTTATCTTTGAACACAATCCCTTGGACTGGAAATAGGCAGAAAATATTTATGTGTGTGTTTAAAGGAATAGGTTCTCATTGGTGAGTCACTGCATTATACAGATTAACATTATTATTGTAAGTTTTCAAAGATTGAGTACCCCTATCTCATTTAGCATGGAAGTACAAAGGCTACTCTTGGGCCTGATCCAGTGATCAGCAAAGGAACTTTGATCTGGTCTATTTCTGACTTAGTGTAGACACCCTAACAGCATGACAAATGGGACCTTGTAGCTCCCTAGCTCAAGATATCTATCAGCATCAGCATCTCTGGAAGCAGGGATTACAGTCATGTACCACCATGCCCATCTCATACATCACATTTTAAAGTAACAAACTAATAAATGCAAATATCTTCATATTTAATTACATTCCTTTGTTTATTTTTAAAAGGTACATTAAGGAATTTACTTAACTAGATAAAAGACTCCAGTATTAATGTAGTTTGACAAATGCATTGTCATGAAGTATATTTGCCAGGAATTTTGTATTAATCCTTAATAAAAACATGAACCCTGCAAAGTAATTTGGTCAGCCATAGAAAGAATTAACTTATTAAGATCACAGAGTTATTATAAAACAATTTTATATGACAGTGGTAATGTTAATAGTGATCCTCCCAGCACTACCAAGTAATTATAACTGGACTTCACTGGGTATGTGTGTTTCTCATGTCAAATACATACAGTCATTGAAGAATAACAAATCAATGCCTCAGAAGCGTGGATGTGTGTGTGTGTGTGTATAAATATATATATGCACACATATATGTGTGTGTGTGTGTGTGTTTGTGTGGTTTTCCTCCTCCTAGGGTGACTGGAACTCACTCTAGAGATTCCTTTTTTTTTGTCCTTCTAATGCTTTATCAATTAAATATGACCTATCTTCATAAAACCAGAATAGTGTGATTTCTTGCTATCCCAACAATTAAGGGGAAAAATAAAAAAGGCTTTTCTTTTGCAGTTGCTTTACCAGGAAGAAACATCTACAACTTCTTGATATCATGGGAGAGATTATAGAGAAAAGAAATTCTATGGTGAAGCAGTAACTGAAAATGTTTTACTAGTTTGGATTCCTATGAGTAAATAACTGTTAAAGACTTGCATTTCTGAAGCCACCCTTTATTTTACAGTGTTTTTCTTGCTCAATTGGGATTTTTGCAATTATTAGCTGAACTATTCCTTTGGCAATTTTCTTACCTCTACAATTATAGAGCAAAGGTGAGATTCTCAACTTGAAATTGAACTCCCAAATAAGACTCCCTTTTTGCAGTCATAAAGGACTCATTCTGTCTGAAGCATTCATTGAGAATGTGAATCTCAGTTGGTTGTGTTCAAAAGTATCAAACTCCAGAAGCATACTCTGTAATAAAGCTCTGATGACTTTTCTGAGTCAATGTTGTGATGTAGAATCGGAGAGCAACATCAGAAGGAGACCTGGAAACAAACTAAGCTCTTGGATTATTTAGAGACAAAAGTGCCTCAATGGCATAAAAGAAAACCTTGAAATGTGTTTCAATTCGTGAACCTGGGCATCAAGGGACCTAACATTATTGTAGGTTTTAAAACTTCTTAAAATCAATATTGGTGATAAAGAAGGTTTACCTCAGACAGTTTTTATATACTTTTGTATATTTGTGGGTCTGCAAAGCGTTCCAGAGGCTCCTTTATTATTATTTTTTTTCAGTCATATCCAGGTCAGAAAAAAAGGAAGGAGTTATTTTACATGACAGATCAAACCATAATATCTTATTGAATTCCTTAAGGACAATGCCCTCTAGAATACCCTAAAAGAGACTCAACCTTTATTCTCTTTATCCTTTTTAAACCTACCTTCCCAAAACCAAGACTAGACCTCTGTCTGTCCTAACCAGAAACAAATCTTCTACCTCACCTGAGACCATCTTTTCAAATTACAGGCCTGATCTCTGAAAGGAATCTAGGTATCATCTAATTCAAAGCCATGAGGAAGTGTGGTATAGTAGAGAGCCATCTTTGGAATCATTGGTATTAAAATGGCTTATAGAAGGAAATGTCTACTGATGCAACTTAGTACTTTCTTAGTAAATTACAGTCTTAGAGAATTACCCAGGTCACTGGGAAATGAAATAACTTGTCCAGGGTCACATAACCAAATTTTTCAGAAGCAAGATTTGAACCCAGGTCTTCCTGACCCTGAAACTAAATCTCTCTCCATTATATCTTATTTTATTTCAATAACACACATTGCTAATGAATTCCCTGAAAGCCACTATGGCATAGGGGATAGAGAGCTAGCCTCAGAGTCAGGATAGAGATGGGTTCAAGCCCTGCTTCTGACACCTGTTGACTTTATGACTCTAGGCAAGTTGCTTTCCTTTTCTCTACATGGCACAGACGGTGCAACCTTCATTGTAGGAGTAGTGTCTTCATCCAGATGCTTACTACACCAGTGAAAATACATGTACAAAACCACAGGATTATCAACCAGAAGCTGATGTTATAAAAGATCTGACTAAAGGAATCAATCTACTCACAATGCTTTTGAATATTTGTTCAAATGTGTATAGAGTAATGTTAATGGTTTCTGCCTTGCATATAGTAGGCACCTAATAAATATTTGTTTAAACTGAATTCAATTAAGCATAGTAACCCCATTTCTTAAAAGAAAGTATAGTATAGTGAGTAAACTTTGACTTAGATATTTCACTACTGCTCAGTGCACTCTCAGTGACACATTTCCTTAGCATATACAATATATAAAATGACAGAACTGAATTGACTAAGGCACTATTGGCCACTCTGCTAATGTTCAATATCCACAGAATCCATCAGATTGACTACATTGCAATTTAAATAAGCAATTTGTTGGCCACAAATTATGAATCCATTCTGTCTTGCTTTTGTATTTTAATATTTTAATGGATCCATGATCTCATCATAAGCTATGCTTTCCAACAAGTGAAAGCAGTAATGACCCCATGCCTTTTCTTCTGAAGTGGTTCTTGTATATATTTACCTAAGAATTCTCCATATAGGTTCTACACAAGGGCTTCTTTATTTTTGAACTATTATTTTTTACGTTATGACTCCATATGCTCCTCTTCACCAAACACATGATGCTAATTGCTGGGATCCCCAGAATATTAAGGAGATGCATAACCATTCAAAGCCAAGCTTAACAATCTATGGAGGAAAAAATGGCAGAAAAATGCCTGTTGCTGAAACTGTGATTTTGGTTTTATTTTAGTTTTGTAGCTAAAGTGTGGTTGAGCTAGTCCAGCAGTAGTTTGAACAGGCACAGCAGATGGAAGAGAAGCTAGGACTAAAACTGAAAAGGAGGAGAACAGATATGGAAAATTATGTAGTTATTTTTAATACTCCCAAGCTGCTCTCTGACACAAAACCCATATGTCACAATCTGGTTTTTTGTTTGTTTTCTTTTCTTTCTTTCTTTCTTTTCTTTTTTACAGGCAGTTCCTGGTTTACATTTGCCTTATTTAGGCAATTTCATTACTAATGAATAAAATAACAATGATAACTGACATTCTTATCTAATTTTAAGATGCATAAAGCATTTTACATATATTACATCATTGTATCTTTACAACTGCTCTGTAAAATAGGTGCTGCATCTTTATTATCTCCATTCAAATGATTCAACAAGTATATATTAAGCACCTACTATGTATTAGCACTGCATAAATATGAAATCATTTCTGTCCTCAAGGAACTCACATTCTACTTAATAGGTAAAATACATTCACAAGTAAGATAATACAAAATAAGTTGGCCAGGGTGGGAGCACTAAAAAATTAGGAGAATCAGAAAAGGTCTTATGTAGGAGGTGCCACTTGAGCCAAGCCTTGACAATAGCTAAAGATTCTGAGACTTGTAAAGAAAAGGCAGAGGATTCTAAAAATAGGAGAAAAACATGTGGAAATTACAGAGACAGGAAGTGGGACATCTTGTAAAAGTATAATTGAAGGTCTGGCCAGTAATGCCCAGTCCTTAGAGAATGTTGAATATTTTCCTGCTTCCAATCCATGTACAATCTTGGTGACCTTGATTTTACAAACATGTGATGGAAGCATCCTTTTCCTCTCTAGTTCATAGCTGGCACAGTTTCCTATGGTTGTTTCCTGTTAGTTTAATACATGGTGAAGAAAAGGCTTTTAATGTGTTACCGAGCTAGAATTTAGTGTGCGTACAAAAAGTTCAAGTGGATGAACTTTCTCTTCTCTGGAAGTAAGTGAGGAGGAAAAAGAAATACTGCAGTCCTCTGGGTGGGGGAAGAGGTAACTACTATAGCTACCTTATCTCTTCACCCAGCCACCACATAACCATGAAACATGGTGATTCTTTTTTCATTTTGTCTGTGTCTATTTTTTTCCCTCCTCTTAGGTGAATAAATATAAGATGTAACAGACCAGCTTAAGAACTTGTGAAGTTCAAAAGATCAGAAGAGTCATCAAAAGTCCCCTTAGCAACTGGATCCACTAATCTGGGGAATATTTAGCCCTGAGAAGTTACCTACTCAACTTATTTCAGTGAAACTTCTTGAGCATGAGAATAACTTAGACAGATGTGTTTTGGAGATAACTAATTTAGTGGCTGTGCAGAGAATGGATTGGAGAGATTAGAAACTGAGAGCAGGGAGATAAATCAGGTAGGCTACGGCAAAATTTGGATGAGTAGTTGGGAGGTCCTAAATTAGCATAGTAGCTGTGAAAACAGAGAAAAGGAACCACATATGACCAGAAATGAAGCAGGATTGATGGAACTTGGCAAGCTATTATATATGCGTCAATAGGGAGTGTGAAGAGTCAAAGATGACTCCTAAATTGTATGCATGGGAGCTTAAGAAGGATGACAGTAGTCTTGACAAAAAAAGAATCTTGCTTCCTTCAAAGCCAACTTTTTGGAGGAGACTTTTCTTGATCTCCTCAGTTGTTATTGCTCTTCTCCAACCTTACAATGTCACGTTGCTTTACTTTCTCACTTTTATAAAGCAACATGGCATAGTGGATAGAGAGCTGGCAAAGATGACCTGGATTCAAGCCTGTCCAACTGCATTTTAGCTGCAGCCCTGGGCAAATGCCTCCATCTCTCAGTGATTTCAATAATTCTGTAACACAGTAAATTACAGAAAAGTTGTTAACCTACATTGGTAGAGTTTCTTCATCTCTTGTTTCCTATATAACTGAAATAATAGGCCTAGTTTTGAATTCTCATATTTTAGATATTCTTATCTACATGTTGTTTTCCAAATAATGTGAAGTTTGTAAGGACGAGAATTATTTCATTTTTGTCTTGTATCCTTAGATCTTAGCACAGTGTTGGAGTACATATTATGGACTGGGTAATTTTTGATAAAATTAAGTAGAATGAGGAAGTTGGGAACAGAGGTATGTTTCAGGGCAAAAAAAAAATGCTCCATTACAAAAATGGTTAATTTTGAGACATATGTTTGGTCTATACAGAAAGAATTTGATAATGATGAAGTAGAAAATAGAAAGAACAAGATTTAACAACTGGTTATGCTAACTACAACTAAGAACTGATGTAGGGTAAGTGAAAGTAAGGAGCTAAAGATAAAACTGAGGCTATAAACCTGGATTACTTGGAAGAACATGATACTTTCAAAAATAATAGTGAATTTTGCTAGAGATGTGGATTTGATGTGATTCGAGGGTGGGGAAAGATAATAAGTTTTGTTCTGCAGAGGTTTATTTTAAAATACTTTCATAGACAGGGGGCATCTTGGTGGCACAGTGGATAGCACAACAGCCCTAAAGTAAGGAGGACCTGAGTTCAAATCCAGCCTCAGACCAAACACTTGACACTTACCAGTAGCTACATGACCCTGGGAAAGTCACTTAACCCCAATTGCCTAAAAAAAAAATCAGTAGACCATAGACACAGAACTGAAGTCAGTGCAGAAATTGAGGCTGAATGAATAGATATGTGATTCATCTGCATAAATATAACAGCTACCCCATTGGAGTCAATGATACACCACAAAGAAGAAGAGAAGAGGGCCCAAGGCTGAGTCTTTGGGAATGTCCACTGTTAGGCAGCATGATATACATGATGCAACGGCAAAATAAATTAAGAAGGAGATGTCAGACAGGTAGAAGTTTAATACTCATAGAGTTGTCTCAGAAACACAGAGAGGAAGAAATATTAAGGAGGAGAATATTTGACAGGGAAAAATGCAGCAGAGGTCAAGTATGAATGAGGAGAAATTATGGGACATAAACTAGACAAGACTTGGTAACTGAATATCAGAGTAAAAGGAAAGGTTTGAAAACCTGTATATTGGAAGCATGGTGGTTACTTCAACAGAGCTATAGACACTTTGAGAGAGGTGGGTTGGGTTGATAGGGAAAAATAATGTTTCTTTTTAGGCATGTTGAGTTTGAGATACCTATGGGACATTCAGGTAGAGTTGTCAAGCAGGCAAATGGAGAAATATGATGTTGATAGATTGGTAAAATAAGTGAATTAAATAGCTGTGTGGATGGATGGGTGTATAGATAGAGATAGAGATAGATAGATAGATAGATAGGATAGATGACAAATAGGTAGGTGGGTGGTGGGTGTCATATCTACCTTGATATGACAATTGAAATTCTGAGAGCTGTCAAAATGATGAAAAATGAATATAGAGAAGGAAGAAGAGAAGGTTCATATCAGAGCATTAAGTGGTAGCCAGCAAAATTTAGGAAATTATGAAAATTAAACAAAGAAGACTGAGAAGGAACATGGAGATAGGAGGAGAACCAGGAAATAACATCACCACATAAGTCAGGAGATGAGAGAGACTATCTGAGAGAATGTAGTAATAGTATCACTAATAGTGTCAAAGATGCAGAAAGAATGAGAATCAAACATAAATATGATTTCTTGAGTTTAAGCGATCACCTGGCATCCTTGAAAAGACCAATTTCAATAAAGTAGTGTGATTGGAAGTCTGGTCTAGCAATTGAAAGACTGCCAGTCAGTAGAAGATTTAGGAAGGACATATCACCTAGGTAGATTTATTTTTTTAAGTAAGGTAATCATTTCAAAAAGTAGATAAAGGAGAGCAATAACAAAGCCCACTAATTGTAGAACAATAGGAGGAGAGATATTATGAGAGGGATAAAAAATGGAGGGTAGTTGGTAGCCCAATCTGTCTAGAATGTAGAGTATCTGAATGGAAGAAGGAAAGAAATATAAAACAAAATAGGCTATAACTATATTGTGGAGAACTTTGAATGCCAGCATAATCAGCCTTCTTCTGATGGTGTTAGAGCAGAGGAATGTCTTAACTAGAAAATACCAGTAGGAAGATTATTCAGCCAGTGGTATGAAAGATGGCATGAAGTTGAAAATATCAGTTAGGAAGTTGTTAAAATATTACAGGCAAATTTTGAACTAAGGCAATTGCAGTTGAAGTTGAAAAGGGAATAGACAAGAGTTGTGGAAGTATAATTAGGATTTAGTATTTAACTGGATATGAGGAATGATAGAGAATAGAAATTCATTCCTAGTGGAATGGAAGGATGATACTTCCGTTAACAGAACTGGAGAAGCTATGGGGATAGTTAGACTTTGAGGGAAGATGATGAATTCATCTTTGGATATGAATTTTAAGATATGTTTTGGACATCCAGATAGAGATAACCATAGTTGTTTTGAAATGCAATACCAGGCCTCTGGAAGATGTGGAGGTTGGAAATACAGATTTGGGAACTATCTAAATAGAAATAAGAATTAAAGTTACTATAGTGTATTAAATCACTTAGGTAAAGAGTTTTGAAAAAGAAGAAAAAAAGAGCTAAAGATGGAACATTATGTATAACCATATTTAGGAGGAAGAATGAAAATCAGCAAAGAAGATAGGGAAAGGAGTACTGTGAGGGAAGAGAACACAAATGCAGTCTCACAGAAGCCAAGCTGCAAGTAGTTTAGTTGATTGCCCATCAATAATATTGTTATTATTGAACTAATTGTCCTGCAGTGTTGTAGGATGAAGCAGCTAAATAATAGAGTTAGTGAAGGTGTGCTCATACTGCTGTAGTGTACTCAGTCGTAACTAGGAAGGCTTAACAGTGGCTTTGCCTCAGGACACAAACTTTATAGGGCCACTGAAATTGCTTGTGAAACCACTGAGATTGGTACTTAGTTGCCAAGAGTAATTAGTGAAAATAAGAAATAGATAGCTAGAGTGATTTCCTCCTCAGGACAGTCTATCTTGTCCTGATTCGCCTCCTCATCTACTCGCTGTATAGAAACATACTCAGTAATTGTTTTTAGGTGTCCTTACATGTGCAGTTCAAAGTCCCAGTGCCAGCAATCCTCCCCTTCTTCCTCCCTGCCTTCACTTCATGGTATATTTGATTCTGGTCTTCCCAGACACATTTTGAGCCTTTTCATCCATTTATGAAATGTTCTAGTTACTGCTTTGAGTATATTCAGTGATTTGTATACAGGTGAAAGAGTTAACTTGCTTCCCTATTCACCTGACAATTTGACAAAGTAAGTTAGGGAAATCTGTTTCCAAAAGCCATACTTTTATTCTCTCTTGATCCTTTCTTTTTCTCTGTTTTATTTCCATTTTTCTTTTGCAACCAATACTGACCGGCTTTATAAATGATGAAGGTGCTAAGCTGGTTTCTGTTACTTAACTCATCTTTGTGCAAAAAGCCATCATTTTATACAGACTGGAGCTTATCAGAAATGCTGATGTTCACCCTTCTACAAGGCTCATTTGAATTGTCAGTGTAGCCATAATTTCAGCTTATACATAGTAGAATGTGTGTAACTAATACAAATACATTCCTTTGTATAAATAATATTCATCATGGAATTTTCTTCTGTGATGTTTTTATGACCAACGACCCTTCCACTAGGCAGATCATCACAAATTGTGATTTCCAATGAATCATTTGGTAATAAAGAGATATGTGCTTTGCAAATTGAGCCCTTTTCCATGTGACATAAAAAGCTTCAACATAAATTATCAATAACACTTTTATTTGTTGTGAACTACAGCCAAAATACCCTGATTTTTAAGTTACCTACTGCATCTCAAAGTCACCATCAAATGGATTTAATGGTTTGTAAGTTAAGGCTTTTGTCTTCAGCAGCTAGTCTGCCTTTCCAGCATCCATTATGAGCTGTCCTGAGTGTACAAGAACCAGATAACATCACCTGTTACGAGGTGCTGCATAGGAGTCTGGTAGTCAGCAATGAAATGGCTTTCATCCATAAACTTACATAGAACTTGAGTGGAACCTCTTTCAAAAGTTAAGCATGCTTGTGTTCTCATTATCATGCAATGTTGAGTTAAATTTGCATGGACAATGAGATTAAAGCTACTCAAATAGCTTTTCCTATGAATGAAAGAAAGAGAGGAGAGAGAGAGAGAGAGAGAGAGGAGAGAGAGAGAGAGGAAGGAAGGAAGAAGGAAGGAAGGAAGGAGGAAGAAGGAGGAAGGAAGGAAGGAAGGAAGGAAGGAAGGAAAGAAGAAGAAAGAAAGAAGAAAGAAAAAAGAAAGAAGAAAGAAAGAAAGAAAGAAAGAAAGAAAGAAAGAAAGAAAGAAAGAAAGAAAGAAAGAAAGAAAGAAAGAAAGAAAGAAAGACAGACATTCCTTAGCCTGGAATTAAAAAAAACTGACTTCACCTTATGTTTTTAACTATATCTTGTACTACTTCTTGCAACCTATATTCCAGTAAAGTCAGATCACTTACTCTTCCCAGTTATCATTCTGTATGTCTCTGTTTCTCTGCCTTTGCATATGTTCATTGAGCTAGAAGAGAACCCAAAGGCTAGTCCTGTAAGTTGATAGATGAGAAAACTGAGGCCCAGAGATGCAAAATATTTATTTTCTATGCTCTATATATGTGGTTTATGCATACAATTTTGTTTTCTCCCCTATTAGAATATAAATTCCATGTGAGTGTATTCATTCTTTGAACTTGTTTGGCAGCATCTACCACAGTGCCTAGAATATAGTAGGTAGTTAATAAAGTTTTATAAATAGTTGATTGCCCAAGGACGCCCCATTCTTATCCTCCATACATATAATTTTTTCCTCCAACTACCCTAATACTGACAAGGGTCTCATGAGTTATAAATACCATCTTTCCATGAAGGAATGTAAACAGCTCAACCTTAATAAGTCTCTTATGATTTATCTTTCCTGTTTACATCTTCATGTTCTACTGGACTCTTGTATTTGAAAGTCAAATTTTCTATTCATCTCTGGTCTTTTCATCAAGAATGCTTGAAAGTCCTCTATTTCACTGAATGACTATTTTTCCCCCTGAAGGATTATACTCAGTTTTTCTGATTGTAATCCTATCTCCTTTGCCCTCTAGAATCTCATATTCCATGCTCTGCGGTCCTTTAAGGTAGAAGCTGCTAAATCTTATGTTATCCTGATTGTGTTCCCACAGTATTTGAATTGTTTCTTTCTGGCAGCTTGTAATATTTTCTCCTTGACCTGGGAACTCTGGAATTTGGCTATAATATTCCTAGAAGTTTTCCTTTGGGGATCTCTTTCAGGAGGAGATTGGTGGATTCTTTCCATTTCTATTCTGCCCTCTGGTTCTAATATATCAGGGCAGTTTTCCTTGATAATTTCTTGAAAGATGATGTCTGCACTCTTTTTTTAGATCATGGCTTTCAGATAGTCCAACAATTTTTAAATTCTCTTTCCTGGATCTATTTTCCAGGTCAGTTGTTTTTCCAATGAGATATTTCACATTGTTTTCTAATTTTTCATTCTTGTGGATTTGTTTTACAGTGTCTTGATTTCTCATAAAGTCACTAGCTTCCAATTGCTCTATTCTAATTTTTTGTTTGTTTGTTTTAGGCAATGGGGTTAAGTGACTTGCCCAAGGTCACACAGCTAGTAAGTGTTATGTGTCTGAGGCCAGATTTGAACTCAGGTCCTCCTGAATCCAGGGCCAGTGCTCTATCTACTGCACCACCTAGCTACCCTTCTATTCTAATTTTTAAGGAAGTATTTTCTTCAGTAATCTTTTGGACTTCCTTTTCCATTTGGCCAGTTTTTCTTTTTAGGCCATTTTTCTCCTCATTGGCTTTTTGGACCTCTTTTGCCCTTTGGGTTAGGCTATTTTTTCAAGGTGTTATTTTCTTCAGTATTTTTTTGGGTCTCCTTTAGCAAGCTGTTGACTTGTTTTTCATGATTTTCTTGCATCACTTTCATTTCTCTTCCCAGTTTTTCTTCTACTTCCCTTACTTGCTTCTCAAGATCCCTTTTGAGCTCTTCCAAGGCCTGGGACTGATTCATATTTTCCTTGGAGGCTTTGGATATAGGATCTTTGACTTTGTTGTCTTCTTCTGGTTGTATATTTTGATCTTCTTTTTCACCAAAGTAAGATAATATAGTCTGACTCTTTTTGTACTGCTTGCTCATGATCCTGGCCACTTACTTGAGTTTTAAACTCTTTGTTAAGGTAAGAGTCTGCTTCCAATGTGGAGAATGTACTGTCCCAAGCTTCGGGGGGTTGTACAGCTGTTTTCTGAGATACTTGTAGGGACCTGTAAATTTTCAGTTCTTCCAAGGTGGCATGATAAGGGGAAAGGTTTTTACTCCCGTCCTGGCCTGTGACCACCAGTACTCCTTTCTGTCCTGTAACTGTGAGGAGGGTTTCCTCTCCACAGCCACTACAAGCTCCACCTAGCCAGTGCTCCTCCTCACCCCAGGACTGCCACTCAGACTGTGTCCCAGATCCAAAAACAGGTAAAGCAAGAGATTCCTGCCTCAGCACTGGCAAAGAGATCCCTGCAATCGCCCTCTAATCAGCCATCTGATTCCCCCTCAGTCTGTGGGCCAGAATCTCAGGAGGCAGCTGCCCCCCCAGGGCCAGGTTCTTGGGGAATGGAGCTGAGAGCAGTACTCCACTCTCAGCACCACAGAAACAGACTTTTCCCACTGACCTTCTAAGTTGTCTTTGGCATTCATGGATTGAGGAGTCTGGAAACTGCCACAGCTGCCCATGATTCAGTCCTCTAAGACCTGCTCCAGGTTCAGTGTGGCCTGTGTGCCCATGCTGCACTGTGCTCCTCCCAGCCTGGTGCAATATATCTTTCTGTTCAATCATCCAGGTTATCTTAGACTGGAAATTTGTTTCACTCTGTCTTTTTGTGGGTTCTGCTGCTTTAGAATTTGTTTAGAGCTATTTTTAATGAGTATTTGGAGGGGTTTGGGGGAGAGCTCAAGTAAGTCACTGCTTTCACTCTGCCATCTTGGCTCCATCCCTCCAGGAAGTGTTCCGCCACTCTTATCCTCATCTTTCTTCAAGGTCCAGCTCAGGTGGAACTTCCAGCAAAAAGCATTCCCTGATTCCCCAAATGGAAGTGATCACTTACTCTTAGTCTTTCTCATCA
Source organism: Phascolarctos cinereus (assembly GCF_003287225.1). Taxonomy (NCBI): domain Eukaryota; kingdom Metazoa; phylum Chordata; class Mammalia; order Diprotodontia; family Phascolarctidae; genus Phascolarctos; species Phascolarctos cinereus. Next base: position 193,796,953 of record NW_027555847.1, read on the forward strand.
CTCTATTGGATTTCTCCCAGATATTTATTGCATTCTAACTTGTAATACAACTATTCTTTTGCTTGCTTTATTCACATATTAGGTCATAATCTCTTTGCAGACAGAGACTATGTCACATATCTTTATATTTACCACTTCTAACGCAGCTTTTTGTACATAGTAGGCATTTTACAGTTTACAATTCAAAGCAAACTGAATTGTAAGTCTAACCCTGAGGGGTTCATCCAAGTGAAAAGAAATGTTTCGGAGATACTAAATCACATCTGTAAACAATGGGAACTAGCCATATTAATGGACTCTCAGGAAATAGTGAAAGACCAACCAAGTTAGATTCCAACTACCAGGGTGGAGGAGTTCTTTTCAAAAAAAAATCAACTATGGGCTGTTCCTTGGGTCTAAGTCACAAATGGCTATGGAACTGTTAGAATAGCAGCCACAAATCAGAAAGTGAACTGGGTATGTGCAATGGAACCCTCTAACATTCAGTCTTTCTCTTTAGCTCTGAAAGGTCTCATGCAAAGATGGAATAGATGACTATATGGAGAAATTTCACCATGAAAACTCTGAATACTCCTCAAAACTCCCCCCTCCCTCTTCTGTGTTTAGCCAAATCCACAAATGTGGCTGTTAACCACCATCACAAGCTTTCTAACAGGATGCTAGTAAATCATTATTATTATTTATGACAATTATAAATTTATGACATAGATATGATTCAATCAAATACCTAATTTTATTGAAAGCTACAGGTGGGCTGGAGAGATTTCAACTTATCCAACCTAATGCTCATTTGGCAGAAATGAACACTGGCAAATAGGTGCTAACAAAATTAATGTAAGCCCTCTGCTGGCACACCAATTTACTTAATTATGCTAATGTAGAGTAAGTAATTTAACCATCAACCCCTGCCATCAATCAATCATGTTTTTCAGTCAAGTAGATAATATTATAAATAATGAGTTGCATCACTCTTTAAAAATAAGATCCATAATTAAAAAGAAAAATAATAAGATACAGTAGGATGACTGAATATTTAGGTTTTGGTTTATCAAGGTAATCTTTCATTAATCAAATTATCCTTAAACATTCATTACCTTGCTGAATGAAGATGTTTGTTATTGTTCTTATTTAGTCACTTTAATCATGTCAGACTCTCTGTGACCCAATTTGGGGTTTTCTTGGCAAAAATAATGAAATAATTTGCCATTTCCTTCTTTACCTCATTTTCCAGATGAAGAAACTGAGGCACATAGGGTTAAGTGACTTGCCCTGAGTCACATAGCTAGTAAATGCCTGAAGCTGGATTTGACCTTTGGTCTTCTTGATCCTATGCCCAACACTCTATCCAATGCACCACCTAATTGCCCTTGAATAATAATATAAGTGCTTACATATGCATGATCTATGAAGGGTTATAAGACTATTTAATAATTAAGCTAAATATGTGTTGACTAATACTGAGTCATGTGGTTAGGGTAATCTCACTCTTAGATTTTCCTCTTAGCAGAGTGCTTAAAGAACAAAAAATGGAAGCTAAGGATGGAAATCAGGTCAGGGTAGCTAAGCTACCCCCAAAAAAGTGGAAAGGAGCAATGAGAATAGAACTAAAGTAAGAAAAACATAAAGGCAGTGGTGTAAGAGTAGTAATCCTCCCAGCCTAAAGAGAATCAGGTGGAGGGTAGAGCTAGGTGCTATGATTCCTTTAAAACATAGCAAAGAACTTCAGGATACAGTTATAAGAACTTATTTGGAAGAAATTTCCACTACCAAGGCAAAGTGGATCCCTATTTTAGACAATGTCTTCTAAGCATCTATATATTTACACATCAGTAAGTGAGTCAATAAGACATTACATCCTTTTTTTTTTAATGGAGTGGAGCTGATAAAAAGATCATTGTTTGGCTTTCCATTATATTCTTTGTTGTACTGTCTAGATTCAATTAATCAATAAACATTTATTAAGTAACTACTATGTTCCAGGTTCTGTGCTAAGGAATAATAAAAAAAAAATGGCATCAGACAGACTTTGCCCATAAGGAGCTTATTCTCCAATAGGGGAAGCAAGATGCAAACAAATACATATAGGGAGGAGTAGAATAAGAAGAGTGTTACAGATGTTAGGGATAGCCACAGAAAATTCCAGGAGCCAAGAGATGGAGTCCTTTGTTTGTGGTATAGCAAGGAGGCCAGTCTTAATGGATCAAAGAGCACACTCCTGGGACTCAAGTTTAGAGGGCTTATGTTAAAAAAAAAATGGTAACTCATAGCTTCTGGTTGCAGGAATTCCTTTGCTGTCTTTTGGTGTTCAAGGTGTTCTCCTCAGACATAGTGTAGTTACTTTGCTGGACTCCATGTGAAGCCTTGAATCTGCCTTCCAATATAACATCCAGTCTCTTCTATATTTTTAAAAAGCTCTTTTTAATTTATTACTAAATTTCAACACCATAAAAAGAATTTCCATACATAAATCAATGAAACCATGAATTCTACTTCATACTACTTTTATGTATATAATAATGTATAAAATAAAGTAAATAATTCTATACTTTCATTTCAAAACAGTTTTGCTTGTCATGTTAGTAGTTGAACTTCCCTTGTGTGAATTTACACAAAATATTACAATGGGTAGTATGAACTGACATAATTTCTTTGCTATACTGTCTAGATTCTTTAAGACATCATTTTTAGTATTATTACATTACTAATTATTACAGTGTTACTAACCCCACCTTTTCTTAATCTCTCTTCCTCCCAATTGAGAACACAAAAAAGGCAGGCAGGGGGGTTGGGTGGAAAGTTGTATCAGTCAAATCCACAAAGTGGCCATATCTAAAAATGTATACTTCTTTTCCCATCTTGTGTCCATCCCTTCTGTCTGAAGGAGGGTAACACCTCTGAGTATTTTCAAGTCTTTCTGGAGACTTGATTGTTCAATTGTATTCATTAGTTTCAAAGTTATATCTCTTTGCATTGTTGGTGTGCCACTTTAAGTTCTTCTAATTCTACTTATTTCACTTTGCATCAGTTCATATTACCCAGGGTTCTATGAAATCACCTCTCATACTTTTCTATGGTGGAATAATATTACATTACATTAACATATCATGACTGGTTCAACCATTTCCCAATTGTCTAAGAGGATATCTAAAATATCTCAGATTCTAGTTCATTGACTTTTAATTCCCACTTCAGGATCAGGAATTTATTTTTCTTGTGACTCTTATCTCCTCAGTATTTTCCCTCTCTTAATGACCTGCTCCCTGTTCTCAGTATTACCCATTTGAGTTTGATAAACTTCTACACCAAAACTTTGTAGGTCTAAGCTCAATATTCTTGTCCATTTATAAGAACTTCTTATGTACACCAATTATAAGAAATAGAAAACCTCACTCTTCCTCCTTTCTACTTCATTTTTTTTTTACCCTTCCTTGGTCTTATCATTCTTCAAATACTAAGACTAGAATTAACCAACCCCCCCCATATCCTCTGAAGACATTAAAGTTCTAAAAGACTACTTAAAGTTTCTTCTTCCCCCTTCATCTCATTAAAATGTTAGCACTGTATCATGCTTTGAATTGTTCCAAATAAATTTACTTTTCTAGATTTCTCTGAATTCATGTGTTTGTATTCCAAACTCTCTACTCTATGCAGGTATTTCCATTAAAAATTCTTCAAAATATTCTATTGTGTTAAATATCCATTTTTCCCTATGTAGGATTATACCAAGTTTGTAAGGGTAGCTTATTCTTGGTTGAAGCCCATCTCTTTGACCTTTCTAAATATCATATTTCAATATTTCCACTCATTTGTATTTGAAGCTGCCAAGTCTCATTTGATCCTAACTATAACTCCTAGGTCCTTGAACTGCTTCATTCTGGATTTTTGAAATATTTTCTTTTTTACATGAGAGCTCTGAATTTTGACTATGACCTTTCTGGGAGTTTTTATTTGGGAACTTATTAAAGGAGGTGACCAATAGATTCTTTCTACATTTATTCCACCTTCTGGTTCTAATAAATCTGGGCTATTCTTATTTATGATTCTTGAAATATAGTATCAAAGCTTTTACTATATGAACATTTTCAGGGAGTGCAGTATTTTTTATATTATCTCTTTTGAACAATTTTCCAAGTCAGTTGTTTTTGTTACCAGATAACTTGCATTTTCTTTGAGTTTTTCAATCTTATCATTTTATTCTAATATTTCTTATTGTCTTATGGAGTGAATTGATTTCCGTTTGATCTAATCTTGTGTTCACAGATTGCACTTCTTGGGTAAAGTCTACACTTTTCTCTTCTAAGTTATCTATTCTACTTCCAACTCTTTCCTCCAAGTATTTTATTTCATTTTTTTAATTTCTTCATTTCTTCTAAGAACTCATGTAAACCTTGTGGAAAATCCATTTTCCCTTTGAATCTATGTTTACAGTTGTGATGAAGTTGCTTTCTCCTTCTTTTGGAAGATCTCTAGATTTGATATTGGTTAATGTTTTATCTTTATTATATTTATCTATCCAAGTTTAGTTTCTAAATTGAAGTGTTGTGCTAGGGCCAGGCTATGTCCCCTAATAAGGTTCTGGGTGGGTTGACTGACCAGGCAGGGTCTTCCCTTCAATCCCTTGGGTTCTTGCACTGACTTCCACATCCTGGAATTAGACCTCTTTGGATCTTTGAGGTTTAGAGCTGAATTCTCAGAGCCAACTCTGGTGTTTCAGGAGAGCTGTCAAGAAGTTCAGAGTCCCTGGGCTGTAGGTGCCTGCTATCTCAGCACTCTAGTAGTTCCAAGGTCTCCACACTAAGGATTTTGCAATCCTTTTGCAAAGGCATTTTGCAAATGCCTTTGTTTTGCAGACTACATGAACCTCTTGGTTGGCCAGGGAGATGTAGACTCTAGTTTGTTTCCAGGCCTTTGTTTTCTATCACCTAGGTGATATGTTTGCAGTTCTCAGGTAGAAGAAGTCACTAACTTGTAGTTTCTCACTAGATTTCAGTGTAGAGAGGACTTCATGGATTGTTGGAGTAGATATTCAGGAGGTAGGTGATCTTTCTTGAGTCTCAAAGGCCAGATGGCTGATCTTAGATGCTAACTTGTTGGAAATGTTGAAGAAGGAATATTTGTCCAGAAATGAACAAGCTTAGATTATCTCTTTGAACTATGAGACTCTTTAACTACTCAAAAGGAGTAACTCTCAGAAAAGTTCCTCTTCACTCTGGTGTCATGGGAATTCCTATTCCCAAATGCAGTTCCCTCAAGAAGTCAAAACAATGGGGGTGGAAGATGGCAGAGTAAAAGCAGTAACTTGCTTTAGCTCTGCCCCAAACCCCTCCAAATACCTGTAAAAAATGGCTCTAAACAAATTATACAGCAGCAGAACCCACAAAAAGACAGAGCAAAACAAATTTCCAGCCCAACACAACTTGGATGGTTGATTAGAAAGGTCTATTTCAGCAGGCTGGGAGAGTAGTGGAGTTCAGTGTGGGCCATGCAAGCAAAACACAGCCTTAGAAAACGTAGAGCAGTCCTCAGAGGATTGAATCAAGGGGAGCTGTGGTGGTTTCCAGACTTCTTGACCCACAAATGCCAAAGACAACTTAGAAGATCAGTAGAAAAAGTGTGTCTGACCATGGTGAGAGGTGAGTTTGGTCCCAGTCCAGTCCTGGAGCATCCCTGGGGAAGCAGCTGCTTCCTCAGCTCTTAGCCGACAGACAGAGGGTGGGATTGAGTGGCTGATCAGAGGGAGATTGCAGGGATCTCTTTGCTGGTGCTGAAGCAGGATTCTCTTGCTTTGCCCTTGCTTGGATCTGGGTCACACTTCTGGGAGGCCATCCTGACGTGAGGAGGAGCCCTGCCATGGTGCAGCTTGTAGTGTCAGTAGAGAAAGAATCTTCCTCAAAGTTCCATGGCAGAAAATAGTGCTTGTGGTCACTTATAGACCAGAGCCCATGCCAGGAAAGAAGTAAGTGCTGTACCTTTGATCATACCACCTGGTAAGAATTGAAAATTTGCAGGTCCCTACAAGTATCTCTGAAAACAGCTGCACAAAACCCCAGAAGCTTGGGACAGTACATTCTCCACAATGGAAGAAGATCTCCACCTTAACAAAGAGTTTATAACTCATGTAATTGCTGGAATCATGAGCAAGCAGCTCAAAAAGAGTAAGACTATAGAATCTTTCTTTGGTGACAAAGAAGATCAACACATACATCCAGAAGAAGACAACAAAGTCAAAGCTCCTACATCCACAGCCTCCAAGGAAAATATGAATTGGTCCCAGGCCATGGAAGAGCTCAAAAAGGATTTTGAGAAGTAGAAGACAAACTGGGAAGAGAAATGAGAGTGATGCAAGAAAATCATGAAAAACAAGTCAGCAGCTTGCTGAAGGAGACCCAAAAAATACAAAAGAAAATAACACCCTAAAAAATAGCCTAACCCAAATGGCAAAAGAGGTCCGAAAAGCCAATGAGGAGAAGAATACCTTCAAAAGCAGAATTGGCCGAATGGAAAAGAAAGGACAAAAACTTGCTGAAGAAAATATTCGTTAAAAATTAGAATGGAGCAAATGGAAGCTAATGACTTTATGAGAAATCAAGAAATTGCAAAACAAAACCGAAAGAATGAAAAAAAGACAATGTGAAATATCTCATTGGAAAAAAAAAACTGACCTGGAAAATTGATTCAGGAGAGATAATTTTAAAATTATTGGACTATCTGAAAGCCATGATAAAAAAAAAAACAGCTTAGACATAATCTTTCAAGAAATTATCAAGGAAAACTGATGTGATATTCCAGGACAAGAGGGTAAAATAGAAATTGAAAGAATCCACTGATCACCTTCTGAAAGAGATCCCCACAGGAAAATTCCTAGGAATATTTATCCAAATTTCAGAGTTTCCAAGTCAAGGAGAAAATATTGCAAGCAGCCAAAAAGAAACACTTCAGGTATTGTGGAAACACAAACAGGATAACACAAGATTTAGCAACTTCTACCTTAAAGAACCACGGGGAATGGAATATAATATTCCAGAGGGCAAAGGAGATAGGCTTACAGCCAAGAATCACTTATCCACCAAAACTGAGTATAATCTTCCAAGGGAAAAATGACATTCAGTGAAGTAGAGGACTTTCAAGCATTCTTGATGAAAAGACCAGAGCTGAATAGAAAATTTGACTTTCAAATACAAAACTCAAGAGAAGCATGAAGAAATAAACAGGAAAGAAATCATAAGGGACTTATTAAGGTTGAACTCTTTACATTCCTACATTGAAAGATGATATTTGTAAATCATGAAACCTTTGCCAGTATTGGAGTAGTTGGAGGGGAAAATATATATGGAGATGATAGATAGATAGATAGATAGATAGATAGATAGATAGATAGATAGATAGATAGATAGATAGATAGATGGCACAGGGTGAGTTGAAGGTGAAGGGATGGTATCTGGAGAATAAAATTAAGGAGTGAGAGAGGATTATACTGGGAGAAGGAGAAAGGGAGATGTCAAACAGGGTGAATTATGTCACATAAAATGGACAAGAAAAAACTTCTGCAGTGGAGGGGAAGTGGGGGAAGGTGAGAGGGAATGGGAGTGAATTTTATTCTCATGGATTTGACTTCAGGAGGGAATAACATACATACTCAATTGGGTATGGAAATCTCTTACCCTACAAGAAAATAGGATGGAAGAGGGTAAGAGAGTGGGGTGATGATAGAAGGGAGGGAAAATTATGGGAGGAGGTAATCAGAAGGAAACACTCCTGAGGAGTGAAAGGGTCAAAAGAGGGAATAGAATAAATGGGGGGATGGGATAGGAAGAAGGGAAATATCATTAGTTTTTTCACAACATGACTACTATGGAAGTGTTTTGCAATGATTATACATGTATAACCTGTACTGACTTTCTTGTCTTCTTAATGAGGGTGGGTAGGGAGGGAGGAAGGGATAAAATTTGGAACCAAAGTTTTGAAAACAAATATTAAAAATTGTTTTCACATGCAACTGGGAAACAAGATATACAGGCAATGGTATATAGAAATCTATCCTGCCCTACAGGAAAATAGAAGGGAAATGGGATAAGAGAAGAGAGTATTGATACAAACAAGGGCAGATTAGGGCAAGGGGTATTCAGGAGGGGGGAAGGGCAAATGAGGAGAAAATTTGGAACTCAAACTCTTATGGAAGTGAATGTTAAAAACTAAGAATAAATAAATTAAAAAAAGAAGTCAGTACAATAATTTTCTGAGATAAGTAAATTGTATAACTATTACAAGACTTGACAAAGCTGTTATTTACCTCACTGCCTTCCTTGGACAAGGTGTCTAAGTCTCTGACTCTCAGGAATGTATTCCCTTCACTCCCTTCTCTCCAACTAACTTCTTTCTGTACAACGTCCCCTCCAGACCAATCTCTTCTTAACTTCAAATCCAGACACTGACAGCTGCCTCTGTGGTCCTGGGAGATATTGCTAGGACATCAATGGTAAGATGGGAAGCACAAAATCCCTATTTCCTTTGAAGTTATCTAATTCTTCCTCTGGCCAATGTGGGTGTGAGAAAGAAGGAGGCATCATTTAAAATCAAAGCCAAGACCTTTTCACTCTCCTCACCACCAACCTCTTGGTTGCCATTCATGGGTTTTATGAAATATTATCTCCATATATACTCTCCTCCATCAGATGCTCAAATTACTTATATTGTGAACTATTCTTCTAATGTGTAAAAAACTGAGAGAATATGATGAATTTTGCTGAGCCAAATTGAACACATTTCCAGTGACATAACTCCAGGTCATGTAAAGGTTTTCATACTTTCTTTAAAGAATTTGATTGATTGAGATAAGTTCATATTAAGGTATCAGTTATTCAAATGGGATGTGGTTATTTTATTTATTTACTCCCTTCCTTGCTAAAGAGATATACAATGTTCCATGTCTATAAACCTCCCATCTCTGCAAAGGAATAGGGGGTGATTTCTTCTTATATCTTTCTTTAGAGCCAATTTATTCTTGATAATTTTATAATACTCCCTTTCTTTTGAGAAATAAGTTTTGGGATTGAATCAAGATAGCAAAGTAGAGCAAGTCACAACATTCCCCTCCAAAAAATTTTCAAATAATGTCCCAAATCAAAATCTGACAAAAAGTCAGGATGGGATATTGTTGCAGCCTAAGACAATTCAGGAGGTTGGAAAAAGAGAGATCTGAGATATGGAAGTGGAGGCTGATGTGGAGCCCATGTGGATGAAACTCCAGTAGTAGACTAGGTGATAGTATCCAGTTTGGGAGCTATCAAATCAAAGGTAGGTAGGGGATTATAAAACTGGTCAGAAAGAAGTTACCAGGGACCCCTATGTTGGACAGAGGATCAAATACTGTTTGGTCCCTCCATTGTCTATACCCATTTCTGGGTCACAGTACAAGGGTGGAGAGAATCATTTTTGGAAACAAGGGATCAGGGACTCTGAAGAGTATGTTGCTTCTAATCCCAAGGGAACAGGAACCCTGAGGAATAATATCATTTCTAATCTCAATGGAGCAGGTATCTTGAGGAACAATATCATTTAAAATCCCAATGGAGCAAGGGCCTTTCCTGGATAAGGACAAGACTACAGACCAAGAAAGCAATGACCACACTTTTCCCCAGATTACACCATCTTGGAAACACCAAAAACTTTTAAACTCCCAGAAGTAGCTATGAAAACAGCAGTACAAGAGGACTTGAAGCCTGAGACAGGGTTGCTCTCAGTTCCATGATGGAAACCAACTTCAACATAAATTTTAAAATCAATAAACAGTGTGGAAAAATGAGCAAACAAACAAGCAAACAAACAAAAAACCTGAACACAAAATTTACTTTGGTGACAGGAAAGATCAAGATACAAACTCAGAGGACAAACTCAGAATGGAAATGAGAATTATTAATTTTGGTGTCATAAGAAATAATGAGTAGGCAGACTTCAAAAAAACTTGAAAGACTTAAATGAATTGATAATGGGAGAAGTGAGCAGAACTAGGAGAAAATTGTACACAGTAACAGCCACAATGAGTGATGCCCAACTTTGACAGACATCTCTTCTTAGCAATGAAAGGATACTAGACAAATTCCAAAGGATTTATGATGGAAAATATTGTCCAAATCCAGAAAAAGAACTATGGAATCTGAGTGCAGATCAAAGCATATTATTTGATCTCTTTTTTCATTTTTTTCTTCTTTCCTGTGGTTTCTCCCATTGATTCTAATTTTTCTTTACAATATGACTGATGTGAAGATAGGTCCAATATGAATGTATATGTAGCACCTATATCAAATTGATTGCCATATTGGGGTGGGTGGAGGGGAAAGATGGAAAGAAAACTTGGAGCTCAAAATCTTAGGGAAGTGAATGTTGAAAACTAAAAATAGATCAATCAAAACAAAGAAACAAACAAATGAAAACCACAGAATATGTCAGGTGGGGAAAAAAGTACAAAAGTTCACTAAAGGAAACAATTCCTTAAAAAAAAAATGAACATTGGGGAAGTGAAAGCTAATGACTCCATGAGACATTAAGAAACAATCACACAATATCAAAAGAATGAAAACATAGAAGAAAATGTGAAAGATCTTCAGAAAAATAAGTCACCTGGAAAATAGATCAAGAAATAACTTAAGAATTGTTTTATTACCTGAAAAATATGATAAAAAATAACCTACACATCATATTTCCAGAAATTATTGAGAAAATCTGCCCTAACATCCTAGAACTAGAAGTAAATGGAAATGGATAAAATCTACTGTTCATGACCTGAAAGACATCCCAAAATCAAAACTCTAAGGTATATTAAAGCCAAATTCCAGAGCTCACTCCTTAGTCAAAGATAAAATACTTTGAGGAGCCAGAAAGAAAGAAACCATTCAAACACCATGGCATCAGGATCAGATTTAGCAGTTACCAACATAAAGGAGTAGAGGACTTGGAATATAATATTTCAGAAAACAAAAGAGCTTGGAATACAATCAAGAATAATTTACTGAGCAAAACTGAGTATAATACATCAAGGGAAACATATTTAATGAAATAGAGGACTTCCAGGCATTCCTGAAAAAAGAGCAGAGCCAAATATAAAATTTGACTTTCCAATACAAGACTCAAGAGAAGCATAAAAAGTTAAAAATGAAAGAAACCTCTTGAGGAGCTCAATAAGGTTAAACAGTTTACATTCCTACATTGGAAGATGATATTTGTACTCCTCAGAATTTTATCATTATTCAAGCAATTAGGATTCCACATAGACAGGGAGGCATGGGAGTGAATTGATTATTTTGTGATGATATTAAAAAATGAGTGAGAATGAGAAATACCCTGGGAAAAGGGAGAGAAGGAATGGGGAAAATCATCTTACATAAAATGACAAACAAAGAATAGCTTTTACAGTAGATAGAAATATGCGGGGGAGGGGGACGACAATGCCTGTACTTCACTCACATCTAAATTGGTTCAAAGAAGGAAATATGCATGTGTGTGCATGCACGCACACACACACACACACACACACACACACACACACACACACACTCTTAATTGGGAATAGAAATTTATCTTACCCAACAGAGAAGTAAAAGGGAAAAGGGAAAACAGAAAGGAAGAGTGATAAAAGGGAAGAGAAACCCAAAAAAGCAGTGATCAGAAGCAAAACAGATATAAGGAGGAACAAGAGAGAGAGAGAGAGAGAGAGAGGAGAGAGAGAGAGAGAGAAGATAAAGAGAAGGAAATAGGATGGAGAGAAATGTACCATTAGGAATCATAACTGTAAATGCAAATGGGATGAACTCAACCATAAAATGGAAGTGGATTGAAGAATGGATTAGAAACTAGAATCCAACAAATTTGGAATGCAAAATTTAAAAAAAATAAATGGAAATTTAAATTAAAAATAATACATCTCCCACTCATAACTGTAAGAGTTATATTATTCCCTCTTCTATTTTTATAGAATATTTTTTAATATTAAGATCACATATGCTTTTAGAATGTGCTGTTGAATATGGAAAGAGAATATTGAATGGGAACATCTTATAAAGTGTTTGTCTAAGCCTAATTTCTTCCACATGTCTTTCTAGTATTCTCAGTAGTGGTTTTTTTTTTTATCAAATAAGACTTTTTTCCTAGTTAATTAATATCTTCTACTTTATCAAATATTGTTACTGGATAGTCTTTGTCTTGTTTGTTCCACTAATCTATCTTTCTGTTTTTTAACCAATACAAGATAGTTTTCATGACTTCTGGTTTATAATATAGTTTGAGGGCTGGAAGTGTTATCGTCTCCTCATTTCTATTTCTTTTCATCATTTCTCTCAATGTCCTAAATCTTTTGTTTTTTTAAAATGAATTTTATCATTTTATCTATTTATTGAAAGTATTTATTTTGTCATTTAATTGACATAGCATTATAAGTATAAATCAACTTTGATAGTATTCTCTTTTATTTTATATTATCATGGCCTAACTGTAACAAATGAGTATTTCTCCTGTTATTTATGTTGCTCTTTTTTTCTTTAAAGAGTACTTTGTAACTGAATACATACAAGTATTTTATGTGCTTTGATTTGTTGATTCCCAGATACTTTATGCATTTTGCAATTAAGTAGAATTAAACTTTCTTTTGTATTATTGCTTCTTGTGTTTTGATTGTATTATGTAGTAATGCTATTGATTTTTGAGGATTTATTTTGTAGCCTTCAACTTTGCTAAAACTATTAATTATCTCAACTAGTATCTTCACAAATTTCCTAGGATTTTCCTAGTATACCAGTATATCCTGATTAAAAAGGCACAATTTTAGCTCTTCTTTACCTTTTTTAAAGCCTTTTAATTTTTATCTTTTTAAAAATCTGTATGGCTAACATTTCCTGAACTATATAAAATAAAAGTATGGAAAGTGGTGATTATTGCCTTACTTATATTTTATTGCCTCACTGGAAAACTTTCTAGTGTATCATTACTGCATATAGTGCTTTCTTTTGGTTTTAGGTAATTTTGTATGATATTAAAAAAAAGTTCTCATTTAGGCCTATAATTTGTAAGGGTTTTTTTTTTAACATAAATGAGTGTTTTACTTCATCAAACGCTTTTCCCCATACAGTTATTCCCTCCACGTGGTAGACGTTAGGGGCACAGTCTTCCCACCCCCCATGATGTAAAAATACCTCTTTCTTTTTTAGTTATTTAAGTAGTCTGTAAACTCAATGTAAGTTGTACCCCAAAAAGCTAATGACATAAAAGTAGGTTTACCTTAGAAAGGAATATTGTCTAAGATGTGGGAGAAAATAGTTCTCCTATACTCTTCCTAGGTCAGATAATATTTGAAGTACTGTGTTTAGTTATGGGAACCACATTTCTGAACAGAGAGAAACAAACTGTAGTGTCAAGAAGAGAACAACTAATGTTCTCTTGAACATACTTATGTTAAGATTGGTTAAAGTAATTGATCTGTTTAATCTGGTGAAGAGACAACTTAGAAAACACATGATAGCTGTCTTAAAGTGTTGGAAAAGTTGTAATGTGGAAGGGTCATTAGACTCATTATTCTTGCCACTAGAGCCTAAAAATTAAGAGAAATTGATTGAAATTGCAGAAAGGAAGAGCTAAGCTTGGTGTAAGGGGTAAAAAGAAACACTTTTTACCATTTGAACTGACCAGAAATAGAATGGGGCACTTCAGCAAGGTACTCCCACATTGTAAACCTCCAAGGTGGGACTAGAAAAATCACATATCATAGACGTGGAAGTGTCAAATGAAAGCATCTGAGGTCCCTTCCAGCTCTTGGGTTCTGTATGTGATTCGTTATTGTTGGATGCTGCAAATATTTCATATAAAACTGATATATTTGCCCCTTCTTTTTGTGGCATCTCTAAGTATGGCATTTCTGAGAGGAAAAAAATGACTTTTATAAATATTTATAATATATTCTTAACACATTTTCACCACATACATCATATTTAATGTATGAAAACATATGTGTGAATCTTCATATAGAGATTTGATGTTCTACAAGATTTTTTTGAACTTTCCTATTGTAAATTTAAGAATTATTCTATTTGTTGTAATGTGGAGTTTCTTTTTTGACAGTTTAATTTGCATACTATGTTTATGAGTCTTAATTACATTAGCATAATTGCAGTGTTGAATTTAAAATGTGATATAACTTGCCCCTTTTAGACTTTTCAGGTTCTTTTGTGAACCTTACATAAAGCTTAAAAAAGAAAATGTATGTACATATGTATGTGTAGATATACATACAAATATACATATCATATAATATACACATATATTACATATCTCCTTCTCCGAGAGTCCAACTGTATGATAACTTTCCAAAGAAAGGTAGAATAGGCAACATTTGTATAACATGTCTACCTTATCTTCAGTTTAAAATTATATAAAATGGGCAACTTAAACCAAGAATCCAGGTTCAGATTTTCTATAACATTTTATTATTTCTTTGAACTCTGACTTAAAGTAGATTATTTCACCAACATGTAAATGAATCTGTTTCAAGAAGAAAATAAAGAAAATTAGGCAATGGAAAGAAGGCAGGAAGGGCAAAAATGATGTTTTCATGATTATCTGCTTGTATGGGAAATGTGGATTATAAGAGAGTAACATTTAAGCAAACATAAACTTCTTTGCTTCTATTAAATATTTATTCATGTAACTAATTTTCAATGATGTGATCTAATATTCCTTTTTGGAAAACTTTTTTTTTTATTTAAACATGAGACATGAAAACCCTTGGAGATTATTTGTATATGACACTCTGAATTATAGCTGTAAAACTGCAATCTTAGAAGCAGAAGCAATCTTGAAAACATCTAATCTAGTACTCTCATTTAATATGAAGAACTTGAGACCCAGTGGTTTCAGGCATCTCAGTAAAATCAGATGATGATAATTATAATGAAGGAGAAGAAGAAGGAGAAGGAAGAGGAAGAGGAGGAGGAGGAAGAGGAGAGAAGAAGAAATGATGATGATGATGATGATGATGATAGCTAGCTTTATATAGAACTTTAGGGTTTATAAAGGACCTTACATATATTATGTCATCTGATCCTTATTACAGTCCTTTGAAGAAAGAGTTATTATCCTCTTTTTAGAGATGAAAAAACTAAAGTTCCATGAAGTTAAGCCCAGAGGTTGGGCATGGAATCAGGAATATCTCAGTACAAGTGTAGCCTAAGAGATTTATTAACTTTGTCATCCTCAGCAAGTCAGTTAACCTTTGTTTGTCTCAGTTTCTTCAACTGTAGAGTGAGAACAATAATAACACTTGCATTACAAGGCTGATGTGATGAGATGAAAAGAGATATTTATACATTTACCACAGTACCTGTCACATAGTAGAGACTGAATAATGCTTATTCCTTCCCCTCTTAAATTATTTAGCTAGAGACAATTCTAACTGATGGAGTATCAAGTTACAGAAATTGATGTTATTTTGCCTGGAAAAAAATAGTATGGGGGGAATGGAATGACAGCTATATTTAAGGATTAAAAATTAAATTCTTCTTGGCTTCAGAGGGTAGAAATTGAAAAAGCACAGAAAATAATTCCCCTTCCCTCCAAGGTTTCAAGTAAACGATAAATGACCATTTGTTGAGGATGTTTAGAGAGAACTCTTTTTCAAGAACTATGCTTCAACTCAGAAAGACTTAGGTTCCAATCCTGTCTGACACTTAATTATATCCATGAAAATGAGTTACTTCTGTGTGCTTCAAGCACTTTCCTAGTACCTATCTATGGGTTGCAATTCTCATTATTTGAAGGACTTCACTACCGTTATGCTGACACCATTGCTTTAGGGTTTTGAAACTTAATTGGAATTATATGTAGACTTAACTCTTGTTCTACAGAAGGACCAGTAACTTCTAGGTACATATAATGTGTTGTGCCTAGAGTGGTAAGGAGGCTTATTTCACTCTTTTAGAGACACAATTAACAGGAGAGAAAGAGAGAGAGAGAGAGAGAGAGAGAGAGAGAGAGAGAGAGAGAGAGAGAGAGAGAGAGAGAGAGAGAGAGAGAGAGAGAGAGAGAGAGAGAGAGGCAGATAGACAGAGAGAGACAGAGAGAGACAGAGAGAGGCACAGAGAGAGAGACAGAGAGAAACAGAGATAGAGAGAGCATAAAGTTTTAGGGAAAATAAAATCACTCATTGCATAGGTGGAGAGTGGGTATTACAAAAGAGTTGTTATATTTTATACATCCATTCTACAAAGACTTTGGATGGCACCCAACATAACATCTGCTAAGGAGAAGCAAGTTTTGTTGTGGTCATAAGTAAAGAACAACCATTGGTACTAGAACAATAAATTTTTGCTCAACTTGTTATATCCTGCCCTTATGTGAAGCTGAACCTTCCCTGATAATTGAGCTATCTTTCAGAATTCTTGGGTGTGGTGAGAAGGAATGTGTTTGCGTATGCGTAACCGTTGTCAGTGAGTTTTTAATTAAAATAAACCTTGAACCCAAAAATCCTGCGCATTCAAAGGATAGACTTTTGCCTTTCCAAGTTTAACATTAAGGTTAACAGACTGTTTCTCTAACGTTATTTTTGTAATCCAACATTACAAGTTATTGCCAAGAAGCAAAATTTTTTTAAAAATCCATAACTACTAAGACTTTATATTTCAACTTCCATACAGAGTTTTAAAATTGATATCCAGAGCAATTAGCTTTGTGTGTGTGTGTGTGTGTGTGTGTGTGTGTGTGTGTGTGTTTTAAAGGTATTATTGAAAATGTTGGATTCCCAATTATATTATGGTGCCAATTTTGTTTCATAGTTGTTCTTGTTATGGTCTTGTTTAGATGTGATTTACTCAGTGTAATGAATTCTTAGGATGAAACCTACCAACTTTTCTGTCACTTTTAACATTAGAGAATTGCCTATGAGAACTCAGAAGTGGCTTACCCATGATCACACAGCTACTATGCATCAGAAGCAAGTTGAAACTCAGGTCTTCCTGACTCTAAAGTCCTCTATCTTATGTATCATACTTCCAAGAAACTATAAGATTAGGCACTCAGAACACTTTGCTATTTAAAGGATATATCTAAATTAAAGTCAGATTTATATACCCAGAATAGATGGCTAATAGCAAATCACTAAAGTTTTAGTTTCATTAATTTTTAAAAATTGCTAATGGTAAATAATGGTCACCAGAGGACATAAATCTATTTTTTTTTTTTTTAGCGAGGACAAAATTTACTATACTATATGATGGTTAAATGGTGATGGATGGGAAAATGTATCAATGAGAGAAAAAGGCCAAAGGTTCAAAGGCAGAGATTAGTCACTTTTCACTGAGGCAGTCTATAATGAAGATAATAAGATTAGAAGATAATTGATCACTAGTATCCTGGAACAACCCCTTGGAAATATTAATCGTCAAAATTAACCATTAGAGATAGAATAAAGTGTATCATAATAAATAGGATATACAGTTTGAAATATAGAACAAAACAAAAATAAGGAAGAGGAAATTCTTTGATAAACACTTAAAATTTATCACTAGAAATTTAGTAAGGAACTAGCCACATTAATGAAAAACAAAGAGGACCTTTCCTATTAGAATAAAAAGGAACCTTCTTTGGATTACAACAGGAATGGTAAGCTAGTTTCTTTGAGGTTCAGCTTTCGGGTTTTAGCACATAGGAAGGTTGGTAGATACAGAATGGTGGAGGAATCTGAATAGGCTCTCATCAAAAAGTCTCAAGAAAAACAAAGAAACAACAAATTACAGTGTATACATGAATCTCACTTTTTTGGGTTCCAGTGTGGAAGAAATAATAGGAGTAAATAAAACAGTTTTGTCTAACATTTGTGTCCCTATGACATCAAACATCATTGGAATACTTAGTCAAATGGATCCCAAATATTTGCAAAAAAAAGTAAAGCCTAATTGGATTGTTATGAGTAAAATATACTTCACCTTGAAATACAAATCACTTCTCTCATACTCACCCCACTATGGCTTCAATTTTTACTAAGTACTGTCTTTGAATAGTCTCCTTTTAAAAAGCCATTAGCCTTAATTTGAAACTTGGATGGGCTGGTGAGCTCATTATTGTGGTGACTTCCACTCTAATTCAGACCATGATTCTCTAATTTTCATCCTGTAAAATTCTTACCTAACATTTTCTATAATTCTCCCTTTGAGGATCTATTTGAAATGCTTGAAGGCTTTACTTCATTATTTACTATCTCTAAGGTACTAATGTAATATCAATTATCCTTCATTCTTGATATGAGACACTTCTTTTCTATATGTATACATGTAATAAATAGATTACATATGTTATACATATATTATTTAGATGAAGATAAAGTTATGTTTATGATATATTATGTGACATTAATGAAGACAGATAAATAAGAAGCTGAGTGATGAAATTAGGACCATTTCTATAAGATGAAATAACGTTCCAAATAAAATTTAATGAAATTTAAGGACAAATGCAAATTCCCATGTGAGTTCAAAAATTCAATTCCAAATGTATAGGCTAGTCATTCAATATGATAACTCTTAAGATACTTAATCTACCCTGTTCATCTAAGTATTCTCTACTACATACTAAATGCTTGGTGCTTTTTTAATCTTGAGTTACTCCATCATCGTTTCGTCATACTTCAACTTACTTTTTACTTACTTATAAGTAAATATGTAAGAAAATAGATCTAGGAGAGATAATTTAAGAATTATTGGACTACTTGAAGCCATGATAAAAAAGAGCCTAGTCAGCATCTTTCAAAAAATTATCGAGGAAGAAATCTGACATTTCCAGGAGCCAACATGGTGGAGTAAGAAGTAAATGGCTCTCAATCTCCCTTACTGACCTCCACTTCAACTTGGTATCCTAAACTGAACACAATACATGTTATCTAATCAAAGTAATGTGGAACTACCAACTTCTTTGTGCTCTACATTAATAGTGTCAAAATCAAACAAAAATGCATCCCTATAGCCACAGATTGACTTAGAAAAACATGTTAACATTATCAATATTTTATTGTGTTTTTATTTTGCTAAACATTCCCTAATTGCTTTTTGATCTGGTTCAGGATATATTGGGGAATTTTGTGGTCTGCATGCAGCCAGCAGATTATGAGTTTGACGTCTCTGCTTTATATTATGCCTCCATTAGTGTAACCCAAGGTAACATACACACATATATGCGCATATATGTGTGTGTATATGTGTGTATGTGCCATCTTATACAAGGGTGGGTTGAAGAAACATAGATGTTTAGTTTGGAAAAGAGAATATATGGAAGGGTTTATAGAGGATAACTGTTTTCAGGTAATAGAAGGGCTCCAATGCAGAAAAAGAACTAGATTATTTTTATAGGGGTCCAAAAGTCAGAACTAGGATAAATTGGTATCAATTGTGGGAAAGACATTTTCTGCTCAATAGGCCAAAAAATAAACAAACAACTTTTTAACAATTTGAACTTTCCAAAAGGGCCATCAGCCAGGATAAATTTTATGGTACTTCCCAGTAAAATGTAAGCTTCTTGAAGACAGGCATTCAATTTGTCATTACATCCCTATAGCTATATAACAAGATGTAATAGAACATCTTGTGCTTAATAAATGCTTATTGGTGTAACATATAGAGTGTATATTAGTGGATGGTGGCATTATAAAAACAATCACTTTACAAACCAAATGAACTTACTTGTTCTTTACTGAAAAATAAGCTTTAATCTAGCAATCAACCAACTGATCAAGTGAGTAGAATTGCCATTGATGTGTTTGATCATTGGGTGGTACTGCTGTCAGACCAACAATCTAATGACTGCTTTGGAGGTGGTTTGATACCTATTTGCATGTTTTATACAGCGGGGGTTGCATTCAGTAAGTGCTTAGAAAACCTTAGCCACCACTCAAACCTCTCACATAGTACTAAAGAAACATTACTGCCTCACATGGATGCTATGCTGGAATATAACCTGGAAGATGCTAAAAAAATTATGAAAAATATAGGTAAATCTCACATATCTCTCTCTTTTCTGAACATCTACTCTGCATCTTGGAGATTTCTTTCAATCTGAACAATACCATACATTTCATATAATTTCACAAGCAATCCACAACCTAGCTATTAACATTTAATTGTAAAATGTAAATAAGTCATTTGTGAAATCACTTGTGGAGCATTCAACTTACTTATCCTTTCCCTCCTAGAAATTCTTGACCATTTTCTGAAGAGAGAGAGAGAGACAGAGACACAGAGACACAGAAACAGAGAGACAGAGAGAGAAAGAGAAAGGAAGGGAGGAAGGAAAGAAGGAAGGGAGGAAGGAAGATGGATGAATGAACAAATATACAAGCAAATGAAACAACAATATTCTTCCTCGTGTTTTCCACTTTCCTCAAGTGGGAAGAGGATTAGGAGGTAAAAGTTATGACCTTGGGGCCTCCTTTTAGAAGTCCAGGCTCTCAATTGAATTGACTGGGACAAGAAAATATTATGGCAATGAGAAAGTTGTCTTCCATTCACCTCACCAGCTGATATAGCTCTAAAGTTGCTAGTCCTTGCACAAAATGGGATCTGTCTCAACTCTTGTGCCTTCCTAGTCCCAGCAGGTACAGGCTTAGGCCCCTGCTAGAGTGCTGTGTGTTCTTGAAAATGTCAGTCTGAGTACAGCAGTTGATCACTCTCTAGGGCCAGCATGACGACAAGATTTGTAGTCATGGCTCTTTCTTTCTCTGTCTTGTGTCTAATCTTTAGTAGAATTCTTTTCAAGGGCAGAGGAAATTGAAATTCAGGGGTTTATAAAGTTTGCTTCCCCACACACAATTTTCCATTCTTTTCCCCTGTGTCTTATCTTTATCCTTCCTGGTAAGCATTTCCATGAAGGCGTTAGAAATATTTATGACACTGAATTGGGTTGACTTTGTTCTCCCTCATTGATAAGCTTTAAAGCATGGCCTGAATGACCATTCATCTGCTATGCTTTGAGGGAATTCCTATTTCAGATCTTCACCTGAAGTAGTTAGTTCTTGTTAATGAGTCCAGTCCTTTGTGGTTCTATGACGTTTGAAGCCATGAGATTGAATGAGATGAATGAGAGAAAAGGCAGGGGAAGGATTTAAGGGAACACTCATTTTTAAGGCGAATAAATGGAGGAAAATTACACTCAGAAAATGAGTTACTAAGGGACAGAGGGAAACAGGTTACATTCAGAGTGGAGCAGTTCAGAATTCAAGGTCTCAGAGACAGTATAGTCTCGAGTACTAGCTCCACAGAAATTGTGAGCACCTTGCAAAATATATGCTTTTATAAATGGTTGTAAAATTGAACTGAATAATAAAGTCCAAGCTATAGACTCTCAGATGGGTAACTGACAGTAGTGGATATGACAAGTAGAACAGGCCATGGGAGCAGGTCATAATGAAGATATTAAGCTTGTGAAGGCTAACGATAGAGGACAGTGCAGAGCAAGAACTGGTTCAGGTGCTACAGTTGTTGAAAACAAGTGTGGGGTCATGGTGAGAGGTAGTATGTATAATAAATTGAGCACTGAACTTAAGGCAGGAAGTCTTCATTTCAAATTCTGCCACAGACAAATACCAGCTGTGTAAACTTGGCAAATCATGCACTTAGACTCTCTGTGCTTTTATTTCTTCACAGGCAAAATAAAGGGGGTAGACTGTAAGATCTCATCCAACTCTAAATCTATGATCCTGTAAGTAAAAACATGCTCCGAAAGTCAACAGAGGGCAGGGGTGGGGAAAGAAACAGCTTATGTCAGTAGATTTTTTAAAAAGCTCAAGCAGTTCCAACTAAATATCACATGAAGAACAGTTTATTATCCGTGAAGAATAAAGGCCAAGACCAGAACACTGATTTCAATTAGCATTTTCGTGCCACAAGGTTATGAGACCCTGAAGATTACTGACTTAGGAGTAATAGTAACATCAGTAAGATCATGAAATTTATACAGGTCAAGATGTTCCCTTAGTTCTCAAATAATAAAATGCTTTATTAAAAAAAAAGTTCTCAAATTGGGCGAAGTGGAAAAGAGAAATAAATGCTATTTCCCCTTTGCATTTTTCTCTCCTTAATTTGAATTATTTCTGCAAGTATAGTCCCATTGGAATCTAAAGGCTGTAAGCCACAATATCATGGATAAATCATTTGAATCAGAGGACTAATGCAGAAGTCAAAAAAAGAAACTATTAAGTATGAAGCATGTTTTGAATGTAGGAAGCACCATTTTAAAATTAATTGATTGTTTTTATTAAATTTAACTTAAATTTTAGGGAAAGAAATCCCCAAATGTTGAGAAGATGCTAAGAATCAAAGTGTGCCAATTTAGATATGTCTTGAAAAAGTGACTCTGAAGCACTGATCATAGGATTTTAGATCTACAACTGGAAAGCACCTCAGAATCTGGCTTCTAAAATATCTTTAACAGACATCATCTGGGAAAGCAACTCCTGTAGAGAAGGAGCAAGCTATTCTTCAAAATTTCCACACAGGAAAGTGAGCTTAATTGAAGCAGCAAAGCACCCTTGAGGAAAAATGAGGCAAAAAATTCCAGACATCTCAATCTACTACCACAACTCTGTCCGCCATCTTCCCTCAGCCCTGATGCAGGCAGCCCAGGACCCTGATCCCAATAGCTTTAGAAATAGCAATTTTTCCAGTACAATGTTCTCAACTATCATCCTGGGAAGCAAGCTGTGTGGAGACAGAACCTAATAAATATTCCTGCAGGTGCTACAGCCATAGCTACTAAAGTCCTAGAAAAGAAAGTTCTTGCCACCAAAGTTCTTGGCACTGACAAATCATTCAACATCAGAAACTGATATGATGTTATCAATGGAAATAACATTAGAGAAGAGGTATTACCATGTGCTTTGCCCCTGTACCAGAAGGAGGAATAATAATATGCTTAAAATATTTTGGAGAGTAGTGATAAATAAAATGCCCTTAGGTACTTAAGTGTACTACATTCTGTGCCCAATTTTACTCAATGGAACAATACCATATCCATTAATTTTTCCAATGAGAACCTGAAATCTTTGTAGTGTGCACATTTGTGTTTGTTTCATTCCATAGAAAATAAGCATGATAACTGTGGTCTATGGAGTAACCAAAAATAAGTCTAAATATATAGACATAAGAGTTGATGAAACAGTGTGTTTATTTCATTATTATTTATGGAATATGCTCATGAAGAGGCATTTTCACACTGAGAGGTGTAAAAGAGTAACATTTTATAGCCAGTTATAAAAAATTCCACTCAACTATACATTTTGTGAACTCTAAGAGGAAATGAAAATATGATATGCTCCTTTAGAGAGCTGAACAGGTTATATTTGCTAAATGTTGTAGATTCAATGCAAGTAATTGAATCCAAAGGGGTTCCTGTGGGGATTTAATTAACAATATTTTGTGGTCCCAATTAAAGTGAGATCCTTAACCTTTCAAATGTACTGACCTGCTTTATCAGTGAGGAAAAATTGTACCACTGGCATACCAAGTAATTAAATTTACATTAATGGTGCCATGCACTGTGAACAATGTTCTTCTTGTTGGGATTAATACTCCAAAAGGTCAGAGGGCCTGTTGAACTTTTCATCATTAAACAAAATAAGCTATTCCTTGACATGAGTTTAAAGGACCTATGGGGTGACTTGCTCAGATAACATCAGTTTCCAGATATTGTCCTCAGGATTTTACACTGTTATTTTCCCTTAAGTAGGAACCAGGGAGGTGATCACTTGTTCTAACCTTGCTACAAAACTGGTCCAATTACAATCCCTGCTTAACACTGATGACAAGGCAGAGTTCAAGAGCAACAGTGATTTATGCTCAGATTGATCTTTAAGGTCCCATTCAACTTTAAATCCTATGATCTTAGGATGATTTTATACAAAAAACATAATTTACATATAGTCTGCAGTTAAAATTGACATTATCATCTAACTAAGTACATACTTAGGAAGCAAAATTGATAGGAAACTTTCAATAGGTTTCGTTTGTTTGTTTTTTCCTTTTGGTATGCCTGTGCCTGTGTAATAAATTCTATTTGTCCTTTGTTCTCAAAGGCAACCATCACATCAGAGAGGTGATGAGATGACTTGCAATTGACTTTGATTTGAGTGAGGGAAGGCCATGCAAAGTCACCAGCCTGACTTTCTCCTCTAGTGCCATCTGGGTTCAATGGCCACATATCCATCAGGACAACTGGATATGGCCCAGGATGCAATGGGAGACCTTGGCCTTTTTAAGCTAAGTTCTTGTAAGGTTCTCACTTTGAGTGAGGTGAAGCCCATTCTGTGAATATTCCTTTTTAAGAAGTGATTCAAGGGATGGCCCCTTTAACTAAAAAAAAAAAAATTAAACTAGTAGGGAAAGACCCTTTTGTTGGCCAAAGAAGAAATAGTTACTACTTACATTCACTCTGGGCCAGGAGAGCCCCCCCAAAAAACCCATTAAGTGGTGCTTGGGCAGGGACCCATTGTTGTCAAATCTATGAGTTCCATAATGAATTGGGTTTAAGGCTTGTTCGTTGAGAAAGAAATTTAGCCAGTAAACCCCAGGTTGTGTGTTTGTCCTTCCTTTTTGAATACAACTAGGAAAGAAAAATTAAATATAGTTTGACCACTTTGATTGAATTGATATCATTTCAAACATACTAATTTTATGAAAAGAACAATGCTTTGCCATTTTATTCAAATTGTAAATTGAATAGTTCATATAAACCCAAGGACTGTTGTTGTTGTTGTTGTTGTTGTTGTTGGTATGGAGAACTTCCTCAATGAAGAAACTCTCAGTAGTGATACACATCATTACTTTCTCTGCAAATTACAGCCTTAAGAGTAGCCCATGTAAAAGGACCCACACATACAAAAATATTTATAGCAGGTCTTTCTATGGTGGCAAAGAATTGGAAATTGAGAAGATGCCCATCAATTGAGAAATGGCTGAACAAGTTGTGGTATATGAATATAATGGCATACTATTGTGCTATAAGAAATGATGAACAGGCTGACTTCAGAAAAACTTGGAAACACTTGTGTGGTCTGATGCTGAGTGAAGTGAGCAGAACCAGGAGAATGTTGTACACAGCAACAGCCACATTGTGTGATGACTAATATTGATAGACTTAACCCTTCTCAGCAATACAAGGATCTAAGACATCTCCAGAGGAATCATAATGGAAAATGCTATCTACATATGAAGAAAGAGCTATGGAGTTTGAATGCAGATCAAAGTGTACTATTTGCTATTTTTTTTTGTTCTGTTGTGCTTTGTTTCCTCTTTCTAGTGGTTCCTCCTATTGGTTCCAATTCTTCCTTACAATATCACTAATGTGAAAATATGTTTAATAAGAATGTATCTCTGTATAGCTTATATTAGATTGCGCACCGTCTTGGAGAGGGAGGTGGGGAGGGAGGGGGAGAAAAATTAAAAACTCAAAAGCCTATGGGAGTGATTGTTGATAATTCAAAAAAGAGTAGCCCAGGGCACTGAAAGGTTGAATGACTTTCCCAGGGTCATATAGCCAGTATAAGTCAGAGCTAAGACTTGAATCTAGTTTTTCCTGACACTGATCAGCTCTGAATAAATTGTTACATGTAGGTTTTTAATACTAAACAGTATGACTTAATCAATTGAAAGACCTTGTGGCAAACTGAAATTGGCCTTAGAGGCAAGAAAACATGGATTCAAGACCTGCCTCTGACAGAAATTGGTTATGTCACTCAACACAATTCATCTGCCCTCTTACAAGCTAGTTTTCCAAGATTATGTCATGGAGAAGGTGCCAACTTGTATTGGTAAAGGTAATTTCCTAGTTTTTTTATAATATTGTATTTTTCCCAATTACATATTAAGAATCTTTTCAGCATTCATTTTTACAAGATCTTGAGTTTTAAATTTTTCTTCCTCCTTTCCTTCCCTCCCATCTTCCAAAATTGGTATGCAATTTTATATAGATCATATATGTGCTATCATGTAAAACATATTTCCACATTAGTCATTAGTCATAATTGTGAAGAGAATGATCAAAAGAAAAAATACAAAGAAAGAATAAAGTAAGTGAAAAGGATATGTTTTGGTCCACATTCAGAGTCCATCAATTCTTTATCTAAATATGGATAGCATTATCCTTCATGAGTCCTTTACACTTAGCTTGGGTCATTGTGTTGCTGAGAAGAGCAGAGTCATTCACAGCTGATCATCACAAAATGTTGCTGATACTGTGTACGATGATTTTCTGGTACTGGTCATTTCATTTTGCATCAGTTTGTATAAGTCTTTCCAGGTTTTCCTGAAATCTGACTATTCATCATTTCTTATTGCACTACATATAGTACTCCATTAAATTCATATACCATAGCTTGTTCAGCCATTCCCCCTAAGGATGAGCATCTCTTCAGTTTCCAATAATTTGCCACCATGAAGGGGGTTGCTATAAATATTTTTTGCACATATAGGTCATTTCCTCTTTTTTATAATCTGTTGGCATACTTACTAGTGATATTTCTGGGCCAAATAGTATGCACAGTTTTAAAGCATAGTTCCAAATTGTTCTACAAAACGGTTGGATCAGTTCACAACTCCACCAACAATGTATTAGAGTTCCAATTTCCCACATCTTCTCCAACATTTATCATTCTCCTTTTTTGTTATATTAGTCAATCTCATAGGTGTGAGGTAGTACCTCAGATTTGTTTTAACTTGTATTTCTTTAATCAGTAGTGATTTAGATCATTTTTCATAAAACTATACATAGTTTTTAATTTCTTCATCTAAAACTGCCGGTTAGTATCCTTGGATTATTTATCAATTGGGGAATTACTTGTATTATTATAAGTTTGACCCAATTCTATATATTTTAGAAATAAGGTATTTATCAGAGATACTGGCTATAAAAATTGTTTCCCAGCTTTCTGTTTCCCTTCTAAACTTGGTTGCATTGGTTTTGTTTGTGCAAAAATATTTTAATTTAATGTAATCAAAACTATCCATTTTACATTTCATAATGTTCCCTATCTCTTATAGGGTCATAAATTCTTCCCTTCTACATAGATCTGATGGGTAAACTATACCTTACTCTACTAATTTGCTAATGTTATCACCCTTCATATCTAAATCATGTACCCATATTGACCTTGTCTTGGCATATGGTGTAAGATGTTGGTCTATTCCTAGTTTCTGCCATATAATTTAACAGTTTACCCAGAAGTTTTTGTGAAACAGTAAGTTTTTATTCCAGAAGCTGAAGTTTTCGAGTTTATCAAACAGTAGATCATTACAGTGATTGACTTCTGTGTCTTGTGTATATAACCTATTCCACTGATCTATCACTCTATTTCTTAGCCAGTGCCAAATAATTTGATGATTGTTGCTTTATAATACAGTTTTAGATCTGGCACAGCTAAGCCACCTTTCCTTGCGTTTATTTTCATTAATTCCCTTGATATTCTTGAGCCTTTTTTCTTCCAGATGAATTTGTTATTATTTTATCTAGCGCTATAAAATATTTTTGGTAGTTTGACTGGCATGGTACCGAATAGACAAATTATTTTAGGTAGAATTTCCATTTTTATTATATTAGCCCAATCTATCCATGATATTTTTCCAATTATTTAGATCTGAATTTACTTGCATAAAGTGTTTTGTCATTGTGTTCATATAGTTCCTAGGTTTGTCTTGACAGGTAGGATCCCAAATATTTTGTATTGTATAAAGTTATGGTAACTGGAACATTTCTATTTCTTGCTATGGGGCCTTGGTAGTAATATATAGAAGTGCTAATGATGTATGGGGAAATATAAATATTTTATGTACTGAAACTATGCTAACATTGTTAATTATTTCAAGGAGTTTTTTAGTTGATTCCCTAGGATTCTCTAGGAATACCGTCATATCATCTGCAAAGAAGTGTATCTTTGTCTCTTCATCTGTTCTAATTCTTTCAATTACTTTTTCTTCTCTTGCTGCTAAAGCTAACATTTCTAGTACAATATTGAATAACAGTGGGCATCCTTGTTTCACCCCTGATCTTACTGGGAATGCTTGTAGCTTATCCTCATTACATACAATGCTTGCTGATGAATTCAGATAGATACTGCTTCTCATTTTAAAGAAAACTGCATTGATTCCTATTCTCTCCAATGTTTTTAATTGGAATGGGTGCTGCATTTTGTCAAAACCTTTTTCTGTGTCTACTGAGATAATCATATGATTTCTCTTAGGTTTATTATTGATACGGTCAATTATGCTGATAGTTTTCCAGCTCTAAATTCCTGGTATAAATCCAACCTGGTCATAGTGTGTTGTTCTAGTGATAAATTGATGTAATCTCTTTGTTAATATTTTATTTAGTTTTTGTCTCAATATTCATTAGGAAAATTGCTCTATAATTTTCTTTGTATCTTTTGGATCTTCCTGGTTTAGGTATCAGCACTATATTTATATCATGAAAGGAATTTGGCCAAACTCTGCCCCTGTCTATTGTCCAAATAGTTTATATAGTATTAGAATTAGTTTTTCTTTAAATGCTTGGTAGAATTCACTTGTAAATCCATTTGGCCCTTGAGATTTTCTCTTAGGGAGTTCATTGATTGCTTGTTCAATTGATTTTTCTAAAATGCGTTAGATAAATATTTTATTCCCACTTCTGTTAATCTGGACATTTTCTATTTTTATAAAAATTCATCCATTTCAACTCTGATTGTCAGGTTTACTGATATAAATAGCTCCAAATTATTATTTTTACTTCCTCTTCATTGGTGGTGAATTCACCCTTTTAATTTTTGATACTGGCAATTTAGTTTTTTTCTTTTTTAATCAAATTAACCAAAGGTTTATCTATTTTATTGCTTTTTTAATCAAATTAGCTTTCAGTTTTATTTATTAGTTCAAAATATTCTTAATTTCAATTTTATCAATATCTTCTTTGATTTAAAGAATTTTTAATTTAGTATTTAGTTGGGGGATTTTTAATTTGTTCTTTTTTTTAGCTTTTCATTTGCGTGCCCAATTCATTGATCTCCTCTTTCTCTATTTTATTCATGTAACCATTTAGAGATATAAAATTTCTGCTAAGAACATGTTTGGCTTCATCCCATGTTTTGGTATGTTGTTTCATTATTGTCATAGTCTTTCATGAAGTTATTGTTTCTGTGATTTATTTTTTGATTTACTCATTCTTTAGGATTAAATTACTTAGTTTCCATTTAATTTTAGTCTGTTTCCCATGCACCCTTTTTATATGTAACTTTTATTGCATCATAATCTGAGAAACAGGCATTGAATATTTCTGCTTTTTTTTTGCATTGAAATGTGAGGTTTTTACGCCCTAATACATGGTCAATTTTTGTGTAGGTGCTGTGTACTGATGAAAAACATTATATTCCTTTGTATCCCCATTCAATTTTCTCCAGAGATATACTATACCTAGTTTTTCTAAAATTGTATTCACCTCCTTAAGTTTTCTTCTTTATTTTTGATAAGATTTATCTAGTTCTAAGAGGGAGATATTGGGGTCCCTCACTATGACATAGTTTTGATAATAAGCCAGAAGCCTTCCTTAATATTTTTTCCATTGATTTCCTTGCTATTCTTAGCCTTTTTTTCTTCCAAATCAACTTTGTTATATTTTTTCTAGCTCTTATAAAATAATTAAATTAAATTAAAAATAAAAATAAAATAAATGAAACATAAAATTAATTAATTAATTTTAAAAATAAATTAAAAAATAAAAAATAAATAAATAAAATGACTCTTTGACAGTTTCATTTGTATGGCATTGAATAAGCAAAATAACTTAGGTAGAATTGTCATTTTTATTATATTGGCTTTGCCTACCCATGAGCAATTAATATTTCTCCAATGGTTTATGTAAAAAGCATTGTGTAATTGTGCTCATATAACTCTTGGGTTTATCTTGGCAGATAAACTTCCAAGTATTTTATGCTGCCTGCAGTTATTTTAAGTGGAATTTCTCTTTCTTTCTCTTTCTGGTGCATTTTGTTGCTAGCATAAAAAAATGTTGCTGTTTTCTGTGGGTTTATTTTATATCCTGCAACTTTGCTGAAGTTGTTGTTTCAAATAGTTTTTTCAATTATCCCCTAGAGTTCTTTAAGTATACCATCATATCATCTGCAAAGAGTGATAGTTTTGTGTTTTTCATTGGCTCTTTTTATTCCTTTAGTTTCTTTTTCTTTTCTTATTGGTATTAGCTAGCATTTTTAGTATAATATTGGATGAGTGGTAATAAAACACATACTCATTTTGCTCCTGTTCTTACTGTGAAGGCTTCTAGCTTATTCACATCATAGATAATGCTTATTCTTGCTTTTAGGTAAATACTGCTGATCATTTTCAGACTCTGTTGATCACTGTACTTGATGAGTTTTTTTTTAAAAAAATAGGAATGGGTATTGTATTTTGTAGTATTTTCTGTATCTATTGATATGATCAAAAGATTTTTGTTGGTTTTGTTATTGATATGGTCAATAATACTGAAAATTTTCCTAATATTGAACCAATTTGCATTCTTGGTATAAAGCCCACCTGTTCATAGTAAATGACTTTGTCACATATTGCTGTAATCTCTTTGCTACTGTTTTAATTTATGTTTTTATTTATTTATCTGTTTTTGTTTTCCCTTATTTATTAATCAAAACCTTATTGGTGCCACAAAAGGAATTTAGTAGAGCTCTTTTCTTCCCTGTATTTTCAAATAGTTTATGTAGTATTGGTATCAATTGTTCCTTAAATGTTCAGTGGAAATCAATTGTGAATCCATTTGGTACTAGAGATTTTTTTTCCCCCTAGGGAAGTTCATTTATAGCTTATTCTATTTACTTTTCTAAGATAAGGTTACTTAAATATTCTATTTCCTGTTCTGTTATTCTGGGCAATGCATATATAGTAAATATTCGTCCTTTCCTCCATTTCAAATAAATTGTCAATTTCACTAGCATACTCAGGCAAAATAATTCCTAATAATTTCTTTAATTTCATATTAATCACTGGTACTTCATTTTTATGTTAATAATTCAGTTTTCTTCTTTCTTTTTTAAATAAAATCAACTAGGGTTTTATCTATTAAAACTAGTTCTTTTATTTATTAATACAATTTTATTTTTACTTTCAGTTTTATTAATCTCTCATTTGATTTCCAGTATTTCCATTTTGGCTTTTAGTTGGGCATTTTTAATTTTTTTTCTACTTTTCCTCATTGCATGCTAAAATCATTAATCTCATATCTCTCTCTTACTGATGTACAGATTTAGTGAGATAAGTGTTCCCATAAATCCACACATTTTGGAATGTTGTCTCATTACTGTTATTCTTTTTCATGAAATTATTAATTATTTCTCTGATTTGTTCTTTGACCCACTTATTCTTTAGCATTAGATTATTTAGTTTCTGATTAGATTTTAATCTGCGCTTCCATAACCCTTTATTCAATGTAATTTTGTTGCATTATGTACATTTCATTTTCTGCATTTGGTTGTGAGGTTTTCGTTCCCTAAATCATGGTCAATTTTTGTGAAGGTGCCATGTACAGCTGTTTCTTTCTGTTCTCATTTAGTTTTCTCCAAGGGTCTATCATATCTAACTTTTCAAAGATTATGTTCGTGTCCATTTATTTTATGGTTAAATTTATCTAGCTCTGAGAGGGCAAAGTTAAGGTGCCCCACTAGTACAGTTTTATTATATATTGCTTCCTGTAATTCCCTTTTTGAACCAATTTAGATGTGAGTGAGGTTCAAGCATTGCCAACCCTCACTCAATTTTCCCCACCACAGTAAAAGCTATTTCTCCTGCCTCTTTTATGTTATATGATTTTTCCCAGTTTTCCTCTCCCTTTTGCCTTCTTCCAGAAAATATCTTTCTCAACCATCCATTTTTTACATCATCTCAACATAGACTCACTCCAGTACCCTATTCCTTATTTCTTTTTTTCTCCTTTGACTTTATTAGTTTATTTATTTTTAGTTTTCAACATCCACTTCCACAAGATTTTGAGTTCCAAATTTCCTCCCCTTCTCACCCTCCCCTACCTCAAGATGGCATGCATTCTGAATGCCCCTTCCCCTAATCTGCTCTCCCTGCTATCATCCCCCTCTTCTTTTATCCCTTTCCTCTTTGGTTTTCCTGTAGTGCAAGATAGATTCCTAGACTCCATTGCCTGTATATTTTATTTCCCAGTTGAATGCAAAAAAAAAATTTTTAACATTTATCTTTAAAACTTTGGGTTCCAAATTCTCTCCCTTCCTCCTTCCTCAACAACTCTCATTGAGAAGGCAAACTAATTAATACAAGTTATATGTGTGTAGTCATGCAAAATACTTCCATAGTAGTCATGTTGTAAAAAACAGCTATATTTACCTTCATCCTATCCCATCCCCCATTTATTTTATTCTCTCTTTTGACCCTGTACCTCCTTAGAAGTGTTTGCATCTGATTAACCCCTCCCACAATCTGCTCTCCCTGCTATCATCTCCTCCACTTTCTTATCCCCTTCCCCCTATTTTCCTGTAGGATAAAATAGATTTTAATACCAAATTTAGCGTGTATGTTATTCCCTCCTTAAGCCAAATCCAATGAGAATGAGATTCACTCATTCCCTCTCACCTTCCCCCACTTCCTCCCCACTGTAAAAGTTTTTTCTTCTCTGTCTTTTGAGACATAATTTACCCCTTGTACCTCTCCCTTTCTTCTTCTCCCAATATAATCCTCTCTCACCAATTAATTTTATTTTTTAGAAATCACCCCCTCATCTTCAACTCACCCTGTGTGCCCTCTCTCTTTCTTTGTCTGTCTGTCTGTCTGTCTGTCTCTCTATGTGTGTGTGTGTGTGTATATATATATATATGTATGTACGTATGTATGTACGTATGTATGTATGTATGTATGTATGTATGTATGTATGTATGTATGTATTTGCC
This sequence comes from Phascolarctos cinereus, assembly GCF_003287225.1. Taxonomy (NCBI): domain Eukaryota; kingdom Metazoa; phylum Chordata; class Mammalia; order Diprotodontia; family Phascolarctidae; genus Phascolarctos; species Phascolarctos cinereus. Next base: position 193,829,912 of record NW_027555847.1, read on the forward strand.
TCCAACTACAGTAATACTGATAGAGGTCTCATGAATTATAAAATATCATCTTTCCACGTAGAAATCTGAACAGTTCTCTGTTAATAAGTCCCTTATGAGTTCTCTTTCCTGTTAGTTTTTTCATGCTTCTCTTGAGTCTTGTACTTGAAAGTCAAATTTTCTATTCAGCTCTTTTCATCAAGTATGCTTGAATGTCCTTTATTTTACTTAATGTATACTTTTTCCCCTGAAGGATGATACTCAGTTTTGCTGGGTAGGTAATTTTTGGTTATAAACTTATCTCCTTTGACCTCCAGAATATCATATTACAAGTCCTCCAGACCCTTAATGTAGAAGCTGCTAAATCTTGGGTTATCCTGAGTGTGTTTCCGCAATACTTGACTTGTTTCTTTCTGGCTGCTTGCAATATTTTCTTCTTGACCTGGGAACTCTGGAATTTGGATATAAAATTCCTAGGAATTTTCTTTTAGGGATCTCTCTTAGGAAGTGATGAGTGGATTCTTTCCATTTCTATTTTGCCCTCTGGTTCTAGAATATCAAGGAAGTTTTCCTTGATAATTTCTTGAAAGATGATGTCTAGGCTCTTTTTTTGATCATGGCTTTCAGATAGTCCAATAATTTTTAAATTGTGTGTCCTAGATCTATTTTCCAGGTCAGTTGTTTTTCCAAAGAGATATTTTACATTGTCTTCTTTTTTTTCATTCTTTTGGTTTTGTTTTACAATGTCTCAATTTGTCATAAAGTCACTAGCTTCCATTTGCTCCATTCTAATTTTTAAGGCAGTATTTTCTTCAGTGAGCTTTTGACTTCCTTTTCCATTTGGCCAATTCTGATTTTGTAGGCATGCTACTCCTTATTGGCTTTTTAGGCCTCTTTTGCCATTTAAGTTAGGCTATTTGTTAACATATTATTTACTTCAGCATTTTTTTGTGTGTGTCCCTTAGCAAGCTATTTACTTGTTTTTCATGATTTTCTTGCACCTCTCTCATTTCTCTTCCCAGTTTGTCCTCTACTTCTTTTGCTTATTTCTCAAAATCCTTTTTGAGGTCTTCCATTGCCTGGGACTGATTCATATTTTTCTTGGAGACTTTGGATGTAGGAGCTTTGATTTTGTTTTCTCCTAGTCACATATTTTGATCTTCTTTGTGACTAAATAAAGATTCTATGGTCTGACTATTTTTGCCCTGTTTGCTCATTTTCCCAGCCAATTCCTTGGGTTTTAAACTCTTTGTTAAGTAGAGGTCTCCTTCCAGTATGGAGAATGTACTGTCCTAAGTTTTGAGGGTTTCGTGCAACTGTTTTCAGAGATACTTCTAGGGACCTGTAAATTTTCAGTTCTTCCAAGGTGGTTTGATGAGAGGTAAGGTGTTACTCCTTTCCTGGCCTATGCTGTGGTCTATGAGTGACCACAAGCACTCTTTTCTGCATTGTAACTGTGAGGAGGATTCCATCTTCTCTTCCACCACAAGCTCCACCACACCAGCACTCCTCCTCACTGCAGTGCCACCGCCCAGAACGTTGACCCGCAAAGCAAGAAAATCCTGCCTCAGCGCCAGCAAAGAGATCCCTGCAATCCCCTCTGATCAGCCACTTTATCCTCCCTCCGTCTGTGGGCTCAGAGCTCCAGAAGCAGCCGCCACCCCAAGGCTGCACTGGGACTGGGACTCGGATCAAGCTGCTTTTTCACCATGGGCAGTCCTGTCCTACTGAACTTCAAAGTTGTCTTTGATGTTTGTGGGCTGAGAAGTCTAGAAACTGCCACAGCTCCCCTTGATTCAATCCCCTGAGGCCTGCTTCAGGTTCTCTGAGACCTGGTCTTTGCCTAGGCAGTCTGTAGGGCCCACACTGAACTGTGCTCCTCTCTCAGCCCAAAACAGATCTTTCCAATAACACATCCAGGTTCTTTCACTCTCTTTTTGTGGGTTCTGCTGCTCTAGAATTTTTAGAATCATTTTTTATAGTTATTTGGAGGGGTTTGGGGGAGAGTTCAAGCAGGTCACTGCTTTTACTCCACCATCTTGGCTTCACACCCCTCCCCCCACACCCTATTTCTATGTAGAATCCTTCTGTTTGCCCTGATAATTATAAAGTTCCTAGAAGATACATGTATCACCTTCCAATATAGAAAGGTAAACAGTTTAACCATACTGAGTCCCTTAGGGCTTCTTTTTCATTTTTACTTTTTATTCTTCTCTTGAAGAATCTGAAAGCCAAATTGTTTATTCAGCTCTGGTCTTTTCATCAGGAATGCTTGAAAGTTTTGCATTTCATTGAATATCCATTTTTCCCCTGAAGGTTTAAACTCGGTTTTGCTGGGCAAGTTATTTTTGGTTGTAATCCTAACACTTTTTGCCTCCTAAACTATCATAGTCCAAGCCTTCCACTTGTTTAAGTGGTAGCTGCTAATTTTTTTTGATGGCTTTAACTGTTGATCCACAGTATTTGAATATGTTTTTGTTTCTGTTTGAAATATTTTCTCTTTGACCTGGGAATTCTGGAATGTAGCTATAGTATTCTTGGGAGTTTTCATTTTGGGATCTCTTTCAGGTGGTGATTTGAATATTCTTTTTTTTTTCCCAGTCAAAGACAACATTTGTTAAAGATTTCCCACGATGGCCAGACTGTTAAGGAACCTGAACATTAGTGAGCTAATGACTAGATTTTAAGAATCTGAGCCCTTGGCTAGACTCTTAAAGGATCAGAGTATTTGTATTGCTAATGCAAGTAGGCCGAATTTTAAAGAATCTGAATCATATATGTATGTATATGTATATGTATATGTATATGTATATGTATATGTATATGTATATGTATATGTATATGTATATGTATATGTATATGTATGTGTATGTGTATGTGCATGTGCATGTGTATGTGTATGTGCATGTGTATGTGCATGTGCATGTGCATGTGCATGTGCATGTGCATGTGCATGTGTATATGTATATGTATATGTATATGCATAGCATATGCATATATATATGTATATATACATATTTATGTATATTTGTTTGTATTTTGTTCCCTGGCTCTAGGATATTGGGACAGTCTTCTTAACAATTCTTTATATATAATGTCTGCATTCTTTCATTGCTTGTGACTTTCAGGTTATACAATTATTTTAAATTATCTCTACTCCATCTATTTTCAGTTGTTTTCCTGATGAGATAATTCACATGGTCTTCCATTTTTTTCATATTTTAATTTTGTTTTATTTATTAGTGTCTCATAAAGTCATTAGCTTTCACTTGCACAATTCTAATTTTTAAGGAATTATTTTCTTCAGTGAGCTTTTGGACTTTTTCCATTTAGCACATATTCTGTTTTTAAGGTGCTGTTTCTTTAGTACTTTTGTGACTCTTACCAAAATGTCAATTTTTTTTCATAATTTTCTTTCTTTGCTTTCATTACTTTACCTACTTTTTCTTCTACCCCTCTATTTGTTTTTGAAAATAATTTTAGCTCTCTCAAGAATTCCTGTTGAGCTTGTATCTGATTCACATTTTTCTTTGAAACTTTTTCGTAGCTTTTTTTATTTCATTGTCTTTTTCAGCATTTATGTCTTGTTACTCCCTGTCACCATAGTAGCTTTCTTGATCAGATCCTTTTTTATTGTTGTTGTTGCCTTATTTTTTCCATTCTATTACTTGATTTAAAAGTTTAATATTGGGCTCTGTTCCTGGTTAGAGGAGTGGGGCTGTTTCAAACTTTAGGTTTTTCCACTGCTGTTTTCAGAGCTAGCTCTGGGAGTTTGGAAGTTTTAAGTACTTCCAAAGTAGTGTGATTTGGGTAGAGTTCTAGTCATTGCTCTCTTGGTGTGCACTCTGGCCCTTAATCCATTAAAATGGCAATGCATATTTCTCCTCAAGGACCCTCCTTTCTTGCAACTGGAAACAATATTGTTCTTCAGGGTCTCTGATCCCTTGGAACTGGAAGTATCAATGCCCCTTAGGGTTTTCATTCCCTCTTGATCAAAAGTGCTTCTCTCTTCCTTTTAACTGTGACCTGGAAGTGGGTATAAGCAATGAAGTTGCCAAACAGCATCTGGCTCTATGTTCAGTGCTAGCAGAGGGTATCCTGTAATTCCCTTCTGACCAGTTGACAGGTACCCTAGTAAGTCTCCTGTCTTTGAGATCTCCTAAAGCAGCTACCCTATTTGTCACCTACACCTACACACTTCCCTGTTTTAACAGAGAAAAGGGTTTGGGACTGGACCTGTAATTGGTTTCTTGTGAGAAATTCAGTGACTTGCCAAAGGTCACACCGTGGGTATTTGTCAAAAATTGGTCTTGAACTCCCATCTACTGGATTTGAAGCTCATCCTCCATCCACTTTGCCATACTAGCTCTCTTCATAGTGTATACTGAAATAAATTAATCTTTTCTTGCTGAATTAGCATTGTCTGGATGTTAACCACATCCAGAAAAAGAACTATGGAGTCTGAATGCAGATCGAAGCATACTATTTCTACTTTCTATTTGTTGTTTTCTTTCTTGTGTTTTTTTCTGCTTTTGTTCTGATTCTTCTTTCAGAACATGACTAATGTGGCAATATGTTTAACATGATTGTACATGTATAACCTATATCAGATTGCTTGTTGTTTTGGGGAGGAAGAAAAATTTCAAACTCAACATTTTACAAAAATGAATGTTGAAAACTGTCTTTACATATAATTGGAGAAAATATTATTAAGTGCAAAAAAGACTTACATAATACTTTATTCACATTGTCTTACTGGACACAGAAATCCTATAATGTAGGCAGAATGGAAATAGTATTCTTATTTTATGAATGAGAAATCTGACGCTTAGAAAATTTAGTGAACAATTCAGTGTCATAGTATTAGTTGCATCTGTTCTTCATGACCTTATTTGGGGTTTTCTTGGCAGAGATTCTTGCCATTTTCTTCTGCAGCACATTTTACAGATGAGGAAATGGAGGCAACTAGGAGTAAAGGACTTGCCCAAGGTCACACATCTAGGACATGTTTGAGGCCACATTTGAAGGTGAGTTTTCCTGACTCCTGGCCCAGTATTCTATTTACTGCACCACCTATCTGCCACAAAAGGAATTTAATGTTTACCAAGTCCAGTTCTCTCATCTTACATATGTGAACACTGATGTTCAGAAAGTTTCAGTGACTTTACTGGTCATGCAGTAAGTGTCTGAGATATCAGTTGAATCCAAGTCTTTCTGAAATCAGCAGACATTTATTAATTTCCTACCTTGTGACAATATCGGTGCTAGGCTCTGGGGATATAGGCAAAGGCATTCTTGACTTCAAAATCCATCAGTATATCAATTTTACCATATTGTCTCTCCTTTAGTAATTAGGGAATGTTTTACACATTTTAAGGTCATCATTATTATACGATAGAAATGTCTAATTTCTAAAACCTCAATTTCCTTCCAGTCTAATTTATTGTGAACATAGGCTAAAGGATCATCTAAAACTGCTTATGTAATTGGATAGATTTATTTCCTAAAGATTTATGAACATTTTTCATACATAGGAGCAAGTCTTTTCATTTTAAACCCAGGAAAGTGACATTTATGCATCTTCTTCATCCCTACCCTCTACTCCACTCCTGTCTAGTGGAGAGAACAGTCAAAAGATCTGGATTTTAGTCCTAACTTTGACTTCTTGTATAACCTTGGGTAAGTTACTTGGGTTAATGTTTTCTGCTTTGTAAACTAAGGGAGCTATGCCAGAGTATCTACAAACTCTCCTTGAGCTCTAGAAATTAGAATGGACAGGAGAAGTGCCATAAACAATCAATGGCCTAAATATTTAATCCATATCTTTTGGCAAATGCTTGAGTACCTTAATCAGAATCCACAGTTACATCTCTATGGGGTTACTCTTGAGCATAGAGGTTAGAACAAATAAGCTGTCTGCTACATTTCAAGCTGTTTCAACCAGGTAATTTTGGAGTTCCTCTGTTACTTGCTCTAAATATTTTTGTGGACATATTAAGGACCTATGATTCTCTTTGCATGAAGAATTCCTTTCACTAACACAACAAAATGAGTCAGTGACTTGGGAGTTAAGTCCTAGGGAACTATCTAAGGTATTAACAGTTACCCAAAGTAATATACCAAATGACTGAGGTTGAATTTAAATCCAAGTACTTCTGAATCCAGCACTCTATCCTCTATACCACACTGTCTTTATGTCCCTTACGGATACATTGGTTTGAACAATGAACCCTAGGAAGCTAAGCATAAGAATGAGCATTTTTCTCTTCCAAATAAGAGTGAGGCTCTCTATATTGTCTCACAGAGAAGTTTAATCTCTCATAAATTTTCAAACAATTCTAGGACCGAGTATAACAGATGGACATGCCACTGGAATAAAATCCTGTATCCTTGATTTAATTATCAGCTATGTGTCTATTATTGGCATCATTATTATGTCAAACATTTTGACTCACAATCTCAGAGCCATTTTTGACTCTTCCTTCTCCTTCTCCTTCTTCCATACATCCTGGCAGCTATACCTGCTCAATGTCTCTTGCGTTGACCTCTTACCTCTACTTCCACTGCAACCACACTCTATTTTTACCCAGATAATTGTAATAGTTTCCTAATTGGTCTTCCTGTCTACCATCTACCTCCATTATAATTTATCCTTTTACATTGCTGTCATTAATTTTCTTAACAAACCACTCTAAGCGTGTCATTCCTCAATTCAAAAATATTTCAGTGGATCATTATCCCCTACCAAAAAAAAGTATAAACTCTTCATTTTAGCATTTGATGTTTTTTATAATCTAGTTACAGAAAAAAAGCAAAGTAGTGGAAAGAACACTGGATATGCCAGAAGACCTGGGCTTAAAAACCATCTCGACTATTCATTTCCTATGTTATCTAGGGCAATTCAGCTAAACTCTTTTGGTCTACAAAATGAGGGGGTTGGACTATACCAAATATTCTTGCTTTTTATGTCACGGTCTGGTGAAGCATAAGGAACCCTTCTCATAAGAATTTTTTTTAATGTATAAGAAATAAGGATTAAAAAGGAAACAAATTATATTAGTTTTTGTGGTTTAGTTATTTTCAGTCATATCAGACTCTTCATGACCACTACTGGGAGTTTTCTTGGCAAAGATACTGTAATGACTTGCCATTTCCTTCTCCAGCTCATTTTACAGATAAGGAAACTGAGGCAAACAGGGCTAAGTGACTTTCCCAGGGTCATAAGGTTTGTAATGTTTGAGACTGTATTTGAACTCAGGAAGATGGGTCTTCCTGGCTCCAGGTCAAGCACTCTAGCTACTAAACCCCAAATTGCCCCAAGATACAATTATTAAAATACAGATATGTATAAATGTTAGATCCCCTATACTATATGGTCTTAAATGCCACTTCCAATTATGTATAATATGATCCTATTGCCTTTTTAATTTTATCTCATGTTATTCTGATGCACTTGGGCTATATTCCAATCAACCTGTACTACATCCTCTATTCTTGTCCTATGCTTTGCTGCCTCCATGCTTTTGTTCACATTATCACCTATGCTTTGAATATATTTAAGTAACTAAGTCGACAGAGTGCAGTTAGGAGCTCAAATCTGACTTTAGATACTAACTGTGTGACATTTAACCTCTGTGCCTCAGTTTCCTCACCTATAAAATGGGAATAATAATATCACCTACCTCCAAGGGGTGTTGTGAGGATAAAAGCAGATAATATTTGTAAAAGAGCTTTGCAAACCTTAAAGCACTATGTAAATGCTAGCTATCTAAATTATTACATCATTTCCATCCCCATCTGTTGAAATTCCTCACTTTCTTCAAACTATTTCTCAAGGAGTATCTCTTCTGTGAACCTTTTCTCAGAACCCCAGAGATCATAATAATCTCTCCCTTCTCCAATTTCTCTCAGTTGGTTTACTATACCTCATCCCTGAACTAATTGCATTCTCATCAGTATCTATTACAATAGATAGAAAGATAATATATGTAGATATATACATACACATATATGTGTCTATGTATGCATATGCATATGTATATGTATGTGCACATATGTATGTGTATGTATCATTTCCTACTCTCTTGTCATTTCTCCCAGCCTCTGAGAAAGAAATAATTCTTCACCATGCCAAGGACAACTCTATATCTGTATTTCATCCCACATATCCTTCTTTTCTCCATCAGTTTGAGTCTTCAGTCATCGTTCTTACTAACATTTCTATGTCTGTCAATGATACCGCAACTTTTCTAGTCTCCCAGTTTCATAACCTCAGTATTGTTGTCCACTCTTAATTTTCCCTGACTCTACATATATCTTCTAAATTTTCAAGTTTTGACATTTCTATCTCTGTAAAATTTCTCACATCTAACCTCTCTCCACTCATATAGTTATGACCTTAGTTCAGGCTCATCTCTCATTACCCTAGTCCATCCCATATAATACTGCCAGAGAAATTTTCTGATCATGTAACTGCCCCATTCAATCAACTCCACTGGCTCCTTATTGCCTCCAGAATGCAATAGGAACTCTTTCGTTGTGCTTTTAAATCCCTATACAACCTGGACCTAATCTATTTTCTCCATTCTCACTGGACATTACTCTGCATCTCACATTCTATGATTCAGTCCAACTGTCCTCCTCTCTCTTCCTCACATGATACTGCCTCCCACATCTGTGCCCCACCTTCCTGCCATGCGTTCCTTCTGTTATTCCATCTCATAGAGTTCCTCTCCCCTTTTCAGATACTGTTCAAGCACCATTTTCTCCATGAAACCTTTCCTCAATTTCTAGTATTCTGCTTCCAGAACTAATTTGTATTTAACTACTGTGTATATATTTATGTTTATTAACTTGATATATATATATATATATATATATATATATATATATATATATATATATGTGTGTGTATGTGTGTGTATGTATGGGTATATATATATATATATATATATATATATATATATATGTATATATATATATATATATATATATATATATATATATATATGTATATATATGTTGTGTACATTTATATAAGTACTTGTCTCCTCTAATAGAATGTAAACTTGTTGGTAGTGCTGACTTTCATTCTTTGGACTTGTATTTCCAGGACCTAGCAGAGTGCCCAGTACATGATGGACATTATAAATATTTGTGGATAAAGTGATTTAGGCAAGTTAATTTAGGTGTGATATAGAAACAGAGCTTACAGCTGTGTCTCAAAAATGATGGACTCAAAACACGCTATTGGGTCTTGGATGTGACATTTATAGGTCATTGTTTATACATAAATGTTTTGCTAATAATCTGATTCCTGAAGAATAGTTGGCCACTTGCAACATCTAATCTCCACTTCTATTATGAACTTTTACTAAAAATCGAAAAACAAATCTAAAGTGCAGGTAAGGAAGCTTTAGAAAGCAGCAGAGTGAAAGTTTATTAAAGAGCTCAGTTCCTCAATAGTGCCATGTAATTAAATGTTAAAATGTTTAAAAGTAAATAAGTGGGAAGGAAAGAAAATAAGAGTAGTACCCCAAGGTCCTTTAAAGAGAATATAGCCTCTTAGATGAAAAGGTAACGAAATGAGTAGGCAGAAAAAGACTCCAACAAATCTACAGATTAGTGCGGATGATGATTTCTGCTCCATCTTTCAAGTTTCTCTCATACCAGTCATATATCCTGGATCTCAGCACAATGCTTGCCAAGATCCTTATTCCAGTGGGTATTACCTGGTACCTGATTAGTTGCTGCTGAAGTCCAATTGGATTGAACATTAAACTAGTCAAAAGGGTGTTCTTCAAGAGCCAATTTTTTTGTTTGTTTGTTTTGGTGAGGCAATAGGGTTTAAGTGACTTGCTTAGAGTCATACAGCTAGTGAGTGTTATGTGTCTGAGGCTGGATTTGAACTCAGGTCCTTCTGACTCCAGGGCAAGTGTTCTATCCAGTGTGCCATCTAGCTGTCCCAAAGAGCCAGGTTTTTATGGGTGAGAGCCCATTGTGCTAGTAGAGGAGGTAGGCTTCCTGAGGCCAAACTGGAGGCCTCAGTCTCTGTCATGGCTGTCATATGTGTATAAAGGGCATTGACATTGGAGAGACATATTTGAATGCACCATTTAAATTTATCAGCATAAATATCCTATGTTACTTCTAGTCTTACCTTAAACCTGTCCTTCAGCAGAAGGCCTTTCCTAGTCCACCCAGCTGATAATAACTTTCACTTCAGATTATCTTCATATACTCTGTATAGACATAGATGTTATCTTCCCCAAGAGAATGCATGTTCTCTTGAAAGCTAGGATGAATGTTGTAGTATTTGTTGTTTTGTTGATCGATCCATAATTGAACATGAGATTAACAAATATAATATTGAGAATTCAGGAGAGAGAGAGAGAGAGAGAGAGAGAGAGAGAGAGAGAGAGAGAGAGAGAGAGAGAGAGAGAGAGAGAAAGTTTGCATTACTGCCTTCTTTTCCTCAGTCTAAGTAGAAACACATGCCTTCCATACCTTAGACTAAACTCTCCTTGTGAGATAAACTATTGTGATAAAAGCAAAATGCAATGATATGTTAAAAGAGCTCAGTAATTGGGAAATGGGATGAGCCTGTGGTAGAAATTGCATATTAAACATTTTAACACTTTAATGACTAGACTATAAGGAGAACTAAAACTGCTCAACTGTAAGGGAATCATTAGGTCCTTTAAGTGGATGGTAAGTGGTTTAGATAATATTGTGGGAATACAAACCCAAGTAAATATAGAATCTTTATTTGCACATGCAATGTAACTATAAAATAATTCTGAAAAGGGGTAAAATGAATTTTTTTCTTAATTCTCGTTTGCACACAAAATAAAATGTGAGTACCATATGCTGTTTAGCTAGTCATTTTGTGGAATGTGATATATGCTTTCATACTCCACTTTCTATTGCGCCTCCTGGGAAGATGCTGCTTGATGAAAAATTAAGCTGAATCACTTTCGTTGTGAAATGTGTAGAGATGACAGCAATACCAAACACCTAGTGAATCTGGGGCTTACATAATTTGCTCTTAAAATGTCACTTTAATTATTCTTGAAAAGTGAGTTTGCCTTCAGCCTAATTTCTGTGGGATTATTAATAATCCATTCTGTAAGATATTATTATGAACTTCATAAAAAATATGTAGCACTAAAGTTAACTAATATGAAGTAAAAATGACTTTTTAAAATTTATATTTCCATACAATTCAGATTATATACTCGAAGCCCAGGACAATGACATTCAAAACCATAGCGTGCAAAGCCTCACTCTCCATCCAGAACTGTGACATGGACGTATCTCTGGCCAGAGTTCTCTCTGGGTATGGTGAAGTACAGCAATTGCCTAAGGCCCTATGACTTAAGTAGCTCCATGCTGTTGAGAAAATAAGCAGTTGACTGGAAGGCAGCCACAGGGATAGGAGGGTTTCATTTTTTTTTTCCCCAACTGGCATTAAATAAAAACAAAACAAAGCAAAGACCTATATACATGCAATCTCCCATATACTATCATCACCTTACATAGAAAGACAAAGCTGATGCCTCTTTCATTCACATTTCAGGTAGATTTATTGTTAATCCTTTTTTAAAAATTTACTCTTTTTTTTTTATTGTGATGTATCAGCAATCACTTCCATAAGCCTTTGAGTTTTACATTTTTCTCCCCCTCCCTCCCCACCTTCCTCTCTAAGACAGCATGCAATGTGATATAGGCTATATATAGATATCTATATATATAGATATCTATATATATATGCATTCCTATTAAACATATTTTCACATTAGTGATGTTGTAAGTAAGAATTAGAACCAATAGGAGGAACCACTAGAAAGAGGAAACAAAACACAACAGGAGGAAAAAAATTGCAAGTAGTATTTTTCAATATGCATTCAAACTCCATAGTTCTTTCTTTGGTGTGGATAGTATTTTCCATCATGAGGTTTTGGAGATGTCTTACATCCTTGTATTGCTGAGAAGGGTTAAGTTTATCAATATATATATATCAATATATATTAATACATCTCACAATGTAGCTGTTATGGCATACAACACTCTCCTAGTTGTGCTCACTCAGCATCAGACCATACAAGTCTTTCCAGGTTTTTCTGAAGTCTGCCTGTTCATTATTTCTCATAGCACAAGAGTATTCCACTACATTGATATATCACGTTCACAGCTATGATTATTATCTGTGTCTTTCTCTCCATCCTTTTCCCCCTGCTTATGCTTTTTTTCCCTCCTTTCTCCTTTTCCCTCTTCCCTAATATTTTGCTTTTGACCACCACCTCCTTCAGTCACACCTCCCTTCTATTAGCCCCTTCCCTTTTCTTCCCCTTTACCCTTACTACTTTTTCCCTCCCTTCTATTTCCCCCTCCCTTTTCTTTCCCCTTTTCCCTCCTACTGCCTATAGGGCAAGTTAGATTTCTATACCTAACTGATTATGTTATTCCCTTCTTGATCCAAATCTGATGACAGTAAGGTTCAAACAATGCTCATCTCCCTCCTTTCTGCTGTAATAGGTTTTAGTACCTTTTCCTGTGATATAATTTACCCTTGTCTGCCTCCTCCTTTCCTTTTCTCTCAGTACATTTTCTTAGTTAGATGAGATTAATCCACTTACTTGGATCCATTTAACCCATTTGATTAGATTTTTTCCATCATTACATCAAAGTCAATTTATACCTACCCCCTTTATGCATACCCCTTTAACATAGTGTAATAACAATACGGTTCTCAAGAGTTACAAGTGTCATCTTCCCTTGTAGGGATGTAAACAGTTTGCCCTTATTAATAATATGTTGTTTCTTTCTGCCCCATTTACCTTTTAAATGTCTCTCTCGAGTCTTGTATTTGAAAACCAAATTTTCTGTTGAGCTCTGGTTTTTTATGAGAAAAATATGGAAGTTCCCTATTTCATTGAATATCCAACTCTTCCCCTGAAAGATCATGCTCATTTTTGCTGGATAGCTGATTCTTGGTTGTAATCCAAGCTCCTTTGCCTTACAGAATATCATATTCTACACCCTACAGTCTTTTAATGCAGAAGCTGCAAGGTCCTGTGTAAACCTGACGATGGTTCCATGATATTTAAATTGTTTCTTTCTGACTGCTTGCAGTATTTTCTCTTTGACTTGGTAATTTTGGAATTTGGCTACTATACTCCTTGGTGTTTTTGATTTGGGATCTCTTTCAGGGGGTGATCTGTGAATTCTTTCTAAGACTATTTTACCCTCTGGTTCTAGGACCTCAGGGCAGTTTTCCTTGATGATTTCCTGAAAGATACTGTCCAGGCTCTTTTTTTTCATCATGATTTTCAGGTAGACCAATAATTTTTGAATTGTCTCTCCTGTATTGATTTTTCAGGTCAGTTGTTTTACCAATGAGGTATTTTACATTTTCATTTATTTTTTCATTATTTTGTTTTTCTTTGCCTGATTCTTGCTATCTCATAGAGTCATTAGCTTCCATTTGCCCGATTTTAATTTTTAACAAATTGTTTTCTTCTATTATATTTTGTACCTCCTTCCCCATTTGGCCAATTGTATTTTTAGGGGCTTATTTTCTTCAGTGTACTTTTATCCAGTTGGCCAATTGTATTTTTTAGGGACTTGTTTTCTATAGTTAATTTTTGTCCCTCCTTTTCCAAGCTATTGACTCTCTCTTGTATATTTCTCATTTCTCTTCCCATTTTTTCTTCTACCTCTCTCATTTGACTTTTAAAATCCTTCTTGCATTCTTCTAAGAAGGCTTTTTGGGCTTCAGACCAGTTCATGTTCCCTTTTGAGGTTCCAGATGTGGGTTTGTTGACAATATTGTCCTCTTCAGAATTTCTGCCTTGATCTTCACTCTTCCCATACTAAGAATCTGTCGTATGTTTCTTTTTGCTCACAGTGTTTGCTTATTTCCTGGCCTTTAAAGAGATTGAGCTCTCCTGCTGGGGAGCAGAGGGCACTGACCCAAGCTTCTTGTGTTGGGAGCCTGGGGCCTGGTCACTGACTTTGTGTGCTGGGGCCTCCAAAGCTGGCAGTTGGAGGCTATAGGGTTCTGGCAGCTTACCTGGTGTTGGGCTGGAATCAGCAGCACTAGAACTCCAGGGGTAGGATTGGGTAGTGTGGCTCCTGGAGATTTCCTGCTCACCCTGTCTTTCTTTCCTTTTGCTTTCTTTAGCTTCTTCCAGATGGATGTTGTAAGGTGTTTATCTGCCTAGGGCCCCTTGGAGCACTGCTTCCCTTACTTTTCCTGAGGCACTTGGGTGAGTTAGTTGCTGTAGAATGCCCAGGCATCTGGTGGTTTTCCAAGCTGGTTTCCAGCAGTTCCCCCACCCTCACTGAGGCACTTGAGGGTCCAGGTTTTAGTGTTTTCCTGCTCTGCTGCCTGGACTTCAGGATCTCCTCCTGGTATGCTAAAGTGAGTCTTTCCACTAGCTTGCTGGGACATCTCCCATTCTGTACTGCTCCCCTTCCCCCAGGGCAAGGGGGGCCTTTCCTGTTAATCTCTCAAGCTACATGGGCTACTGGACTGGTGCACCCCATCTTTCTTCTGGTTCAGCTGTTCCAGGGTTTTTCCTGGGGTGATATTTTCTGGGCTTTCATGGGTTAATAATCGACTGTTAATCCTTTAAGTCTAATGCTGATGGTCATTTTGTAACCAGGGGCTTCAGCCCATTCACATAAGGCTCTCCTCATTGGTAAAAAATTATTACCCAATGGTCTGTTCCTGTATGAAGGATAAAGTTCAGAGAGCTTGGGAGAAAAAAAAGAACTTCATGCATTCTCTCAAAGCTGAAGTCCAGAAGAACTAGGATCTCTCCTCTCTCAAGCTCTCACTAATTTTGCTCTTCATATAGTCATAAATATTGAGTAATCATTCTCCAATAAGGAGAATCTTATGCAAAAGACCTTCAACCCCAGGTTAAAATTGTAACTTTTTCTTTTAGCCTGTAACAGCTTTTTCAGGAGCCTAAGCAAGAGTGAAAGAGAAATGGGAAGGCAAAATGTTTAATTCATCTCTGTCTTAGTTTTTGGGAGGAGACCCTAAATCTAGCTGTCGGTCCATCAGCTACCCAATTAGAGTGATTATACCATGCTGTCTTTCTTAGATCATTTACTTTTCTTGTTAAATCACTCTATTTCTACTTTCTAGTTCCACATTAAGACTTTTATTTTAATCCTCTTTCAAACTGAAGAAAGGGAATTCAATTCTTATCTAGGTCATTATTTTTTTCAACTTATTTCAAGGATCTGTGACTTCATAAGCATGGAAATTTTCTCCACAGATATTCCATATTTTATCAGATAGTTTTCATGAATTGTATCAGAAAGGAGAAAAGCAAATAATCACTTGTTAGTCTAACCCTTAGATAATAGCTGGTCAACAACTATTTATTATTATTTTTTTTATTACGCACCAGACATTGTGCTAAGAAGTGGGGAAACAAAAAAGGCAAAAACTCCTTGCTCTCAAGGGGCTATCCACACTGTAAATGAAATATAATAGCAAAGGGAAGGGTCTGGCAGAAAAAGCCTTCTCTATCAAGATGATATTTGAAGTAAACCTTGAAGGAGACCCTAACTAGAGCTCTCTCTAGAAGGTAGACAGGAGGTGAATGCAAGGAGAGCATTCCCCTCATGGGAGAGAGTGCAAATGTAGAACTTGAAGATGAAGTACAGTGTGGAAGGAATAGGTCACAGGCCATTAGAACTGGATCATAGAGAGCACAGAGGGAACTGAAGTGTAGTGAAGGACTTTGACTGCCAAACAACACTTCATATTTGGTTCTGAAGGTAATAAGGAGCCATTGGAGTTCATTGAGTAGTAGGGGAGTAACATGTTTGGGTTTTTTTGGCTTTTTTAGGCAATTGGGGTTAAGTGATTTACCCAGGGTCACACAGCTAGTAAGTGTCAAGTATTGGGTCTGAGGCCAGATTTGAACTCAGGTCCTCCTGACTTCAGGGCCGGTGCTCTATCCACTGAGCCACCTAGCTGCCCCAGGGGAGTAACATGTTAAGAGCCATGTTTTAGGAAAATCCTGTTGGCAGCAGAATGTAGGCTGAATTGGAGGGGGGAGACACTTAAGCCACAGAGACCAACCTGAAGACTATTTTAATTTATTTGTATTATATGATGGTGTGATATAATATGGTGATAGTTTGCACCAGAGTGATAGCTGTGTAAGTGGAAAAAAGTACTCTGGGAGTTACAGTGAAAAAAAAATGCCGTAAGCCATGAAGGGATAGAACACATTGAGAAAGGAAGCAAAACATTCTGAGGGTCATTAGATAATAGCCACCAGAATCTGGAATGGATGATAGATTTGGTTAATTTCAAAGGAGGAGAGGTTACTATAGCATTATGGTAGGAATCTGGAGGTAGCATGGGGAGTAATTATTCAAACTCTATCATTATGACTACGGGTTTAGGAAAATGAGTGAAGGCACTATCAGTATTGGAAAGAATGGGCATGGATGCAGTGAATAGGAAGGAGCCAAACAGTGAGGTGCTGGGGAATATTTAACACCTTGCTACACAAAGGAAAAAGTGTATACATGAGAAACTCTTAAGTTTAATATAAATTATTAATACTTTTTCCAGTTCTTTCTAATGCTGAGAGTATCATCAGCACAATAAATCAGGCCTTGATTCATATAATTTGCTGATTTCTCAGGGCATAAATGTTCACACTGAAAATTTAACAATCAGCTCTGAAGCAAGAATGATAGAACTCCAGTACAACTCTGTCACCAGATATCAGTGAGGGTCGGAAGATGAGAGGAGTAAGAAAAGAAGAAGTTTAAGATGAAAGCAAGTTCATTAAGAATGAAATAAGAATTCCAGAGTATAGATCTGCAAAAATTCATTAGACGTGATGAGGGTAGGGTTGTAGGATTGAAAGTGAGGAAACAGGCAAGTGTGAATTGGAAACAGGCTTTGACGTTGGTATCTAAGATTCAGATTTACTGGAATCAGTAGAGTTAGAGGCAATAGGAGTATGCTTACCACTGTAGAATGCATCTAAAGAGAGAAACAGTATCAACGGTTGGAGAGGTGTCCTTTGGGGGAATCAAGTGATAGATTGCTCAAAATGCACCACTGTTCATGGAAGGTGTTGATAGGTTCTGTAAGGCTCATAGATAAGAACATGTGGAGGCATGGTTTCTTATCAGTAGATAGGAGGCGGCAATGAAAGTCTGGAGTTTGGAAGGAAAAATGTGTGTTCTGGGCCATAGCCTATGGAGATCTAGAGATGGCCTTGGGAGTAAGATACTGGTTGAGAGGTACGTCAGTCTCCTCAGGGCATTAAGAAGATGTAGGGCTAAAGAATGGCAGGAAGTCAGAGATTAGGATTGATTCAGGATGCTAAGAAGGCCCTAAAGTGAAGATGATAGCCACAATATGAGTGGTGAAAAGAGATACAAATTTAATTGTTGAACCCTTTTCAGTAATTAGTACCTAACAGAGCTGGTACTGTTCTGGCATAGCTTTTGAAATACCAAGAACACCTTCATGAAAATCAAATAATATTTAAATAGATTTTTCAGTACCAAGGTCCAGATAGATCTTCATTCTGTCCCAATAGTCTGCTCTATGATAGATAAAGCAAAGCCTACCTTTGAATGCTCCTGCATTTCTTTCCCCTTATATGTTGGTAAAACACTAAATTTAGATAAGGGGAGAAAATACATATACAGTAACACAGAAAAGAGAAGAATGAGAATTGTTGAGACAGATGACCTTGCAAATACAAACTTTTATTGCTGGGATGCCATTGGTGACTTAAGTACTATTAATCACCCACATTGAGAAGGCAAGGAACTCCATACAGGTTATACATGTGTAGTCATGCAAAACAATTCCATAGTAGTCATTTTGTGAAAAGCTAACTATATTTCCCTTCATCCTATCCCACCTTCCAATTATTCTATTCTCTCTTTTGACCCTGTCTCCAGAGGTGTTTGCTTCTGATTACTCCCTCTCCTAATCTGCCCTCCTCTCTATCACCCCCCCTGATCTCTTATACCCCTTCCCTCTATTTTCCTGTAGGGTAAGACAGATTTCTAGACCCAATTGAGTGGGTAAGTTATTCCCCCTTTAAGACAAATCCTGTGGGAATAAGATTCCCTCATTTCCTCTCACCCTTCCCCATTTTCCATCAATCGTAAAAGCCTTTTCTTGTCTATTTTACGTGAGATAATTTACCCTATTCTGCTGCTTCCTTTTTCCTTCTCCTGGTATAATCCTCTCTCACCCCTTAATTTTATTCTCCAGATATCACCCCTTTATCTTCAACTCACCCTGTGTCTTCTGTCTATCTATCCATATAACTTTTTTCCCCCCTCCAACTACTGTAATACTGACAAAGGTCTAATGAGTTACAAATATCATCTTTCCATGTAGGAATGTAAATAATTCAACATTAATATGTCCCTTATGGTTTCTCTTTCCTGTTTACCTTTTTATGCTTCTCTTGAGTCTTGTATTTGAAAGTCAAATTGTCTATTCAGCTCTTTTCACCAAGAATGCTTGATCCTCTATGTCACTTAATGTCCATTTTTCCCCTGAAGCATTATACTCAGTTTTGCTGGGTAGGTGATTCTTGGCTGTAATCTTATCTCTTTTGACCTCTGAAATATTATATATTCCAAGCCATCCAGACCCTTAATGTAGAAGCTACTAAATCATATGTTTTCTGATTGTGTTTCCACAATACTTGAATTGTTTCTTTCTGGCTGCTTGCAATATTTTCTCCTTGACCTGGGAGCTCTGGAATTTGGACATAATATTCCTGGAAGTTTTCCTTTGGGGATCTCTTTCAGGATGTGATCTGTGGATTCCATTTCTATTTTACCTTCTGGTTCTAGAATATAAGGGCAGTTTTCCTTGATAATTTCTTCAAAGGTTATGTCTAGGCTCTTTTTTTTTGATCATAGCTTTCAGATAGTCCAATAATCTTTAATTTATGTCTCCTCCATCTTTTTTTCCAGGTTATTTGTTTTTCCATTAAGATATTTCACATTGTCTTCTATGTTTTCATTTTTTTGGTTTTGTTTTACAGTGTCTTGATTTCTCATAAAGTCACTAGCTTCCATTTGCTCCATTCTAATTTTTAAGGAAGTATTTTCTTCAGTGAACTTTTAGACTTCTTTTTCCATTTGGCCAATTCTTCTTTTTAAGGCATTCTTCTCCTCATTGGCTTTTTGGACCTCTTTTGCCATTTGGATTAGATTATTTTTTTAAGGTGTTATTTTCTTCAGAATTTTTTTTTTTGGTCTCCTTTAGCAAGCTTTTGACTTGTTTTCCATGATTTTCTTGCATCATTCTCATTTCTCTTCTCAGTTTGTCTTCTACTTTTCTTACTTACTTTTCAAAATCTTTTTTGAGCTCTTCAATGGCCAGGGACTGATTCAAAATTTTCTTGGATTTAGGAGTTTTGACTTTGTTATCTCCTCCTGGTGGTTATATGTTTTGATCTTCTTTGTCACCAAAGAAAGATTCTATGGTCTGACTTTTTTTGCACAGTTTGCTCATGTTCCCAGTCAATTTCTTGAGTTTTAAACTCTTTGTTAAGATAGGGGTCTACTTCCAGTGTGGAAAATATATTGTCCCAAGCTTTGGGAGTTTTGTATAGCTGTTTTCAGAGATACTTCTATGGATGTGTAAATTTTCAGTTCTTCCAAGGAGGTATGATAAGGGGAGAGGTGTTTACTCCTTCCCTGCCTTGTGCTGTGGTCTGGGAGTGACCACAAGCATTCTTTTCTATCTTTGAACTTACGGAGGATTTGCTATCTACCATCACTACAAGCTGCACCATGCTAGCACTCCCCCTTGCCCCAGGACCACCACCCAGAACTGTGACCCAGATCCAAGCACAGGCAAAGCAAGAAAATCCTGCCTCTGCACCAACAAAGAGATCCCTGCAATCTCATTCTGATCAGCCACTCCATTGCCCCTTAGTCTGTGGGCCAGAAACTCAGGAAGCAGCCGTCGCCCCTCGGCCACACTCAGGGACTGGGACTTGAACCAAGCTTCTCTCTCACTGCAGTCACAGACTTTTCCTACTGATCTTCTAAGCTGTCTTTGGTGTTTGTGGGTTGAGAAGTCTAGAAGCTGCCACAGCTTCCAGTGATTCATTCCTCTGAAGCCTGCTTCTCTTTTGCTGAGGCCTGTTTTGCCTGTGCACCTATGCCGAACTGCATTTCTCTTCCGCCTAGCACAGTAGATCTTTCTGATCAACCATCTAGATTGTGTTGGGCTGGAAATTTGTTTCACTTTGTCTTTTTGTGGGTTCTGCTGCTTTAGAATTTGTTTAGAGCCATTGTTTTTAAAGGTATTTGGATGGGTTTAGGGCAAAGCTCAAGAAAGTCACTGCTTTTACTCTGCCATCTTGGCTCTGTCCCCTCTCTAGTTTTCTTTAATAGGAATGAATGGCATGTTTCATCAAATGCTTTTTCTGCATCTATTGAGATAATCATATGATTTCTGTTAGTTTTGTTGTTGATATGGGCAATTATATTGATAGTTTTCCTAATATTGAACCAGCCCTGCATTCTAGGTATAAATCCTACCTGGTCATAGCATATTATTCTCAAGATAAGTCATAACCTCTTTGCTAATATTTTACTTTAAAATTTTGCATCTATACACATTAGGGAAATTGGTCTCTAATTTTCTTTCTCATTTTAACTCTTCCTTGTTTAGGTATCAGCACCATATTTGTATCATAAAAAGAATTTGGTAAGACTCCTTCTTCATCTATTTTACCAAATAGTTTATAAAGTATTGGAATTAGCTGTTCTTTAAATGTTTGACAGAATTCACTTGTAAATCCATCTGGCCCTGGAGTTTTTTTCTTAAGGAATTCATTAATGGCTTGTTCAATTTTATTTTTCTGAAATAGGGTTGCTTACATATTTTATTTCCTCTTCCATTAATCTCAGAAATTTTTTTTTGTAAATTATTTTTGTAAGGAGAAATATTTTTGTAAATATTCATTCATTTCACTAATACTGTCAAAGTTATTGGCATACAGTTGGGCAAAATAGTTCCTAATTATTGTTTTGATTTTTTCTTCATTGGTGGTGAATTCACCATTTTCATTTTTGATACTGGTAATTTGGTTTTCTTCTTGCTGCTTATTGTTAAAGAGGACCCTATCCTTGAAGTGTTTACTCTTCAGAGGGACTAAATCTCATCCTGGGACTTTTCTTCAAATCTTCTCCAATGGACCCAGGAGTAGCCCTGCTATGCCCCTACTCTTATTTATTTAAAATGCTCTAAATTCTCCGAGTCCCTATTTTATCTCTTTTGTGAAGGAAAATCTTAAAAGCTTGAAATTTTCTGACCTACTCTGTCATCTTCCCAGAATCCTCTCACAAGTGAATTCTACAAAACGATTAAAGAACAATTAATTTCAATACTATAGAAAATATTTGGAAAAATAGGAGAAGAAGGAGTCCTACCAAATTCTTTTTATGATACAAATATGGTACTAATACCTATGTGGGGAAGAGCCAAAACAGAGAAAAAAGATTATAGACTAATTTCCCTAATGAATATAGATGCAAAATTTTTAAATAAAATATTAACAAAGAGATTACAACTACTTATCATCAGTATAACACCCTATGACCAAGTTGAATTTATACCAGGAATGCAGGGCTGGTTCAATATTAGGAAAACTATCAGAATAATTGATGATATCAATAACCAAATTAACAGAAATCATATAATTATCTCAATAGATGCAGAAAAAGCTTTTATCAAAATACAACACCCATTTCTATCAAAATCATATATAGCATGGGAATAAATGGAGTTTTCTTTAAAATAATAAGTAGTATTTATCTAAAATCATAAGCAAGCATTATATATAATGGAAATAAGCTAGAAGCATTTCCAACAAGATCAGGGGTGAAACAAGGATACTCATTATCACTACTATTAGTCAGTATTGTACTAGAAATTTTAGCTTTAACAATAAGAGAAGAAAAAGAAATTGATGGAATTAGAATAGGGAAGAAGAAACAAAGCTATCCCTATTTTCAGATCATATAATGGTATACTTATAGAATCCTAAAGAATCAACTAAAAAACTATTTGAAATAACTACAACTTCAGCAAAGTTGCAGGAAATAAAATAAACCCACATAAATCATTGGAATTTCCATATATTAGCAACAAAGACCAGCAACAAGTGATAGAAAGAGAAATTCCATTTAAAGTTACTGAAGACATTATAAAATATTTGAGAGTTTACTTGCAAAAACAACAACAGCAACAACAACAATAACCCAGGAACTATATGAAAGCAATTGCAAAACACTTGTGTTTTGTGTTAACACAAATAAAGTCTGATATAAATAATTGGAAAAATATCAGTTGCTTATATAATAAAAATTACAATTCTACCCAAAATTATTTAATTATTTAGTGCTATCCCACTGAAACTACCAAAAATTATTTTGTAGAGCTAGCAAAGCTAATAACAAAATTCATCTGTTGGAACAAAAGGTCAAGAATGTCAAGGGAACTAATGAAAAGGAACGCAAGGGAAAGTGATCTACCCACACAAGATCTTAAACTGTGTTACAAAGCAGCAATAATCAAAGCTATTTGGCATTAGCTAAGAAATAGAGTGATATATCAGTGGAATAGGTTAGGTACACAAGGCACAGTCTGACCATGGTAATATATTGTTTGAGAAACCCAAAGACTCTAGCTTCTAGGATAAAAACTCATTATTTAACAAAAACTTTTGGGAAAACTGGCAAATAGTATAGCAGAAACTAGGCATAGACTAACATTTTACACTGTATACCAAGATAAGATCTAAATCGTTACATGATTTAGTCATAGAAGGTAAGACTATAAGCAAATTCACAGAGCACAGAACAGTTTACCTGTTATATCTTCAGAATGGAAGAATTTAAGATCAAACAAGAGATAGAGAACATTATGAAATGCAAAATGGAAAATTTTGATTATATTAAATTAAAAAGTTTTTTCACAAAGCAAGCCAGTGCAACCAAGATTAGTAAAGGACAAAGCAGGGAAACAATTTTTATAGACAGTACCTCTGATAAAGGTCTCATTTTTAAAATATGTAGAGAACTCAGTCAAATTTGTAAGACTACAGGTCATTCCCCAATTGATAAATGGTCAAAGGATATAAACTGGCAGTTTTCAGATGGATGAAATGAAAGCTATCTGTAATTATTTGAAAAAAATGCACTAAATCACTACTGATTACAGAAATGCAAATTAAGACTACTATTTGATTGGCTGACATGATAAAACAGGAAAATGATAAACGTTGGAGAAGATATGGGAAAATTGGAACACTAATGCATTGTTTATGGAGTTGTGAACTGATCCAACCATTCTGGAGAACAATTTGGAACTATGCCCAAAGGGTTATAAAAGTGTGCCTACCCTTTGTCCTAGCAATACTACTACTAGGCCTGTATCTCAAAGAGATCATAAAAATGGGGAAAAGACCCATATGCGCAAAAATATTTATAGCAGTTCTTTTTGTGGTGACCAAAAACTGGAAATTGACAGGATGCTCATTCATTAGGGAATCGCTGAACAAGCTGTGATATATGAATGTAATGGGATTCTATTGTTCCATAAGAAATTATGAGTTGCTTCAGGAAAAAAAAAAAAAACAACAACAACCTGGAAAGACTTACATGAACTGATACTGAGTGAAATGAACAGTATCAGGAAAATATTGTACATATTAACAACAACATTGTGGGATGACAGTCTTTGATAGACTTAACTCTTCTCAGCAGTACAAGGATCCAAGACTTTTTTCCAAAAGACTCATGATGGATAATTCTATCCGCATCCAGAGAAAGAACTATAGAATGTGAATGCAGATCAAAGCATACTATTTTTTTTCTTTTTCTTCTTCCTTCCTTCCTTCCTTCCTTCCTTCCTTCCTTCCTTCCTTCCTTCCTTCCTTCCTTCCTTCTTCTTTCCTTCCTTCCTTCCTTCCTTTCCTTTCTCTTTCTTTCTTTCTTTCTTTCTTTCTTTCTTTCTTTCTTTCTTTCTTTCTTTCTCTCTCTTTCTCTCTCTTTTGTTTCTTTTTTCTCACTTTTTTCTCTTTGGTTCTAATACTTTTTAGAACATGACTTATGTGGAAATATATTTAATATGATTGCACATGTATAGCCTATATTAGATTGCACACTGTCTTGAGAGAGGGTGTAGAGGAAGGAGAGAAAATTTAGAACTCAAAATCTTACAGAAGTGAATATTGAAAACTAAAAACATATAAATAAATTCAATTAAAAATAGTATTGTCTCACATTTGAGGTATTTTAGGCCAATGTGAAATTTTCCAAAATGTTTTGTCCTTTGAAAGTTTTCAACCGAATTAGTTAGAAGAAATATAGTAATGATTCAAACTGCTTTTTAGAATGCTGAAGAATTATACACCACATAATTTTACTCAACGCATTAAGCTGTCCACCATGAAACAAAACCAAAGAAATAAATTATATTTTAAAGCAACATCTATGGCAATTGACTGAATTAGATAGATGTCAATCAACCCACTTTTAGGTAACATTTACTATGTGTCAGTCACTGTGCTAAGCTCTGGTGATGCAAAAAAAATAAAAGATAGTACTGCTTACAAGAAGTTCACAGTCTAATAGGAAGACAACATGCAAACAACTATACACAAACTGGACATAGCATAAATGGGGAACAATCAACAGAGAGGAGGCACTAAAATTAAGGAAGATGAAGAAAGTCTGTTCCAGAATTAAACATATGACCTAATTTATTGCAGCCAAAAATGAGTCTAATTATTTTGTCTACTTTTTCTAGACATTTTCACAAGTTATGATTTGGGCCAAAAAGTTTTGAGGGAAAGTGATACTAGGAAAGAGTTATGAAATAATCACAAACAGACACACTTATTCAACAAGCAAAATTTAGTCTTTCAGTAGATCAATTCTTATTTCTGTTTTAAAAAGGCTCTTTTAAAAAAAAGTTGAAAAGCTAATTCAATTAATGGAAGTGTTATGATTTTTCTTTTTTTCATTTCTCAGACTACAGAAGGCTTCAAAGGTCCTTAGTAGCCAGGATATGAAGCAGTAATATCAGAACCAGCAATTAGAATCATCACAGATCACCTTTATCAGGACTTTGAACTGTCTTCAAAGGAAGAAGGTTTTTATTGAAATTTTTTCCCCAAAGAAATTTCATTTGATGGCTTTCAGTTCAAGCAAAAATAATGTCTAGTAGAACTATCCCAGATGATCTATAACGGGAAGGTTTTTTGTTCTTCATAGAGAAGTATTATTGCTCTGGGTAACAGTCTTATGATGATGATGGTGATTATGGTTTTTATAATAATTATTGAGTTCCCATAATATCCTTTCAAATATTTTTTCAATTAAAAAAAACTTATTTCTAAAACATCAGGTCTTGATAAGGCCCAATATAGAGTGCTGGGAATAAAGTTACATGGTACAATTGAACCCTGAATAGTGAGCCAGAACCTGAGTTAGATTCTCATTGTGCTACTTATAACCTGTATGACCTTCTGTAAGTCATTCTTTTTCTTCTTCTGAGTTTCATTTTTTTTCATATGTAAGATAAGAGGTTTGGACAGATGTTCTCAAATGTTCCTTCCCAGTCTACATTTTATGATCTTAAAATGATAGACACTAACTAGGATGGACATAAGTGTGGTAGAGGGACTACTACAGAAAGTACTGAAGTGGCAACACTTCAAATCAGTACTAGAAGACAGAGTTAACTGTCTAAATCAGTAGAACAAGGCTCACACAGTTAAAGGGAATCTAAAGCCTAAAGCTTCGATTAGGAATAAGAGATAAGTTATAAAACAAGGCAGAGTAGTTCACAGAATTCAAAATCTATATATGTTAGTTGGTAGGCTTTTGCTTTTTGTGTTTGTTTTTGACTTGTCTCTCTATTTCTCCCAGGGTGGAAGTGTAGTGGTCATGCACTGGCCTTATAGCTTTTGCCTAGCAACTTATCTGTTTAGTTATGACTTCAAAATTATTATCTTCCCCATCTTGATTCAGAAATAGATGAGCCTGAATTCAACCTTCCTCTTGTTGTCTTTGGCTCTTTATATTCCCAACCGATAGATCCAAGGAAAATCTCATAAAGCTCAAATTTAGCTCATGTCTAAGCTATCATTCAATAGGATACACTCATCACTAGAAATTTATCACTGATATTGCTTCAGCTTTAGACTGATAACTCATCAATATGCTTAGTTGCTTCTGTCCCTGTAACTGGAAGACTGGAAGGCAAAATAAAGAACCCCTTTCAGAACCCTCATTTAAAGAGAGATCAGAGGCCCAGAAACTCTTCATTCACCACCAACTTGGTTTTGACTTCAACATCACCATGCCCCAAGCTGGGTACCCTCCCTCTCCCAACTCTTCAGCTTTCTTTGTATGGTGTTTTCCTACCTTAGTTTGTAAGCTTTTTGAGGGCAGAAACTGTCTTTTTTTTTCTTATTTGTATTCCCAGTGCCTAGAATAGTGCTAAATACTTAATACATATTGGTTGTATTGCAATATATTGCATTGCATTGTTTTGTCTCCTCTCATCTTGTCTCTTCTCTGTGTTGTCATATCATATTGCATCATGTTGTATGGTGTCACGATATCAAAATATTTTTATCAGCCCAGAGGAAGCTTTAACCTATCCATTTTTCCAACATGGGGTGGTTGACCTCTCCTTTGGCAGCCTGCCAGCCCTCCACTCTGGGCATTAATTATATTGGTATGAGATTAGTCTAGATATCTGATTGGCTTTTAGCCTTTTTTCAGCTCCAAATGTCTGAATGTTTATGGACTTTTCCTCATAATTAGCCTGTAAAGTAGCTAATACAAATGTTATCATCATAATTTTATAAATAAAGAAAATGAAGCTTTTTCACAAGTGGCTTGTCATGAGTCACACAGGTCTTCTGCCTCCAAGGACAATGTTTTTTCCACTATACCATAATTCTTCCATTTTAAAAAGAGAGTAATTTTTTCTGAAGTAACATTATGAAATGTATATAAATATAAAAATGGTACTTGCTTTACTTGAAGATAAAAAACTTTGCTAAATTCAGTCAAATTATTTACCTCAAAATTTATCACTATTGATCACATTTATGTCAAAAGGATAAGGATCTATTTCTCAGAAGAAAATAAGGTTTTCCACTCTGGTTGAATTCCCTATGGACTAAGCTTTAGAAATCTGATGTGGCTGCAGACTAAAGATCATGAACTGGAACTTGAAAACATTAAATTATGTTTTCTACAGTATACTCAGATCAGTGCTAGTAGAATCAGGAACTTAGATATAATTAGTTTCTGGATATGATACAGAAGGGCAATACTTTGCAGAACAGAGTACTGAAGCTCATTATTGCATAACTAAATTAAGTCATTTTTAGTCATTGAGAGCAAAATCCAAAATAAGCCCTAACTTCAATCAAACAAACATAGCTGGAGCCTCAGCATTTCATGACAAACCACAAGGCTTTAGAATGTAGATGAAAGAAGAGAAGGAGGGATAAACATTTATATAGTATCTTCTACGTACCAGCTATTGTACTAAATGCTTTTTACAAATATTTGTAAACTTGTAAAAAAATTGTTAAAAAAAAAAAAGCAAACCCATTTGATTCTCACAACAACCCTGGGAGCTAAGTGCCATTCTGATGTTTATTTTAGCATTGAGGAAACTGAGGCAAACAGAGACAAAGTGACTTGCACAGGGACACATTACTAGTTAGGCTGTATTTGAACTGAGGTCTTCTTGATTCCAGGTCCAGTGCTTGATCCACTGTGCCACCTTGACCTACTGAGCAGCTGCTGACCAGGAAAGATTGGTTGGATCTTTCCCACTAAGGGACCACAGTTCTGAGATCATGTGGCCAGGATTCAGAAATAAATGAGCCTGAACTCAATTTTTCTCTTGTTGTCTTTGGCTCTTTATACTCCCAACCCATAGATCTAAGGAAAATCTCATAAAGGTCAGAATTAGCTTCTGTCTAAGGTATCATTCAAAGCAGTTAGAAATATATTCAATATACAACATAGATTAGGTAAAGGATAGCTACTTATTTATCTCTTTCACACACATGCACACACACACACACACACACACACACACACACAGAGAGAGAGAGAGAGATCTACAGACCATGGAGTAGGGGCTGACCAAAGACTTAACACAGCAGTGGCAGCAATGATAGGGAGACCTTCAGTGCTCAGGGACAAAAAGGGAGCTGAAATAGAGCACCAAGGCAAAAGGAGATAGCAAGAGACCCCTAAATTAGAAGTGGGAACATAAATGGGTGCCATCTGGCAGCTCTGTACCCCATTACCCTGTTCTTGGTCACAGATACAAGGTTGAGAGGAATGGTCTTGAGCAAGTAAGACCCTACCTATGTAATGAACTAAGAACAAGTTGCAGAAATTTAGTTGTATGGCTCTGAGTCTGAGAACAAAGCAATGACTCAGTTCTAACCTTTAGCCAAATACATAAGCCCACAGTGAAATAACCAGGGAAGGAGACCAAAACCAAAGGGTACTCAATAATTAAGTTCCTCCAAAGTGAAGAACCTTTCAGCAGGCTGACAGTGATTGAGTCCAGCAGCAATCTACAGAAACCCAACTACATGAAAGCCGAGAGACCTAAACCTGAATCAGTAACTTGCAGAGCTCAAACAAGTAGGAGAGTGAACAGATATTTCCCTGGATCACCCAATTTTGGGACACTGAAAATGTGAACATCTCAAGACTGAGCTGAGAAAGCAGGATAAGGATATAAAATGACAGAAGCTTAGGACAGACATAACCTCCCATCAACAAGCAAATAAAAATGGTGAACAGAAAGTTCAAAGTTAAAAAGTAGGCTGAAATAATAAGCAAACAAACATAAAACAACAAACAAAAAAGGACCTGACAATAAATAGGCAACATGGTGACAAAGAAGCTTGAGATGCAAACACAGAAGAAGACAATGACTTGGAAGCATTACAAGCAAAGCCTCAATCAAAATACAGATTAGAAATGAGTTCAAAAAAATTCCTAGAAGAGTTAAAGAAAGAAATAAAAAGAGTACGTATGTGTGTGTGTGAGTGAATGAGTGTGTGTGTGTGTGTGTGTGTGTGTGTGTGCAAAACAAATGATTAGTAAAGGGAAATTGGAAAAGAAATGAGAGAAATGAAAGAAAGGTATGAAAAGAAAATCAGCAGCTTCATAAGAAATTTGAACATACTGAAGAAAATATCTCCTTAAAAATTGTAATTGGAAAAATAGAAACTAACAGATCCATGAAATATTAAGAAATAGTAAACAAAGTCAAAAGACTTAAAAAAAAAGAACATATGAAATACTTGACAGGAAAAAGAACTGATTTGGAAAATAGATCAAGGAGAGATGATTAAAGAATTACTAGACTACCCAAAAGTCATGAAGAAAAAAGGGGACTACTTATCCTACATTAAGAAACTGTAAAAGAAAACTGACAAGATTTCTTAGAACCAGAAGACAAAGTTGAAAGCGAAAGAATTCATTGGACACCACCTGAAAGAAGGCCCAAACTTAAAACATGCAGGAATACTATAGCAAAAAACCTAGAGCTCCCAAGTCAAGGAGAAAATATTGCAAGCAGCCAGAAAGAAAGAATTTGTGTAGTATAGAGCCATAGTCAAGAACACAAGATTTAGCATAAAGAAATGGGAAACCTGGAAGATGATATGTTGGATGGCAAAGTACTTAAGATTACAATCAAGAACATTTTGCTCAGCAAAATTGATATAATCCTACAGAAGAAAATGAAGATTTCATGAAATATGTGACTTCTCAGAATTTCTAATGAAAAGACTAGAACTGAATGAAAAATCTGATATTCAAATGCAGAATTCAAAAAAAGCATAAGAAGGTAAACATGAGAGAGAAATCATAAAGGACTAAACAAGGTTAAGCTATATACTCTCCTATAAGGGAAAATGACACAGGTAACCCATCAGAATTTATTATCACAAGGGATTTTAGAAGGAGTGTAATTAGAAAACTCTGGAGAATATTGAATGGGAATAGAAAGGAGTGTACCTATTCTCACCTGTGCATGTCATCTTCAAAATATTGACAAAATATTAGGTCATAAAAATGCAATGAATATATGGAGAAGAGTAGAAATATTAAATACACATGTTTTTCTTTACCATGATGTAATTATATTACATTTTAAAAAGGATATTGAAGCATAAATTAACAATCAATTGAAAATTTTATATCATAAAATGGGTAGATGGAAGCAAATCATACAAATAATAATTTAATTAAAGATAATGATTTCAATGAGACAACATGTTAAAAAGTTGTGTAATGTAGCCAAAGTAGCATATGAAGAGAAACATAACTATATCTATAAAGAGTGCTAATAAATTGGCAAGCTACTAAAATAGAAAAAAATAACCATCAAGACAGAAATTTAGAAAATCAAACGAGAAATTAATAAAATTAAAGGTTGAAAAATATTGAGCAAATAAATAAGACTAGGAGCTTTAACAAAAAAAAAAGAAAGCCAATAAAATAGATGTCATGGCTAGTTTGAGTTTAAAGAATAAAGAAAACCAAATTGTCAGCATAAAATATGGGAAAGGTAAATTCACACCCAATGAAGACAAAATAAAAGCAATTATTAGGAAATATTTTGTCAAACCCTATGCCAACAAAACTGATATCTGAAATTAAATGGATAAGTATTTATTAAAGTTTAAATTGCTCAGATTTAAAAATAAATCAGAAAATTGAATACTTCAGTAATCTTATCTTAGAAAACAGAAATCATAAATGAACCAAGAAAAATATCCCCAAGAACAGGTAGATTTACAAAGAAATTCTATCAAACTTTGAAAGAACAATTAATTCTATTGCCACATATATTGTTAGAAAAAAATATGTTAAGAAATCCTCTTAAATTCTTTCTATGGCATAAAAATGGTCATGATATCCAAATGAGAGAGACTGAAGACAGAGAAGGAAAACTATAGATTAATTTCCTTATTGAATATTGATGTGGAAAATTTTAATAAAACACTAGCAAGAAGAATATTTTTTCCCCTCCAAATACCCTAATACTAACAAAGATCTTTTGAGCTACAAGTATCATCTTTCGATACAGGAATGTAAACAGTTCAACCTTAATAAGTCCCTTATGATTTCTCTTTCCTGTTACCTCTTCATGCTTCTCTTCATTCTTGTATTTGAAAGTCAAATTGTCTATTCAGCTCTGGTCTTTTCATCAAGAATGCTTCAAAGTCCCCTATTTCACTGAATTTCCATTTTTTTCCCCTGAAGGATTATACTCAGTGTTTCTGGGTAGTTGATTCTTGGCTGTAATCCTATCTCCTTTTCCCTCTGGAATATCATATTCCAAGACATCCAGACCCTTAATGTAAAAGCTACTAAATCTTGTGTTTTCCTGATTGTGTTTCCACAATATTTGAATTGTTTCTTTCTGGCTGCTTGTAATATTTTCTCCTTGACCTGGGAATTCTAGAATTTGGCTACAATATTGCTAGGAGTTTTCCTTTGGGGATCTCTTTCAGGAGATGATTGGTGGATTCTTTCCATTTTTATTTTGCCTTCTGGTTCTAGAATACCAGGGCAGTTTTCCTTGATAATTTCTTGAAAGGTAATATCTAGGCCCTGTTTTTGATCATGGCTTTCAGAGTGTCCAGTAATTTTTAAATTCTCTCTCCTGCATCTATTTTCCGGGTCAGTTGTTTTTCCAAAGAGATATTTCACATTGTTTTCTATTTTTTCATTCTTTTGGATTTGTTTTACAGTGTCTTCATTTCTCATAAATCACAGCTTCCAATTGCTCTATTGAAATTTTTAAGGAAGTATTTTCTTCAGTGAGCTTTTGGACTTCCTTTTCCATTTGGCTAATTTTGCTTTTCAGAGCATTCTTCTTCTCATTGGCTCTTTGGGCCTCTTTTGCTATTTTTTAAAGTGTTATTTTCTTCAGTATTTTTTTGGGTCTCCTTTAGCAAGCTGTTGACTTGTTTTTCATAATTTTCTTGTATCACTCTCAGTTTTTCTTCTACTTTTCTTACTTGCTTCTCAAAATCCTTTTTGACCTCTTCCATGACCTGGGACTGATTCATATTTTTGTTGGAGTCTTTGGATATAGGAGCTTTGACTTTCTTGTCTTCTTCTGGTTGTATGTTTTGTTCTTCTTTGTCACCAAAGTAAGATTCTATAGTCTGACTCTTTTTGTGCTTCTTGCTCATGATCCCAGCCAATTACTTGAGTTATAAACTCTTTGTTAAGGTGGGGGGTCTACTTCCAGTGTGGAGAATATACTGTCCCAAGCTTTGTGGGTTTTATGCAGCTGTTTTCAGAGATACTTCTAGGGACCTGTAAATTTTTAGTTCTTCCAAGGTGGTACTATAAGGGGTGAGATGTTTACTCCTTTCTTGTCCTGTGCTCTTATCTGTGAGTGACCACAAGCACTCTTTTCTCTCTTGGAACTGTGAGGAGGATTTTCTCTCCAACAACATTACAACACTCTTCCTCACCCCAGGACCACCACACAGAACTGTGATCCAGATCCAAGCCTGGGAAAAGCAAGAGAATCCTGTACCAGAAAAGAAATTCCTGCAATCCACCTCTGATCAGCCACTCGACTCCCCCTAAGTTTGTGGGCCAGAAGCTCTGGAGGCAGCCACCACCCCTGGCTGAGTTCTGGGACTCCGGCTGGCACTGACCAAGCTTCTCTTTCACTGCAGACGTGGCAGACTTTTCCTACTGATCTTATAAGTTGTCTTTGGTGTTCATGGGTTGAGAGGTCTGGAAACCACCACAGCTGCTGTGATTTGGTCCTCTGAGGCCTCATGAATACAATTTTAGTACCATACAAATCAAATCATCAAAAACATAGTTTATGTAAAGCCTATGTCAGATTGTGCGCCGTCTTGGGGAGGGTGGGGGGGAGAAAAAGGGAGAAAAATTTTCAAGTGAAAAGTATATGGGAAAAAAATTTTAAAAAATAAAAATTTTAAAAAGGTAAAAAAAACAGTTTATAGAATTTAATAAATTTAATTTCAGAAAATAAAATATCTAGAATATCAGGGGGAAATGGCAAAAATAGGACCTGACAAAGCATAAATAGAACTTCCAGGTCTCAATCTGTATTATAAAGCAACAGACATCAAAACCAGTTTGTGGTGGTTAAAAATAGAGAAATAAATGAATGGAACAAACTGAAAAAAGCAGAATAAAAACACTGGAGCTCACTGTCCCACTGTTTGATAAACCAGAAAACAATAGGAAACATCTTAGGAAACAATTCCCCATCTGATTAAAAAGTGCCTAGACGTCAATGAATTGGAAATTGAGGGAATGCCCACCAAATGGGGAATGGCTGAACAAATTGTGATATATGAATGAAATGGAATATTATTGTGCTGTAAGAAATGATAAGCAGACAGACTTCAGAAAAACCCTGGAAAGACTTGTGTGGACTGATGCTGAATGAAGTTAGCAGAACCAGGAGCACATTGTACACTGTAACAGCCATTGTGCATGCAATGACAACATTGGTACATTTAGTCCTTCTCAGCAATGCAAGGGTCTAAGACATCTCCAAAGATCTCATGATGAAAAATGCTGTCTTCATCCCAAGAAAGAACTATGAAGTTTGAATGCAGATCGAAGCATACTATTTGCTATTTTTTCTTTGGTTTTGTTTTGTTTTCTCTTTTTTGTGATTCCTCCTCTTGGTTCTAATTCTTCCTTATAACATCACTAATGTGAAAATATGTTTAATAGGAATGCATATGTATAGCACATATCAGATTGTGTGCCATCTTGGGGAGGGAGATGGAGAAGAAGGGGGAGAAAAATTTAAAACTCAAATGCTTATGGAAGCAATTGTTGATAAATTAAAATAAATTAATAAAAAAAAAGAAAATAAAGAAAAAAAATGCTGAGAAACCTGAAAACTTTATAGCACAAACTAGTTTAAGATCAACACATACTATATTCCACAATTCTTAGACTGACACATATTATACTCCACATATTCCATATGGATATACAAAATTAATATTAAAGATTATATTATAAAATAAAATTAGAAGAGAAGTAGATCATATGCTTTCATAAGCATGAATAGAATACGTATTAACCAAACAAGGAATAGAGACCATTACAGAAAGGTAAAATAGATAACTTTCATTATAAAAACAAAAACAAAACAAATAAAAAGAAACTTCTACACACATGCAAAATTAATTTATCCAGGATTAGAAGAGAAGTGGTGAAATGAGAGTAGCATATTTTTCTGATAAGGATTTAGTGGTTAAGATATGAAAGCAATTTTATATACATATATGTGTATATAATTTGTCTATGTATACATTTTAAAGCATACATATATAACTGAAAGCCATTCCTCAACAGATAAGTAGTCCAAGGGTTTGAACAAATATTTTTCAAAAATAGGAATTGTGAACTAATAACAACCATATTAAAAATGCTCCAAATCAGTAACAATAAGAGAAACATAAATCAAAACATCATATCCTGAAAATTAGTAAAAAAAGACAAAGAAAGGGATAATCTATCCCTATCCTTATCCCTGGTTGTGAGAAGAAGATAGACATGCTGCATTGCTGGTGAAGCTATGAATCAGTGGAAATTAAAAGACTAAAATAACTAATTCCTTTGACACAGAGATTCCACCTCTATGTTTACACCTAATGATATGTTGATAAATATTAACAACTGGTTCTGCGAAATGAAAAGAAAAATAGTGACCCATATTTAGATTTAATTTGCATTATCAATGTTTTCTCCATCACTTTCTCAAGACTAAACACCCAAGAAATAAGCCAGCTTTGATTTGCTGATTTCTGAGCTGTAACCGCTCATCCTGAAAATTTAACAGTTGATTGTAAAGAGCTGATTAGAGCTGATGCTAATACAGCCCTGAAAGGAAGTTATTGCTAAGAAAGGAAAGTCCTCATATAGACTGAAATATTTATAGCAGCATTTTTGGGTGGAGCAAGACAAGAGGTAGATCTTGACGATAATACAAGTTTAGGACACAGTAATGCATGAATTAGAATAAGGAGACAAAAGATTCAACAGTAGATTTAAGTTTAATATTGAACTAATTAACTATAGTGTAAGAATTACAAAAGGGAGAAATACCAGGAAAGGAATGACATCCTGGAAGAATATTGATAAGATAATGCTTGTAAAATCTTGTATACCTTAGAATAGCTTCATTGTGAGAAAAATAGCTAATGAGAGCAAGTTTTATAAATACTGTCTCATTTTATCTTCACAACAACCCCTTGCAGATAAATACTGTTATTATTATCACCACTTAACAAATGAGGGAATTGAGGCAGAAGTTAAATAAATCAACCAATTAATAAACATCTACTATGTGACAGACACTGTGCTAAGTACTGGGGACACAAAGAAAGGCCGAAGACAACATTAAAAAAAAAAGCATACACAAAACAAGCTATAAAGACTAAATAGGAAATAATTAAAAGAGGGAAGGCACTAGAATTAAGGGGAATTGCGAAAGGTTTCCAGTAAAAGATGGGGTTTTAGTCATAAGTTAAAGTTGATCAGGGAAGTCAGTACATAGATTTTAGGAGGGAAAACATTCCAGGCATGGGGGACAGCTAGAAAGAAATGCCTGGAATTAAGAGATGGAATGTCTTTATTAATGGAATATCTATGTCAGTGTCACTGGATTGAAAAAATATGTGGCAGGGAGCAAGATATAAGAAAATGGGAAAGGTTGGAGGAAGCTGGGTAATAAAAGGCTTTGAATGCCAGACAGACCATTTTATATTTGCTCTTGTAGACAAGAGGGAGCCAATGGTGTTTATTGATTAGGGGAGTGACATGGTCTGACCTACACTTTAGGAAAATCACTTTAGATGTTGAGTGGAGGATGGATTGGAGTCAGGAGAGACTTGAGGCAGGCAGACCCAGTAGTCTAGGCCTGAGGTGATGATAACCTGCATTGAGATGTTGGAAATGTCAGAGGTCAGTGTGGGGGGCTTATTCTAGAGATCTTCCAAATAAATCAGCAGGCCTTGGCAACAGCTTGAATATGGTGGGAAAGACATAGTGAGTAGTCAAGGATAATTCTTAAGTTGAGAGTCTGAGAAACTAGGAGGATGCTGGTATCCTCTACATTAATAGGAAAAGTAGGAGAGGGGGTAAGGTATTTTCTTTGTGTCATATTTAGTTTAAGATGTCTACCGGACATCCAATGCAAGATGTCTGAAAGGCAATTGAAGATGTGGGAAGACTTCCATGAGTATATACAACTAATAAGCATTTGAGACCTCATTTGAACTCAACTCTCCCTGATTGCAAGTAAATGTCATTATCCACTGTGCCACTTAACTACTCCATGACAACTTTTATAATCATTTTGTGAGCCAAGGTATTCCTATTTCCTCTCCAGTCCAACCTCTCTCCCTTACACACAACAGAATAACAGGAAAAATGATGCAGCAGTGTGTGTGTGTGTGTGTGTGTGTGTGTGTGTGTGTGTGTGAGAGAGAGAGAAGAGAGAGAGAGAGAGAGAGAGAGAGAGAGAAAGAGAGAGAGATAAATCTAGGTTTGATCAAAGACAGTGAAGTTTGGTAGATGAAGAGAGATGTTAGCAGGAGTAAGGAAGTTATTGTACAAGTTATTGTGAAGTGAAGAATATGATATATGAAGGATACAACTATATAACTGAAGTCAGAATTAACAAGCAACAACACTCCAAACCAATGAAAGAAAATTGCAATTTATACATTGAAGTTAATGCATTCTTCCTTTATTTTAACAAAAAGTAAACTATAAAAAATGAAAACTTACCTTATTCCCAACCAGTTTCCTCATGGGGGGGGTGGTAAGGACAATGATGTTTCATTTAATAGAGTATTGTGAGTCCTACATTTGTTTTGGGTTCCTGTGAGTCATTTGAATTGTCTTCATTTCAGGAAGGATAAAATAAAGCTTGTCCTATACCAGAAAAATGCATTAGTTACCTTTAGTGCATGTACAGGATCTGAGGTGTTCTTTTACCCACGTATCAATAGACGTAGATAGGAATTAAATCATGAGAATTTTCAGAGTAAACTTTGGATAGTGGTAATATGAGCCAAATAGTGAATGGTATTTAGGGTATCTCCAGAAATCCAATGGAATCTCCATGATCACAGAGTTTGAGGAGATAATTAGTTTAGATAGAGCTACATTTTCTCACTCTTAAATTACTTTGTATTATTTTGTATACATGTAGTATCCTCCAAGTACCATGGAAGCTCCTTAATGTAAAGGTCTTTTTTTTTTTTGTATATAGATTGAGTCCCCAAGACTTTGTACACTGCATTGTATATGGTCAACATTTTTTTGATGAGCAATTGGGGTTAAGTGACTTGCCCACAGTCATATAGCTAGTAAGTGTCAAGTGTCTGAGGTCAGATTTGACCGCAGGTTCTCCTGACTCCAAGGCCGGAGCTTTATCCACTGCAAAACCTAGCTGCTCTTTATGATCAACTTTTAATAGATGCTTGCTTAACTAATTTGAATTTAATTGAATTATATTGCTTTCCTTAACACTTTTAGCAAAATAAACTTTTCAAGTCTATTTTTGGGGGGTGGGGTGGGGAGGATGTCATTTGAGTCTGCCTACTATCCTGCTGTGTTAAAACAAAATTTGTCAATTAAAGAGAAAAAACAGCATTTGGCTGAAATAAGTTGCCAGGAGTTTATAATCACATTAAAAGTATGTAACTTTAAATGCCCAGAGTACGTGGGATTTCTTAGAATAGAATGACTTTCATTTGTTTTGGCTTTTTCGTTGTTGTTGTTGTTTATAGCACTAAAATATTTGCTCTGAAAACAGATCTTTTTTTTTGAATGCAATTGATGTCCTAAATGTGTCCTATGTAAAATTCTCCTTGTAGATTGGTCTGGGTGCCACTAGTGATTAATCACTTATACTTATTTATGAAGGTTAGAAATTCAAATGTGACCTGATTCACGCATTGAAATATATTCTGACACTAGGGCAAGAAGGGGGCTAAAATGCAATCATTAAATATTCTTTAAAACAAAACAAGGAAATGGAGACAGAAAACATATTAGTGCAATGTTATGGCTGAGAATTTTAAAATGGGCATCATGATATATAAAGTTATAGCTCTCATAGGAATCATAACTGTGCTGTAAGGCAAATATGTATTAAGGCATAAATATAAGATACCATACAGTAATAGAAAATACTACATACCAGATGTGCCAAGAGGCTGAGTTGTAATTGGCATGGGGGCCATAGATTTGGATTTTCTGACTTCTTGGCATTTAAATTTTCAGCAATAACACAGAAGAAACACACAGGCATCTAGCTAGTACAATGATGGATGCCATATAAATATTTATAGATAGTTTTAATGGCAAATAGTTAATAATCTTTTATTTATTTTATCTGAACAATTTAATTGAAGAAATAATTGCCAAATTTTATACAAATAAAAGCACTCAAAATATTATGTAATGCATGCAAAACCAGCAAGTATAACTTTACATAAAATTATAAATATTCTTAGAAGAGGCAGAATATAAACTCATTAATTTTGCCTCATTAACTTGGAATTTATGATGACTTGGATAATAGTTGGGCTAAATTTTATCTTCACATCATCTATGAAAAGTGCTTACTAAATAAATTAATTGGATAAATGGAATTTTGGGGGGGAATGTCTAACCTACTTAAAAGGGTAAATGTCCTTCAATGTGCTTCAGGAACATCTATTTTCTCACAAATAATATAAAAAAATTAAATGATCTTTATTCAGACTTCTACTTGGCAACATTTATTAGCCATTTGTAGTGTTTTACTATGTGCTTGAAAATAATAGACTGTAGCATGACATTAGGTAGAGAAAAAGAGACCTAACAAGAAATAATGCATCATCAGTGTCTTAGAGAGAAAAGTAAGTGTACAAATAATGTGCTAAGCCTATCTAAATTTTCATTACTAGTTTCTTAGCACTGTCATAAAAAAATCTTTACTAACAATTTAGGTAATTATTTGGGTAGTCAGACAATGTGTAAAGTACTACCTATTAGGTTCCTGTACTGTATGGAGGTCTATTTATCAGCCATGCTAGCTTCTCCCATGACTGTATCTTCCTGATGTGCGCAAAAGCTGAGGAATCACGTGCCAATGAAACATTTGTCATTCCATTTCTTAGTAGCTTGTTAATGTATCATAAGCATTGAAGAGAGAAAGTATGGCACAATTGATCCAAGTTCATTATCGAGAAGACTAGGGTTCAAATCCTGCCTCTGACATATATTAGGCATTTGACCATGGGCAGACCAAATAACCCTCTCAGTACTCTGACATATTCCCCTAATACTCTAAAATTGTGTAAGAGTTGCTTATCAAAGTATCAGTAAGATGCTTAGACTGATTTTCCATACTCGTAGCTCCCTCTACTGATGAAATCATAGGAACAGATTCCTCTCCTTCCCTCTTCAAACCCTCCATCAAAGAAAGCATTGAAAACAATATTTTCTTGGGCAATAATTAAATAACTTGTGGTATATGATTGAGATGGAATACTACTATGCTATAATAAATGATGACCAAGTTGATTTTAAGTGGAAAAAAACATGGAAAGACTTGCATGAAATAATGAAGAGTGAAATGAACAGAACCAGAGAATGCTGTATACATTAACAGCAATATCATTCAAAGAATAACTGAGAGTGACAAGTTACTCTGAGTAATATGATCAGTTACAAAGGACTTTGAAGGAAGATGCTACCCACCTCCAGAGAAAGAATAGATAAATAAAAGCATATATAATATGGTTTAACATATGTGTGTATATGTGTAAATATACGTACGTGTGTGTATAACTGTGTGTCAAATGGTAGTCTTCTCTAGTATGAGGTGGAAAGGGAGGAAGACAGTTTAGAACTTAAAATGGAACAAATAATTAAATTAAAAAAGAAAGAAAAATATTTCCAAGAGTCTGATCATCACTCTGTTGTGGTAAATTAATTTTTGGATTGTCCTATTCTTCTACTATAACGCAGATACAGCCTGTGCTATTTGGTTGCTTTTAATTATTAGGTTTTTTTTATGAATTATCATCAAAATGTGTAATGGAAGTGAACACCTCATTCACTTTTCCTGCATCTCATTCCCCACACTAAAAAATAAGCTCTTAGAAACAGTAGAATGAAGGAAAATAAAACAAACTCTACTATGTTCTCTCATAAAAGATAATTTCTTTTCCATGTTTCAATGTCACTAAACTTCAATACAGATTAATGAATAAGAGACAGGAAAAGGGTTTGTTATGGGATGTATTTCTGTCACCATTTTCTATGGAAATCCTTATTAAAATGAATGACCTGTATAACCTTGAGATTTGCTCTGTTTAAACATCGGTTCTACATAGGGTGAAAAAAAAGGAGGAAAATTGCAAATTAAATCACGAATAGGCACTGTCATGCTGATGGAGACAAGTTCAATACAGATGATTTATCTACTTAGACAAATGAAATCAGTGTCAGTTGATCTTTCTGAAATGTTCTGATGTCTCTGCAAAAATTAAACAAAAGTTGTGGGCAAATGCAATTTCACTCAATTTTTTTTTTAAAGTTATAGAAGGACTGATGAATTTTAAGGACAGAATGTATTAACTGAGGTCTATAAGTTAGATGTGGCTTTAAAAGAGTATTGTCCTGATGAATGGTTTGACCTTTGATGTGGATTTTGAGGGAAAAAGAATCAGGCATATGTCTCATTCTACATTACATAAATATTTTGTGGGAGAAATATCAGCCATACCCTTCAGCATGAAAATGGCTCATTATGTCTAATACAGAAAGGATGTTTAGAAATACAGGATAGTTGAAATCATCATTTTTCAGAAGGTATTCATAACTCAGTTCACATATAACAAATCAGTCATTTCCTAGTGATGTCAAATCTTTAGAAAACTGATACTCTGCCCCCCCTTCTAAATTATACCTTTATGTCATAGGTTATGAATAATCTTAGAAAACAGGTACATTCTCCAGTTGTTACCATTGGTCTACTGCTAAAGATCTGTTTCAATTAGGAAAACATGGTTCATTGACAAAAGTACTGATTTGCTAGCTTAAAAGACCAGAATTTGACTCCTAACTTTGCTATTTATTAATTGTTTGAACTTGAGGCCAGTCACTTGGCCTCTCAGGCTTTCAGTGTCCTCATCAGTACAATAAAGGAGTGGAACTTT
The DNA here is from genome assembly GCF_003287225.1 of Phascolarctos cinereus. NCBI lineage: Eukaryota > Metazoa > Chordata > Mammalia > Diprotodontia > Phascolarctidae > Phascolarctos > Phascolarctos cinereus. The sequence continues at coordinate 193,871,248 of NW_027555847.1, forward strand.
ATTATCTAAATCCTATCATCCAAAATTATATAGCACTATAACTTGTAACAGTAAAAAATTTAAAGACCAATACAATTTATTCCTCCCCACCCCAAAACTAATGGAGTAGATTCCATGTACCCTTGGAAGAACTAAGTTGGTTGATTTTTGTACAGCTCGAGTGTCTTTATTATGGAGTGTAATGTCAAGGGGAACATGAACAGCCAAACAATGCAGATGTTTATTCAATAAGTTCTAATATCAATCTGATAATTTCATTTTAATAAAGCATGCCAGAAAAATATATACAATCAGTCCTTCCTATCTCAATGTTGCATTACTTGTCAATGCATTTTTCTTTGTTAATGGTGTCATTTTTTTTTCAGTCTTCCTCCTCAGGTTTTGGTCGTTTCTATGTGACTAAGAATAAATCAAAGCAGATCATAACATTTAGTCTGCCTGCTTTTGTGAGCTCATCAGTCAACCTACACAGCAGAAGACTGAATGAGCTTAGGGTTACAGGGCAGTTCAGTTCTACCTTAGGTGTACACAATTGTGCCCTGCTTAGATGGCTCCAAATTTGCTTCTATAATTTGAAGCATTGAAAATTATGTGCCTTGTCCATTGACCTTAAACACACTCTGGCTAAACAACATCATCATTGATGTTGAATTGTCATATTTTCTTTTTCTCTATTCCATACCACTTTGACTGATTTTTTTAAAACATCATTTACTGTATGATCTAATAGACTGTATCAATCAGTTGCTTTCATCTCATGCCGATATAGCCAAATCACTTAAGTTTTTGTTAAAACAAAAAAGTCTACCCAAGGTTATGTCTTCAATAAAACAAACATGATAAACCAACTGCTTGCTTTGTCTACACTCTTGCAAATTTTTTTTTATTGAATTTATTTCTCTAAATGAATTAGCCAGGTTTTTTACATACCATATGTACTCAGCTTTGAGTTGCATGCTATAAATTTTTATACTATTCTCATGAAAGCCAGAATGGAAGAATTAATAGAGCACAGGCATTGGTGACATGAAGGCCTGGATTCAGATATTGTCTGTGATAGATACAGATTCTGTGTGACAATGGGTGAGTCACTAACTCTCTCATTGTCTTAGGCAGCTCCCTAAGATTCTTTGTTATAGATGAATAAGAGTTCTATAACAGAGGAAGAAGATTCCATACCAGGAGTCCCAAAAGTTAATGAAATCACTATCCTGGACAAATAAAAGAGAAACATCAGACACCTATCCCCATCACAAAACAGGCATTCCTCCCTTTATCCACCTAAGATTATCTGTGTCTCCTAGATTATCATTCATATAAATTGTACCTTGATTATTTGAAATTCATGGTTTAAATTTCTTTAAAAATTCACTTAAAAAAATTAAAGGGTAATAAAAATGTTAAATATTTTATATGATTAAATTTGTTGGAGAACATGGGCTTAAGTTAAATCTGGTCCACTAGAAAGTGGATTTTTAAATTTTTTAAAAATTATTTACTAATTTTATTTCCTTAATAGCATTTTTTCCAATTACATGTAAATACAGTTTTCAAGATGATACATTTTTTGTAAAATTTGAGGTGCAAATTTTTTTCCCTCCCTCATGCCCTTCCCCCAGAACAAAAGGGAAAAATAAACAAGAGAAAGAAAAAAAAATTAAAAAGAGAAAATAGTATGCTTTGATCTGCATTCAGACTCCATTGCTTTTTCTCGGGATGTGGTTAGCATTTGCCATCATGAGTCTTTTGGAATCACCTTGGATCATTGTATTAATAAGAAGAACTAAGTCTATCATAGTTGATCATCATACAATGTTGCTGTTGCTGTGGACAATGTTCTCCTTCATCTGCTCCCATTTAACTTAGCATCAGTTTATGTAAGTCTTTCCAGGTTTTTGTGATATATGCCTGCCCAACATTTCTTACAGCACAATAGTATTCAATTATGTTCATATGCCACAACTTGTTCAGCCATTACCCAAATGGTGGGCATCTTCTCAATATTTAATTCTTTGCTATTACAAAAAAGCTGCTATAAATATTTTGTACATGTGGGTACATTTTTTTATGATCTCTTTGGTATACAGATCTAGCAATGGTACTGCTGGATCAAAGGGTATGCAAAGTTTGGTTGCCCTTTGAGCACAGTTCCAAAATGCTGTGCAGAATGGTAGGATCAGTTCACGACTCCATCAACAATGCATTAGTGTTTCATTTTTTCCCACATTTTCTCCAGCATTTATCATTTTCCTTTTCTTATCATATTAGCCAATCTGATGGGTTTGGGGTGGTATCTCATAGTTATTTTAATTTGCATTTCACTGATGAGTGGTAATTTAGAGAATTTTTTTCATATGACTATAAATAGCTTTAATTTCTTCATCTGAAAACTTCCTGATCATATCCTTTGACCATATATCAATTGGGGAATGACTTATATTCTTATAAATTTGATTCAGTTTTCTATATGTTTTAGAAATGAGACCTTCATCAGAGGCACTGGCAATAAAAATTATTTCCAAGCTTTCTACTTTCTTTCTAATCTTGGTTGCATTGGTTTTCTTTGTGCAAAAACTTTTTAATTTAATGTAATCAAAATTATTGATTTTGTACCACATCATGTTCTGTAGCACTTGTTTGGTCATAAATTCACCCCTTCTCCATAGATCTGACAAGTAAATTATTCCTTGTTTTTCTAATTTGCTTATGGTATCACCCTTTATGCCTGAAACATGTATGCATTTTGACATTATCTTGGTATGGGGTATGAGATACTGGCTTAGGCCTAGTTTCTGCTATACTGTTTTCCAGTTTTCCCAGCAGTTTTTGTTAAATAGTGAGTTCTTATCACTGAAGCTGGAGTCTTTGGGTTTATCAAACAGTAAATTGCTATAGTCATTTGCTACTATGTCTTGCATACCTAATCTATTCCACTGATCCAGCACTCTATTTCTTAGCTGCTATAGAATAATTTAATGATTGTCACTTTATAATACAGTTTTAGATGCAGTCTGGCTAGGCCATCTTCCTTTGCATTTTTTTCATTAATTCCCTTGATATTTTTGACCTTTTATTTTTCTAAATGAATTTTGTTTTTATTTTTCCTAGCTCTATAAAATAACTTTTGGTAGTTGATTGCTATGTACTGAATAAGTAAATTAATTAATTAATTGTCATTTTTATTATATCAGCTAGGCCTCACCAAGAGCAATCTATATTTTCTAATTATTTAGATCTGACTTAATTTGTGTGAAAAATGTTTGGTAATTTTGTTAGTATAGTTCCTAGGTTTGTCTTGGCAGGTAGACTCCCAAATATTTTATATTGTCTATAGTTACTTTAACTGGGATTTCTCCTTCTATCTTTAATGTAATCAAAATTATCCATTTTGCATTTCATGATGTTCTCTATGTCTTGTTTGTCATAAATTTTTCCCACTTCCATGGGTTTTACAGAACCCCTTTAAAAGTCATGCTTATGAATGGAGTAACCCTACCCACCTCCATTAGTAATAGCTATCCCATGTGTGAAGCAATATATTTTGCCCATTTTAGAATCAAAATATCCTAAGAAGCTCCTCAGAATATTTCTGGCTTAATTTTCAATATATCTTCTCTTATTGCTAAGGCTAAAATTTCTAGTATAATGTTGAATAACTGTGTTGATAATAGACATCCTTGTTTCACACCTGATATTACTGGGAAAGCTTCTAGCTAAGCCACATTACATTATATGCTAGCCGATGATTTTAAATAGATGCTACTTATCATTTTAAGAAAAACTCCACTGGTTCCTATGTTTTCCAGTATTTTCAATAGGAATGGGTGTTGTTTTTTGTTAAAATATTTTTTTTAGCTATTGAGATAATCATAGGATTTCTGTTACTTTTACTATTGATATGGTAAATTATACTGGTAGTTTTCCTAATATTGAACCAGTCCTGAGTTCTTGGCATAAATCCCACCTGGTTATAGTGTATTATACTCATGATCAAGTTCTGCAATCTCCTTGTCAATATGTTATTTCAAATTTTTGCCTCAATATTCATTAGGATAATGGTCTATAATTTTCTTTCTCTATTTTGGTTCTTATTCAGATATCAGTACAATTTTATATCATAAAAAAGCATTTGGTAACACTCCTTCATAATTTTTTCCAAAAACAATTTTTATAGTATCAGAATTAATTGTTCTTTAAATGTTTGGTAGAATTTATTTGTAAATCTATCTGGCCCTGGAGGTTTTTGCTTAGTGAGTTCATTGATAGATGTTCAATTTCTTTTTCTGAAATGGGCTTAAGTATTTTACTTCCTTTTCTGTTAACCTGGATCATTTGTACTTTTGTAATTTTTCATCCGTTTCACTTAGATTGTCAGATTTATTGGTATACAGTTGGGCAAATAAACACTCTTTATCACTGTTTTAATTTCCTCTTCATTTGGTGGTTAATTCACCCTTTTCATTTTTGATACCGGTAATGTTTTTCTTTCTTATTTTAAAATTCAAATTAATGAAATGTTTATCTATTTTGTTATTTCATTGTAAAACCAGGTCTCAGTTTTATTTATTAGTTTGTAGTTTTCTTAATTTCAATTTTATTAGTCTCTCATTTGAATATCAGAATTTCTAATTTGGTATTTAATTGGTGATTTTTAAGTTGTTCTTTTCTAGCTTTTTTTTTAAATTGCAAGCCCAATTCATTGATCTGCTCTTTCTCTATTTGTTTATGTAAGCATTTAAAGATATAAAATTTTCTCTAAGAACTGGTTTGGCTACATCCTGTAAGTTTAGTTATGTTGTCTCATTATTGTCATTCCCTTTGATGAAATTATTGTTTCTATGATTTAGTTTGACCCACACATTCTTTAAGATTAAATTATTTAGTCTCCAATTCATTTTCAGTCTATCTTTCCATAGCCTTTTTTTACATGTAATATTCATTGCATCATGATCTAAACAGAATGCATTTAATATTTCTGCCTTTCTGCACTGGATTATGAGGTTTTATGTCCTAATACAAGGTCAATTTTTGTGTAGTTGCCATTTGCTACTGAAAAAAAAATGTACATTCTTTCCATCCCCATTCAGTTTTTCCATAGGTCTATCATAGCCATTTTTTCCATAATTCTATTCACTGTCTTAACTTTTCTCTTGTTTATTTTATAGTTAGATTTGTCTAGTTCTGAGAGGGGAAGGTTGAGGTCCCCCACTGATATAGTTTTGCTATTTCTTCTTGTAACTCACTTAATTTCTCCTTTAAGAATGTTGATGGTATACCACTTGGTGCATTTATGTGCAGTCTTGATATTACTTCATTGTCTATGATACTTTTTAGCAAGACGCAGTTCCCTTCCTTATCTCTTTTAATTAGATCCATTTTTTTATTTTTGCTTTTGCTTTGCCTGAGATCAGGTTTGCTGCCCTTGCTTCTTTTTTTTACTTCAGCTGAAGCATAATATTATCTATTCCATATATTTACCTTTACTCTGTGTGTATCTCTACTTCATATGTGTTTCTTGTCAACAGCATATTGTAGGATTATTTTTTTTAATTCACTCTGCTATCTTATTTCATTTCATCACATTCACATGTCATTACTGTGCCTTTTTCTCCATCCTATTTTCCTGCTCCTGTTTATACTTTCCTCTCTTCTTTCACCATTTCCCTCCTCATCAGTCAGTTGCTTCTGAACACCACCTCCCTCAATGTGCCCTTCTATTGGCCCCCTTCTTTTTCCTTCCTATTTTCCCTACTATTTCTGCCCTCCCTTCAATCTCCCCACTCCTCCTTCTTTCCCTTTTCTCTTTCTACTTCCTAATAGGGTAATATAGATGTTATACTCAAATGAATGTGAACGTTATACCCTGTTTGAGCCAAATCCAATAAGAGTAAGGTTCAAAAAATGCATAACCCCCTCCCATCTTTCCTTCTAATATAATAACTCTTTTGTGCCTCTTCATGTGATTTAATTTACTCTATTCTGCCTCCACCTTTTCTCTGCTCCAGTAGAATCCTTTTATTTTCATCCCTTAATTAATATTTTGTATCATCACATCAAAGTCAACTTATACTAACACCATCTGTTCATGTATACCCCATCTAACTGCCCTAATAAAGATATAGTTCTCAAAAGTATCATCTTCCAGTGTAGGGATATAAACAGTTTAACCTTATTGAATAATAATATGTTGTTGTTTTTCTTTCCTGTTTACCTTTTTCTTGAGGTTTGTATTTGAACACTGAATTTTCTGTTCAGCTCTGTTGTTTTTCATCAAGAATGATTGAAAGTCCCCTATTACATTGAATATCCATCTTTTCCTCTGAAAGATTATATTCAGTTTTGCTGTCTAGTTTATTTTTGTTTGTAATCCAAGCTCCATTGTACCCCAGAATATCATGTTCTAAGCCCTCTGATCCTTTAATGTAGAAGCTGCTAAGTCCTGTCTAATTATGACTTTGGTTCCATGATATTTCAATTGTTTCTTTTTGCCTGCTGGCAGTATTTTCTCTTTGACCTGGGAACTCTAGAATTTGGCTACAATATTTCTTGGGATCTCTTCCAGGGGGGGATCAGGGAATTCTTCCAGTGACTTTTTTATCCTCTAGTTCTAGGATATCAGGGCAGTTTTCCTTGATAATTCCTTGAAAGATGCTGTCCAGGCCCTTTTTTGATCATGGCTTTCAGTTAGTCCAATAATTCTTAAATTATCTCTCCTGGATCTATTTTCCAGGTCAGTTGTTTGTCCAATGAGGTATGTTACATTTCCTTCTATTTTGTTTCATTCTTTTGATTTGTTGGACAGATTCTTGATGTCTTATAGTGTCATTAGCTTCCACTTACCCAATTCTAATTTTTGAGGTATTATTTTCTTCAATTAGCTTTTGTACCTCCTTTTCCACTTGGCCAGTTCTACTTTTTAAGGAGTTGTTTTCTCTAGTCAATTTTTGTCTTTCCTTTTCCAAGATGTCCTCTCTCTCTTGCATCACTCTCATTTGTTTTTTGTTTTTTCCAATTTTTCTTATACCTCTCTTATTTGACTTTTAAAATCCTTTTTGAGCTCTTCCAAGAAGGCTTTTTTGGGCTTGATACTAATTCATGCTCCCCTTTGAGGTTTTACACATAGGTATATTGACAATATTGTCCTCTTCTAAGTTTGAGTTTTGATTTTCTCTGTCACCATAGTTGTTTTTTATGGTTAATGTTCATTTTTACTTCTTTATTTTTGCCTATTTCATGGCTTTTAAAGTTGATCTCTACTCCTGGGGCACAAGGGGCACTGTGCCAAACATTTTGTGTTGAGGTGCAGGGGGCTGGTAACTGGCTTTGTGCACTGAGGTCTCTGGTGTTGCAGGCTTGCTTACTGTGTTGGGTTGACCCAACCTAGTAAGGCCTATTGTTGCCTAGTTTCTGTGCCTGGCAATTCTGTGCTGGGAATGGACACCTCACAGCTGGACTGCAGTGCCAATAGCATGCTGAGCCAAAACCCAGGAGCCTCAGTTGCTTATCTGTGCAGTGGATAAGACCCTCCTGCATGCTTGCCCCAACACATCTGCATTGTGCTGTACTACCCTTTTACCCAAGTGATACAGATCTTTTCTGAAGTCCTTCTAAGTTACCTTATGCTGGGAAATATTTTCACTCCATCTTTTTGTAGGTTCTGCAGCTTCAGGATTCAGAGGCTTGATTTAACTTTGTTTCTAAGGCAAGCTAGGGAGAGGTTAGGCAACCTTCTGGCTTCTCTCCACCATCTTGGCTCCACCTCTTGTCATTTATTATTGTATGATATCAGTCCATTACAATTGTATACCACAACTTGTTTAGAAAATCCCCAATTGATAAGCATCTTTTTGATTTCCAATTTTTAGCCACCAAAAGAAGAGCTGTTATAAATATTTTTGGACAAATAAGTCCTTGTCCTTTTTTTATGTCTTTGGGATGTAGATCTAGCAGTGGTATTACTGGATCAAAAGGTAGGCATAGTTTTATAGCCCTTTGGCCATAAGTTCAAATTACTTTCCAGAATGATCGGATCAGTTCACAACTCGACCAATAGTTCTTTAGTGTCCCAGTTTTCCCACATCCCCTCCAATATCTAATGTTTTCCTTTTCTGTCATATTAGCCACTCTGATAGGTGTGAGGTGATACCTCAGAGATGTTTTAACTTGCATTTATCTGATCAATAGTTACATAGAACATTTTTTTCGTATGATTGTAGATAGCTTTGATTTCGTTGTCTGACCATTTATCATTTGTGGGGATGAATGTACTTTTATAATTTGACTCAGTTCTCTATTTATTTGAAAAAATGAAGCTTTCATCAGAGATATTGGTTGCAAAAGTTTTCCCCAGTTTTCTGCTTTCCTTAAAATTTTGGTTACATTTGTTTTATTTGTGCAAAAACTTTTTTTTAAATTTTATATAATCAAAATGATCTATTTTATATTTTGTAATATTCTCTAAATCTTTGGTCCTAATATTTTCCCTTACCCATAAATCTGGCAAACTATTGCATGCTTCCTTAATTTGCTTATGATATCACCCTTCATGTGTAAATTATGTACCAGTTTTGGCCTTATCTTGTTATACAATTTGAGATGTTGGTCTGTACTTAGTTTTTTGGCATACTGTTCTCCATTTTCCCCAGCAGTTTTTGTCAAATAATGAGTTTTTTGTTCTAAAGGTAGGGATGTATGGATCTTATCATATAATAGATTACTATGGTCATTTACTACAATGTAATTTGTACATAATCTATTACATTGATCCACCACTCTATTTCTTAGCCAGTTCCAGATTGTTTGTATAATTTCCACTTTATAATACAGTTTAAGATCTGGTATGGCTAGACCACTTCCTTTCACATTTTTCATTGATTTACTTGGTATCTTGAGCTTTTATTTTTCCAAGTGTATTTTGTTTTTCTAGCTCCAAAAAATAGTTTTAATAGTTTGATTGATATGGCACTGAATAGATTAATGTAGGTAGAATTGTCATTTTTATTTTATTGGCTCAGGCTACTCATGAACAATTAATATTTTTCCAATTGTTTAGATCTGACTTTATTTGTGTGAAAAGTATTTTATAGTTGTGTTTGTCTTGGCAGTTCCTAGGTTTGTTTTGGCAGGTAGATTCCCAAATATTTTATATTGTCTATAGTTATTTTAAATGAGATTTCTTTTTCTATCTCTTGCTGCTGGGCTTTGTTGGTAATATATAGAAATACTGATGATTTGTGTGGGTTTATTTTATAGCCTGCAACTTTGCTAAGGTTGCTAATTGTTTCAAGTAAGTTTTTTTAGTTATTTCTCTAGGATTCTCTAAGTATACCACCATATCACCTGCAAAGAGTGTCAGCTTTGTTTCTTCTTTGCCTATTCTAATACCTTCAATTTCTTTTTCTTCTCTTATTACTAAAGCTAACATTTCTAATACAATATTAAATAATAGTGGTAATAATAAGCATCCTTATTTCACCCCTGATCTTACTAGGAAAGAGTCAGTCTTATATCCATTACATAAAATGCATGCTTATGGTTTTTGATAGATGCTACATATCATTTTAAGGTAAGCTCCATTTATTCCTATGCTCTGTAGTGTTTTCAATAAAATCAATGCTGTATTTTTTTCAAAGGCTTTTTCTGTATCGAGTGAGAAAATCATATGCTTTCTGTCAATTTTGTTATTGATATGGTCAATTATGTTGATATTTTTTTCTAATATTGAACCAGCCCCACATTCCTGCCATAAATCCCACCTGATCATAGTGTATTATCCTTGAGATATATTGCTGTAATCTCTTTGTTAATATTTTATTTGAATTTTTTGCATTAATATTCATTAAGGAAATTGGTCTATAAATTTTTCTCTGTTTTTGCTCTTCCTGGTTTATGTAATTGCACCATATATGTGCTATAAAAGGAATTTGGTGGCATTCTTTTTTTACCTATTTTTTCAAAATAGTTTATATAGTATTGGTATTAATTGCTCTTTAAATGTTTGGTGAATCCTTCTGCTCCTGAGTTTTTGTTTCCTTTTGTTTTGTTTTGTTTTTTGTTCCCTTGGGAAGTTCATTGATAGCTTATTCAACTTATTTTTTCTAAAATTGGGTTTAGTATTTTATTTCTTATTCTGTTAATCTGGATAATTTATATTTTTGTAGATATTCACACATTTCACTTAGATTGTCAAATTTATTGGCATATAATTGGGCAAAAGAGCTCTCTAAAAGTATCTTAATTTGCTCTTCATTGTTAGTGAATTCATCTCTTTCATTTTTGATACAAGTAAGTTGGATTTCTTCTTTCCTTTTTTCAATCAAATTAAACAATGGCTTATCTATTTTATTGGCTTTTTTAAAAATAAAACAAGCTTTCTAGGCTACTGCTTATTTTTTGTATTTTCATATTTCCTCTTTCATTGTCTCTTCTATCTCTCTACTGGATTCTTGAGTAGACTTTTGACTAAGCATTTCTTTTTCTTATCATCTAATCTATCTTTTTGCTTTTTTATCTGTGTTTTCTTCTGTGTCACCCTGGGCTTCTTCCCTTCTCCTGGAAGGCTGATTAGAAGGCCCATGGATTTTTCCCTTTGCTTCATTAGATAAGATGTTCTTGACAGATTATTACTGTTGACACCTGATCTTGGAAATTCCAAATATCAAATTCACCAAATTTTAAAAGTTCTGAGATCTTGTAACAATATATTGAGAATTGCATCATATAAGATATTTGGATTCTTTAGAAGTAGTCATTGCCATACCAAGGGAGATTCTTTTCTTTTTCTTTCAAAATTTATTTTTATTTTTATAGTATTAGTGTTTTTTATCCTTACATGTAAAAATACTTTTTAACATTCATTTTTGTAGAATTTTGATTTCCAAATTTTTCTCCCTGCCTGTTTTCCCCCCTCCTTCAAGACGGCAAACAATTTGATATAGGTTATACATGTACAATAATTTTAAACCTATTTCCACATTAGTCCTATTGTGAAAGTAGACTCAGGACAAATTGGAAAAAGTATAAGAAAGAAAAAACAAACAAAACAGTGTAAATATTATGCTCCTTATTTCTTTATGTGGATGTGATGAGCATTTTCTATTGGATTTGTCTTGAGTTATTTTAATGGTGAGAAAAGCTAAATCTATCATAGTTAATTATTACACAATACTGCTGTTGCTCTATGCAGTGTTCTGCTGCTTCTGCTCACTTCACTCAGCATCAGTTCATGCACATCTTTCCAGGTTTTTCTGAAGGGACAATAGTATTCCATCACATTCATATGCCATAATTTATTCAGCCATTCAACAATTGATGAGCATCCCCTCAATTCCTAATTCTTTGCCACCACAAAAAGAGCTACTATAAATATTTTTGCATGTGTGGGCCCCTATCGCCTTTTTATGACCCCTTTTGGATATGGATCTAGTAGTGGTGTTGCTGGATCAAGGGGAATATGCACAGTTTGGTTGCCCTTTTGGCATAGTTCCAAAATGCTCTCCAGAATAGTTGGATCAGTTCACCACTCCACCAACAATGCATTCCAATTCCAATTTTCCCACATATTCTCCAACATTTGTAATTTTCCTTTTTTTTTGGGGGGCATATTAGCCAATTGGATAGGTGTGAGGTGATATTCAGTGTTGTTTTAATTTAAATTTGAGAGATTCTTTTCAAATATACTTTAACTTAATGGTTTCAAAAAGTAGCCATTTAAAATGCTGTAAGCCCTTGTATCTTAAACATGTGTTGATGATAGCTTTATATAAAGCTATATCACTGAATCAAATTCCTATGAGAGACAGAGACAGAGAAGAGAGAGATGAGTTCCACACACCCATATCTATTATCATTATTGTCAAACAACAAGAATAAGCAAAACAAATATTATGTATATAGACCTATAAGATTTACAAAATTCTTTACATGCATTATTTCATTTCAGTGTTACAGACAAAATATGAGGTAAGCACTATTATTATTATAATACCCATTTTGAAGATGAATAAGCTGATTCTAAGGCTAAATACCTTGCATGAGCTGGATTTGAATCAGGTCTTTCTTACTTCAGGTCCAGTATTATGTCCACACTCACATTGGCACTAATTTATTTTGAATGATGCACTTGGGGCAGGGACAATCTTCCCTTCATTAATGTGCATATACAGATGTTTCTTTTGTTTTTTGAGTCTTCTTAATTTATTTATTTTTAGTTTTCAACATGCACTTCCACAAGATTTTGGGTTCTAAATTTTCTCTCCATTTTGCCTCCCACTCCATTCCAAGACAGCATGCATTCTGAATACCCCTTCTCATAATCTGCCCTCCCTTCTACCTCTACCTCCCTCACACTTCTCTTATCCCCTTCCTCTTCTATTTTCCTGTAGGGCAGGATAGATTTCTATACTCCATTACCTGTATATCTCGTTTCCCAGTTGCATGGGGATCTCTTTGAGGAGGTGATCAGTGGATTCTTTCCATTTCTATTTTGCCTTCTGGTTCTAGAATATCAGGGCAACTTTCTTTGGTAATTCTTTGAAAGATGATATCTAGGCTCTCTATTTTTTTTTTATCATGGCTTTCAGGTAGTCCAATAATTTTTAAATTCTCTTTCCTGGATCTATTTTCCAGATCACTTGTTTTCTAATGAGATATTTCACATTGCCTTCTAATTTTTCATTTTTTGGGGTTTTGTTTTACAATATCTTAATTTCTCATAATGTCACTACCTTCCATTTGCTACATTCTAATTTTTAAAGAAGTATTTTCTTCAGTGAGCTTTTGAACTTCCTTTTCCATTTGGTCAATTCTGCTTTTGAAGGCATTCTTCTCCTCACTGGCTTTCTGGACCTCTTTTGCCATTTGGGTTAGGCTATTTTAAAGGAGTTATTTTCTTCAGTATTTTTTTTGGTGTCTCCTTTAACAAACTGTTGACATATTTCTCGTGATTTTTTGCATCACTCTCATTTTTCTCCCCAGTTTTTCCTATACTTTTCTTACTTGCTTCTCATAATCCTTTTTGAGCTCTTCCATGGCCTGGGACCAATTCATATTTTTTTTGAAGGCTTTGGGTATAGGAGCTTTGACTTTCTTGTCATCTTCTTGTTGTAGGTTTTGATCTTCTTTGTCACCAAAGAAAGATTCTATGATCTGACAATTTTTTTCACAGTTTGCTCATGATCCCAGCCAATTATTTGTGTTATAAACTCTTTGTTAAGGTAGGGGTCTGCTCCTAGGGTGGAGAACATACTGTCCCAAGCTTTGAGGGTTTTGTGCATCTGTTTTCAGAGATATTTCTAGGGACCTGTACATTTTCAGTTCTTCCAGGGTGCTATGATCAAGGGTGAGGTGTTTACTTCTTTCCTGGCCTGGGCTATGGTCCATGAGCGACCACAAGCACTCTTTTCTGCCTTGGAACTGTGAGGAGGATTCTGTCCTCACTACCACTACAAGCTCCACCATCCCAGCACTCCTCCTCACCCTAGGACAACCACCCAGAACTTTGACTCAGATCTAAGCACAGGCAAAGCAAGAGAATCCTGCCTCAGCACCAGCAATGAGATCCTTACAATCCCCCTCGGATCAGCCACTTGATTCTCTCTCAGTCTGTGGGCTGAGCTCAGGAAGTCACTACCACCATGGGGCTGCACTGGGACTGGGGTTGGGACTGACCTGCTCTCTCACCACACGCATGTACTTTTCCTACTGACCTAAGTTCCCTTTGGTGTTTGTGGTTTGAGAAGTCTGAAAACCAATACAACTGTCTGTGATTCAGTCCTCTGAGTGCTGCTCTAGGCTTGCTGAGGCCTGGTCTTTGCCTGTGTGCCCACGCTGAACTGAGTTCCTCTCCTACCCTAGTGCAATAGACCTTTTTGATCAACCATCCAGCTTATCTTGGGCTGGAGATTTGTTTTACTCTGTCTTTTTGTGGGTTCTTCTCCTCTAGAATTTATTTAGAGCCATTTTTGCAGGTATTTGGAAGGCTTTGGAGAGAGCTCAGGCAAGTCACTTCCCTTACTCTGCCATCTTGGCTCTGCCCCAGATGTTTCTTAAAGGATAAAACACAGATATTAGGAGAAAAGGTGCTATTGACTATACCATAACAGCATAAGTTCAAAAAAAGTTTTTAAAAATCAAATTAAGGACTTCTGCTTCCAGGAGCCAAGATGGCAGAGTGAAAAGGTAGCCACTCTCACTCTCCCCTATCAACCTCTGAAAACACGGAAAATATCATCCCCCCAAAAAAAACCCTGGAACACCTGAATTAGAAGAAAGATGAAGAGCAGCAGTGCAGCATCCCAGCAAATGGGTGTCCCAGTGCCTCAGCAAAAATAAGGGAGGCAGAACTACAAGGGGCCCCAGGCAGATAAGTACCCTGGCATTCATCTGAAAGGAGGTGAAGAAAACAACCTAAAGGCTTCCTAAAGCCCCGGCCTTGCTGATTCCAACCCAACACCAGGTGAGCTGTAGGAGCCCTGAAGTTTCCAAATATGAAGAAATCCTGAAGCCCAGGTGGTAGAGCAGGCAAACACCAACACCTGGACCTCGAGTGCCTCAGTGGGGGGGGAACCAGTGGAAACCAGCTCAGAAAACCACCAGCTGCCTCGGCACTCCACCACAAAGGAATCTCCCAGTGCATTAGCAGAAAGGAAGGAGACAACACTGCAGGGGCCCCAGGCAGATAAACACCCTGCAGCACCCATCTAAAAGGAGCTGAAGAAAGCTAAAGGAAAGGAAAAGCAGGCAACCTAGAATTGCCTGAAAGTTCCAGCCTTGCTGATTCCAGCCCAACAAGGTAAGCTGCCAGAAACCTACAGCCTCCAATTGCCAGCATAAGAGGCCCCAGCACACAAAGCCAGTGACCAAGACCTAGGCTCCCAACACAAGAAGCTTGGGTCAGTACCCTCTGTTCCCCAGCAGGAGAGCTCAATCTCTTTAAAGGCCAGGGAATAAAGAAACACCATGAGTAAAAAAAAATACCATAGATTCATATTATGAGAAGAGTGAAGATCAAGACAGAAATTCTGAAGAGGACAACATTGTCAACAAACCCACATCTGCAACAACAAAAGGGAATATGAACTGGTCTGAAGCCCAAAAAGCCTTCTTAGAAGAGCTCAAGAAGGATTTTAATAGTCAAATGAGAGAGGTAGAAGAGTCCTTCAAAAATACAATTGGCCAATTGGAAAAAAAATACACTGAAGAAAACAAGTCCCTAAAAAACACAATTGGCCATTGAAGAAGGAAGTACAAAAACTAACAGAAGAAAACAATCTGTTAAAAACTAGAATTGGACAAATGGAAACTAATGTCTCTATGAGAGAGCAAGAATCAGTCAAACAGAAACAAAAAAATGAAAAAATAGATGAAAATGTAAAATACCTCATCAGTAAAACAACCGACCTGGAAAATCGACTCAGGAGAGACAATTTAAAAATTATTGGACTACCTGAAAATCATGATGAAAAAAAGAGCCTGGACAGTATCTTTCAGGAAATCATAAAGGAAAACTGCCCAGAAGTCCTAGAACCAGAAGGGAAAATAACCATAGAAAGAATCCACCGATCACCACCTGAAAGAGATCCCAAATTGACAATGCCAAGGAATATAATAGCAAAATTCCAAAATTACCAGATGAAAGAGAAGGTGCTGCAAGCAGCCAGAAAGAAACAATTTAAATATCATGGAACCACAGTCAGGATTACACAGGACCTTGCAGCTTCTACATTAAAAGACCGCAGGGCATGGAACATGATATTCCATAAGGCAAAGGAGCTTGGAATGCAGCCAAGGATCAATTACCCAGCAAAAATGAGCATCATTTTTCAAGGGAGGAGGTGGATATTCAATGAAATAGGAGACTTCCAAACTTTCCTGATAAAAAGACCAGAGCTCAACAAAAAATTTGATCTTCAAGTACAGGACTCAAGAAGGACTTAAAAAGGTAAATGGGACAGAAAGATACAATATGTTAATAAGGGGGGCTGTTTAAACCCCTACAAGGGAATATGAGACTTGCAACCCTTGAGAACAGTATTGTTATTACACCTTGTTAAAGGAGTATACATAAAGAGGGTGGATATTAGTTGACTTTGATGTAATGATAAAAAAAATCTAATCAAGTGGGTTAAATGGATCCAAATAAGTGGATCAATCTGATCTTAGAAAATGTACTGAGAAAGGAGGAGGCAGACAAGGGTAAATTACATTACAGGAAAAGACACAAAATCCTATTACAGCAGAGGGAAAGAAGGGGGGAGCATTGTTTGAACCTTACTCTCATCAGATTTGGCTCAAGAAGGGCATAATAATCAGTTAGGTATAGAAATCTAACTTGCCCTATAGGCAGTAGGAGGGAAAAGGGGAAAGAAAAGGAGGGGGAAAGAAGGAGGGAAAGAAGGGAGGAAGCAGCAGTAAAGTAAAGGGGAAGAAAAGGGAAAGGGATAATAAAAGGGGGAGGGACTGAAGGAGGGTGGTCAAAAGCAAAACACTAGTGAAGGGGAGAAAGGAAAAAGGAGAAAGAAAAGCATAAATGGGGGGAAAAGGATGGAGAAAAAGACACAGATAGTAATCATAACTGTGAATGTGAATGGGATGAACTCTCCCATAAAAGAAATGGATTGCAGAATGGATTAAAAACCATAATCCTACAATATGTTGTTTACAGGAAACACATTTGAAAAAGAGTGACACATACAGGGTAAAGGTAAAAGGCTGGAGCAATATATTATGCTCAGCTGAAGTAAAAAAAGCAGGGTAGCAATCCTGATCTCAGACAAAGCAAAAGCAAAAATAGATCTAATCAAAAGAGATAAGGAAGGAAACTACATCCTGCTAAAAGGCACCATAGACAATGAAGTATCATTACTAAACATATATGCACCAAATGGTATAGCATCCAAATTCTTACAGGAGAAGTTCAGGGAGTTACAGGAAGAAATAGACAGCAAAACTATACTAGTGGGGGACCTGAACCTCCCCCTCTCGCACTAGATAAGTCTAACCACAAAATAAACAAGAAAGAAGTTAAGGAGGTGAATAGAACATTAGAAAAGTTAGGTATGATAGACCTCTGGAGAAAACTGAATGGGGATAGAAAGGAATATACTTTTTTCTCAGCAGTACATGGCACATACACAAAAATTGACCATGTACTAGGGCAAAAAACCTCACAATCCAATGCAGAAAGGCAGAAATATTAAATGCATCCTTTTCAGATCATGATGCAATAAAAATTATATGTAATAAAGGGCCATGGAAAGATAGACTAAAAAATAATTGGAAACTAAATAATCTAATCCTAAAAAATGATTGGGTCAAACAACAAATCATAGAAACAATCAATAATTTCATTCAAGAGAATGACTGAGACAACATACCAAAACCTATGGGATGCAGTGAAAGCAGTTCTTAGGGGAAGTTTTATATCTCTAAATGCTTACATAAATAAAATAGAAAAAGAGGAGATTAATGAATTGGGCATACAACTAAAAAAACTAGAAAAAGAACAAATTAAAAATCCTCAACTAAACACCAAATTAGAAATATTGAAAACCAAAGGAAAAATTAAAAATTGAAATTAAGAAAACTATTGAACTAATAAATAAAACTAAGAGCTGGTTTTATGAAAAAACCAATAAAATAGATAAACCTTTGGTTAATTTAATTAAAAAAGAAAGAAGAAAACCAAATTACTAGTATCAAGAATGAAAAGGGTGAAGCTACCACCAAGGAAGAGGAAATTAAAACAATAATTAGGAATTATTTTGCCCAACTATATGCCAACAAATTTGACAATCTTAGTGAAATGGATACATATTTACAAAAATATAAATTGCCCAGATTAACGAAGAGGAAGTAAAATACTTAAATAACCCCATCTCAGAAAAAGAAATTGAACAAGCCATTGATGAACTCCCTAGGAAAAAATCTCCAGGGCCAGATGGATTTACATGCAATTCTATCAAACATTTAAAGAACAATTAATTCCAATACTATATAGACTATTTGGGAAAATAGGTGAAGAAGGAGTCTTACCAAATTCTTTTTATGATACAAATATGGTGTTGATACCTAAACCAGGAAGAGTCAAAATAGAGAAAGAAAATTATAGACCAATTTCTCTAATGAATATAGATGCAAAAATTTTAAACAAAATACTAGCAAGTAGATTGCAGCAACTTATCACAAGAATAATACACTATGAACAGGTAGGATTTATACCAGGAATGCAGGGTTGGTTCAATATTAGGAAAACTATCAGCATCATTGAGCATATCAACACCAAAACCAACAGAAACCACATGATCATCTCAATAGATGCAGAAAAAGCTTTTGATAAAATACAACACCCATTCCTATTAAAAACACTAGAAAGCATAGGTATAAATGGAGTCTTCCTTAAAATAATAAATAGCATATATCTAAAACCTTCAGCAAGCATTATATGTAATGGGGACAGGCTAGAAGCATTTCCAATAAGATCGGGGTGAAACAAGGATGTCCATTATCACCACTGTTATTCAATATTGTACTGGAAACTTAGCTTTAGCAATAAGAGAAGAAAAAGAAATTGAAGGCATTAGAATAGGCAAAAAGAAACAAAGCTATCACTCTTTGCAGATGACATGATATACTTAGAGAATCCTAGAGAATCAAGTAAAAAACTACTTGAAATAATAAACAACTTTAGCAAAGTTGCAGGCTATAAAATAAACCCACATAAATCATCAGCATTTCTATATATTACCAACAAAGCCCAACAGCAAGAGATAGAAAGAGAAATCCCATTTAAACTTACTGTAGACATTATAAAATATTTAGGAGTCTACCTCCCGAAACAAACCCAGGAACTCTATGAACACAATTACAAAACACTTTTCACACAAATAAAATCAGATCTAAATAATTGGAAAAACATCAGTTGCTCATGGGTAGGCCGAGCTAATATAATAAAAATGACAATCCTACCTAAGCTAATTTACTTATTCAGTGCCATACCAATCAAACTACCAAAAATTATTTTATAGAGTTAGAAAAAATAATAACAAGATTCATTTGGAAAAACAAAAGGTCCAGAATATCAAAGGAACTAATGAAAAGAAATGCAGGGGAAGGTGGCCTAGCAATTCCAGATCTTAAATTGTATTATAAAGCAGCAATCATCAAAACTGCTTGGTACTGGCTAAGAAATAGGGAGGTGGATCAGTGGAATAGGTTAAATATGCAAGACACAGTAGTCAATGACTATAGTAATCTATTATTTGATAAACCCAAAGACCCCAGCTTCTGGGATAAGAACCCACTCTTTGAAAAAAACTGCTGGGAAAACTGGAAAAGAGTATGGCAGAAACTAGGCATAGACCCAAATCTCACACCATATACCAAAATAAAGTCAAAATGGGTTCATGACTTAGATATAAAGGCTGATACCATAAGTAAACTGGGAGAACAAGGAATAGTTTACCTATCAGATCTATGGAGAACAGAAGAATTCATGACCAAACAGGAGATAGAGAACATTATGAAAAGCAAAATGGATAATTTTGATTACATTAAATTGAAAAGTTTTTGCACAAACAAAGCCAATGCAACTAAGATTAGAAGGAAGGTAGAAAATTGGGAAAGAATTTTTACAACCAGTCTCTCTGATAAAGGCCTCATTTCTAAAATATATAGAGAATTAAGACAAATTTATAAGAACACAAGCCATTCCCCAATTGATAAATGGTCAAAGGATATGAACAGACAGTTCTCAGATGAAGAAATTAAAGCCATCTATAGTCATATGAAAAAATGCTCTAAATCGTTATTGATTAGAGAAATGCAAATCAAAACAACTCTGAGGTACCACATCACACCTATCAGATTGGCCAAGATGACAAAACAGGAAAATGATAAATATTGGAGAAGATGTGGGAAAATTGGAACACTAATACATTGTTGGTGGAGTTGTGAAATGATCCAACCATTTTGGAGAACAATTTGGAACTATGCCTAAAGGGCTACAAAAATGTGCATACCCTTTGATCCAGCAATAGCACTTCTAGGGCTATATCCCAAAGAGATCAAACAAATGGGAAAAGGACCCACATGTACAAAAATATTCATAGCAGCTCTTTTTGTGGTGGCAAAGAATTGGAAATTGAGAAGAGGCCCATCAATTGGTTGAATGGATGAGCAAGGTGTGGTATATGAATGTAATGGAATACTATTGTGCTATAAGAAATGATGAACAGGCTGACATTTCAGAAAAACCTGGAAAGACTTATATGTTATGATGCTGAGTGAAGTGAGGAGAACCAAGAGGACTTTGTACACAATAACAGCCATGCTTTGCAATGACTAAGATTGTCAAACTGAACCCTTCCTAGCATTACGAGGATCTGAGACATCTCCAGAGGCCTTGGGATGGAAAATGCTGTCCAGATCCAAATAAAGAACTATGGAAGTCGAATTGCTCTCACTTATTTTTACCTTCTGTTGAGTTTTGTTTCATCTTTCTGCTGGTTCCTCCTATTGGTTTTAATTTTTACTTACAACTTCACATACGTTTAATGGGTATGTAAACGTAAAGCCTATATCAGATTGTTCACCGTCTTGGGGAGGGTGGAGGGGAGGAAGGAGGAGCAAAATTTTCAAGTCAAATGCATATGGAAATGATTGTTGATAAATCAAAATAAATTAATTAAAAAAAGAAAATTCAACTTTCAAATACAAGATTCAAGAGAAGCAAGAAGAGGTAAACAGGAAAGAGAAATCATAAGGCACTTATTAAGGTTTAACTGTTTACATTCCTACATGGAAAGATGGTATTTGTAACTCATGAGACCTTTGTCAGTATTAGGGTAGTTTGAGGGAAAAAGTTATATGTATAGATATATTGATACATAGATGTCACATGGTGAGTTGAAGATGAATGGGTGATATCTGGAGAATAAAATTAAGGGATGTGAGAGGATTATACTGAGAAAAAGAGAAAGAGAGAAATAGAGTGGTATAAATTATCTCACATAAAACAGACAAGAAAAGGCTTTGACAGTGGAGGGGAAGTGGGGGAAGGTGAGAGCAAATGAGTGAATCTCATTCTCATCAGATTTGGCTTAAGGAGAGATTAACATACGTACTTAATAGGGTATGGAAAACTTTCTTACCCTACAGGAAAATATGGGGGAAGGGGATAAGAGAACAGTTAATGATAGAAGGGAGGGCAGATTGGGGAAGGGGATAATCAAAAGCAAACACTTCTGAGGAGGGAAAAGGTCAAATGAGAATAGAATAAATAGGGTCTGGATAGGAAGAAGGGAAATTTCCACAGTATGACTACTATGGAAGTGTTTTGCATGACTATACAAGTATAACCTGTATCAAGTTGCTTGCCTTCTCAATGAAGGTGGGTGGAGAGGGAGAAAGGGAGAAAATTTGGAACCCAAAGTTTTAAAAACAAATGTTAAAGAATTGTTTTCACATGCAACTGGGAAATAAGATATACAGGCAATGGGGTAAAGAAATCTATCTTACCCTATAGGAAAATAGAAGAGGAAGGAGATAAGAGAAGCAAGAGGGTGAGATAGAAGGGAGACCATATTAGGGGAAAGGTTATTCAGAATGCTCACTTGTCTTGGGGTTGGGGAAGGATGAGATGGAGAGAAAATTTTGAATTCAAACTCTTGTGGAAGTGAATATTGAAAACTAAAAATAAATAAATTAATGAATCTTAAAAAAATTAAAATTAAAAAAATAAAAATCAAATTAATTACTTTTTATCATTTTCTTGGTCTAAAGGATAAGAAATAACCTTTTTTTCCCCCTCATTGACTCAACTTGTTTGACTGAAATGACCAATTTGTCTGGTTGTTTTGCGTCCTGTGGATACAGAGAGGTTTTTTCATATAGGTTATCAAATGCTGACGGGGTAATTGAGAGTTATAAAATCGAGTTTGTTTGCTCTGTTTTCCAAAATTACCAAGACATTTTGCCCTTTATCAGTTGGTGTGTTTGAGATGCATTTGCAAAGATAAAAATAGCTATGTCAGACACAACAACTGTCAAACTTGATGCCTTAGGGCTTTATGTACAATAAAGCCAGATGTAGATGCTAAATCATATGTACTCTTCTCTGCCTCCTACTCAAGAAAGCAGCCCATCAGTCAAGTTTATAGCTCCATGTTTTGCATCTCTATTTTGATACCAAGAGGAAAAATGATGCACAAACTGCAGGGAGTAGGGTGTAGGAAAGCAAGAGTACCTGTCTAAATTTGAACTCTCAGACACATCAGAAGGGAAATCATTCAGCTCTTATTGACAGAAGACCCTTTGAAGACCTGGAGAGAGACTTGGTTGCACTAGGATACCATTGTTATCAATCTTGCTGTATCTGCAAGGATGTTTAATGGATCTTTTCAACTCTCCTTGCAATACACTGTAATTCTACAGCTGTCCCCACCCACCTTTACACATACACACACACACACACACACACACACACACACACACACGCACACGCCTTTTATCTTCCGGTGAAACAAACAATCTTTATGAAGATGTCATCTTCAAACATGGAGATAGCAGTCAATTTTACTAACTACCATCTTTCTTGGCAAGCTGAGAGCCTTAAAAAAAAGGTACACACAACATATTCAAAGGCCAGAAAAAGCCTGTCAGTTGCAAGACATAAAGAACGCCTAGTGTTTTCTTTCATACATATTTCTATCACATTTCAGTGCAGTTAAAAAAACTATAGATTTAAAGACATTCACTATAATTATTTATAGAATTTTTTTTTTTTAGTCTGTGTGTTTATCTCTGCACAGGCTATTTTTGTTGTACTAAGATTGCATATTTGGTAGTATAGAATAGTTGGAGGATTTGGGTTCTAAATACTAAGGTCCAATGGTTTGGGCCAGAAAAAAGTCTGATTCACTCTGTGACTTTATTGATTTCTCTACAACATCTGCCAGTGGTCTTCAGTAAAGGGAAAATTGTTGTTATACTCCCAATCCTGGCAACTTCTTATGAATAGAAACCACAATTTGTCCATTTCTAAGCTAGTTTATGTACTGTAGGAAAAGATTCATTCAACAAATGAAGCTAGAAAATTTAACTTTCATTGTTGAATACTCTCAAAGGACTCAAGTTTTCTGTTTCAAGACCATTGTATAAGATTTATCTAGTCATGTAGTGGTTTTACTAAGATAATAACTATAAGTTGAAGAGCAGATACCAACTTGCATTGGTGCAGAGAGTTTCCTCATTGTGAGTGTTCCTTTGCCAATATAATCACATTTGGTTTACAAAAAAAGATAGCATGTTTAAAGAATTTGAAAAGAAATGGTAATACACATTTTATATATATGGGGAAGGAAAGGAGCAATATGTAACCTGGAATGTAAATCAATGGCTAAATAGAATTAAGCCTTTGCTTTGCTTGTCACAGAATATAAGAAATCCCATACTACATCAGTGTCACTCAATAAGCAATTATTAAGTGCCTATTACGTGCCAGGGTCTGTGCTAAGAGCTGGGAATACAGAGAAAGGTGAAAGATAGTCCTTGCTTTTGAGGAAGTCAATCTAAACAAATATAATACAATACAATCTAATGAAACACAACAAAACACAAATAAAATACAAACCACATATAGTTTAAATAGAAAATAGTCATCAGAGGGAAAGCACTAGAATTAAGAGGGATGTAAAAAATTTCCTATAGAAGGTATTTTAGCATTGTCAGAACAATGGTCCAAACAATTCAAAGTCTTTGACAATCTCTTCAAGTTGTGTTCTGGTACAAAGCATTGCAAAGTTTTTAAAAGGGCCTTTACATGCCATTTTATGTATATTTTATATGTATTAATTTCTATGATTAATGTCATATAATTTAATTTTTGACTAACTCTACATAAGAACCAAACACTCAGCTAAAAAGTGAAACATGAAAGCAATCATCTGGATATACTATTCACATGTTCCCAAATATTTAGATATTTGGAGTCATGATGATTACCAGATTTTTTTGTTAATTGTGTTGTGGTTTTTAATCTAATTGGCAGAAGCTTGGATTTCTGGTCCCAGCAACTTCTTATGAATAGAAACCACAATTTGTCCATTTCTAAGCTAGTTTATGTACTGTAGGAAAAGATTCATTCAACAAATGAAGCTAGAATGCTGAATAAATATGTATTAAATTAATGTAGCCAAGCAATGTGCTACAGTGGAAAGGGTACTACAGTGGACATTTGTGGAATTGGGTTCAAATCCTAGATTTCCTACTTTCTATTGGCATGAATTTAGGCAAGTCACTTATTTTGTCTGGGTCTCAATGATCTCATTTATATAGTGAAACAATTGAACTGGATGATACCTCACATTCTTTTCAGTGGTAAGTTTCACGAGCCTCTAAATGAATAAACAAATGAATGGATGAATGAATAATGTTCATGGAAACAAAATGGGGATTAAGTAAGAGAAAAAAAGTCAATTGCTTCCTTTTAAGAGTGGTATTAACTTTTAAGACCAATGAAGAAGCTTTACATAAATGCTGGTCTAGCTCTTTTAGGAAACTGAAATCATCAACCATGGATAATCAGCCTCCATCCTACCATTGTTTGCAGTTACTGAATGAAACTGATGAATGGTGATGCCTGTCCCAACTATGCATTTTCCAAAGGACTTTGTTGAAACTCTATTTCAGTTATAAAACAGCTCAGCTAGACTGAGGTCACAAAAGAATAAACTATATTGACAGAACTGGGGTCCATCTAACATATTCCTTTTCTTTCTCCAATTTGCCACTATTCCTGGAAATCAAGTAAGGAATCACAGAAGCACTAGAGAAGACAACATGTCTTCCCAAGGCATCATTTATTAAATGTCAGCTTCAGTGCACTAAATGATACTCTAGTGGCCTGAAAGAGTTAATGTTCTTCTGAGAAATGAGCAAGTTACTCCCTCCTGACTGTTACGATCAGGCCCATTATGTTTTATTTGAAGGTTTGGCTTGCCTCTCTCTCCTAAAGGAAATGATCAGATCAGCTTAGTGTGGTCTTTGGAATTTAATTCAGTTTAACTTTTTCCTTTTCTTTACCAAAAACTTTTTTCCTGTACCAGAAGATGTGTCTTACTGTAAGACAAAACGGAATAACAAAATTTGCAAAAAAACACATTTTGGGAAAGTTTATTTGAATTTCAAAAGGATTTTTGCAATGTGACATTGTAACATGTACAAAAATATTTATAGCAATTCTTTTTGTGGTGGTAAAGAATTGGAAATACAGGGGATGCTCATCAATTAGGGAATTGCTGGACAACTTGTGGTATATGAATGAAATGGAATATTATTATTCCATAAGAAATGATGAGCAGGTGAATTTTAGAAAAACCTGGAAACACTTACATGAACTGATTCTGAGTTAACTGAGCAGAACCAGGAGAATATTGTACATAGTAACAGCAACATTATGTGATGACTAACTTTGATAGATTTAGCTTTTCTCAGCAATGCAATAACCTAAGGCAATTCCAAAAGACTCATGATGGAAAATGCTTTCCACATTCGGAGAAAGAACTGTGGAGTATGAATGTAGATCATAGCATACTATTTCCTATCTTTTTTTTCTTTTTCTTGGTTTTTCCCTCTTGTTCTGATTCTTCTTTCACAACATGACTAATGTGAAAATATGTTTAATAAGATTATACATGTATAGCCTATGTCAGATTGCATGCTGTCTTGAGCAGGGGGAGAGAAAGGAGGGGGGAGATTTAGAACTCAAAAATCACAGAAGTGAATGTTGAAAGCCAAAAATAAATAAAGAAAGAATTTTTTAAAATAATAAAAAGACATTGTAGCCATGGAACTTCATTCCTTTCAAATTCCTAGAATTCCTTTTTCATCTAGATCTTTTGATTCAAAGAAATATTCTTTAAACACCTACTACATACAGAGCTTATGCTTAAAAGTGGGAAGATAAAAATTTTAGATAATGCAACATAAAATAATCCCTGTCTACATGGAGTATTTAGTTGAGTGGAGAGAAGATATCTACATATTTAACTAAAATACATAATAATACATGCCAAGTGCATTAATAAGGTCCAGAACAAAGTGTTATGTGAGGTCAGTAGAGGAAGATCATTAATAATAGGGATAATTGGTGAAGACTATATGGAAGAGATGACATTTGAGTTGGCCTCTAAAGTCTAAATAGAAAGTCATAAGATAAAGAAGAGAAGGGAGGTCCTTAAATGCTAACACAAAGAAATTGTATCCTGCACTTGTTTGTTTTTTTTGGGGGGGAGAGTGGGGACTTCCAGGTGTTAGAATGGTATGAAGCACTAATTTATGTCTAGCATGAGTGAAGGGAGGAAAGCAGAGAACTGCCTTGATCTGTGAGGTACAGGTTGAAA
The DNA here is from genome assembly GCF_003287225.1 of Phascolarctos cinereus. Taxonomy (NCBI): domain Eukaryota; kingdom Metazoa; phylum Chordata; class Mammalia; order Diprotodontia; family Phascolarctidae; genus Phascolarctos; species Phascolarctos cinereus. Next base: position 193,897,647 of record NW_027555847.1, read on the forward strand.
GGTGGTGGTAGCAAAGAATAAGAATTATCTATAGATAAAGTTGTCTAGACTTTTTTTTTCCCCTGTGGCTCTCCCATCTCTATTATCTATCATATGTATGACATACATATATATATCACAACCAGAAAGGATTATTTCATTAATTAATTGTTTTTGGTTTTAGTCTATAAGAAAATTTAGCAGAAAAAAAAGCATATTACTCTATGTATTTCTATTAATACATAGAGCTATGTAGCTATGAAAAGCATAATTCTTGGGACAAATAAATCTATTACTAAGATAACACCATCCCCTAGGTGGCTGCTTATTCTAATTTCAGATGAAGTATTAAGGAAGGTAACTAGGTGTCACAGTGGATAGAGCACTGGCTTAGAATCAGGAAGACTCATCTTTCTGATTTCAAATCTGGCATCAGACACTAGCTATGTGACCCTGGGCAAGCCACTTAACCCTTCTTACCTCAGTTTCCTTATCTGTAAAATGACCTGGAGAAAGAAATAGCAAACCATTCCAGTATCTTTGCCAAGACAACCCTAAATGGGGTCACAAAGAATGAGACACAACTTAAAAACAACTGAAGAAAATCAACGAAAGAAATAAAAATGTATTTAGGAGTAAACAAAGATTTCTTAGGTGTCACAGTAAAGTGACAGCAAATATTCCAATTCTCTATTTTTAAATAGATTTTAGTTGATCTTCAGTTATAGATTCTTTCTCCCCTTCCTCCACACAACCCCATTGAGAACACAAGAAATACATAACCCATTACAAATACGGGGTTACGCAAAACAAGAAATAAGGAGAAAGAAAGAATGGAAAGAAGGAAGCAGGGAAGAAAAATGGAAGAAGAGAGAAAGGAAAAAAGACAGAAAAGAGAAAGAAACAGGAAGAAATGAAGGAAAGAAGCAAAAAGAAAGAGAAAGAAAGACATTTGGTTCATTTTTTACTCTATCAGTTTTTTTGTTTGTTTTTTGTTTTTGTTTTTGCCCTGGGGGTGGGTGACATATTTTTTTTTATCAATTCTTTGAGATTGTGGTGGGTCATTGTGTTGATCAGTTACTAAATCTTTCAAATTTTATTATCTCTATAATATTACTGTTGCTATATAAATTGTTTTTCTGATTCTTCTCATTTCCCAGGTTCTTCTAAAATCATTCCCTTCATCATTTCTTAGAGCATAATAATATTTCATGATGCTATTATATTAAAGGACTTTTCAAATGGTACAAAACATTATTATCTCACTCATATATCATAGTTAAAAATCTGAAAGTTTAGCCTAATGTTTGGCCTAAAACGCTTAAATTATCCGATTGATCTCCACTGGCCACAAAAATGAAGAAAAACATAAGTGTTAGCAAAAGTTCAGTTTGGGAGATAAGAACCAAGAATTCCACGTAGACGGAGTAGGTATTTATGGCACATTTGAACTGGTTTTGGTACTAGTGTACCCTGGTCTGTCTTCCCAAACCCTAATGACAGTTACATATGTATGGTGCGTGACATAGGAAGTAGTCACCAGGTAAATCGTGAAGACTGTAGCTGTTTAACAGTGACTGACTGTGATTTTTTTCAGCTTTCCAGGTTTCAAGTGTGGCTCGGATAAGTGTCCAAGTGTGGCTGAGCAGTCAGGGCCTTATATGGCATGTTTCTGTTTACCTTGGGATCCTGCATTATTCACAGAGAAGTGTTTGGTTTTCAGAATACTGAGTATGTCAATAGGGAGAACTGAGCAGTGATGATGTGTCTGGAAGTTTTGGTGTCAGAGCCCACTATCTGATCACTTAAGAAGACTATTCATCAGCTGTCATCCTCTTGACATACAACGACAGGTAACTAAGAGCAAACACCACAATGCAACTACATTGTGTATTTGTGAAATTGCTATAGAATCACACAATATCACAGAATACAGACATTATCCCTTTCGTGTATGATTCATTTCTTCTACTTTACCATTCTCCTACGTAACTCACTTTCTGTCTGATTCTCCCTCCTACACCTTCCTTTCGAGTAAGGACTGTACATAAATCTATTTTCAAAGTTGTCAGGAAAAAATGAAGTTTAAATTCAAAACTATGTAGCTTGGGAGAATACATTAACGACACCAAACTGTCATCACAAGTGTATGGATTATGTCAGTTTGAATGATTAATGTAAAAATGTTGCAATGCATCTTGCAAAACTAATGAGCAGTTTATAGGAAGCTGCTTGGATTATTAAAAATGGGGTGTACAAACATAATAGCTTCTGATTTAACTTAAAGTTCCACTTTTGCCAGTGGACCATGATTAAAAGGTCACTTTTCCTACTCCAGAAATCATCCAGAAAGCTTTCTTGAGGTACTTTTGGTGACTTAAAGAAAATGGATGAACTACAAAGCACTCTGACTGCAGGGTAGAACAAAATTAAATTGGTTTCCACTAGGTTGACTACCATTGAGAAATTCAAACTTAACTCAGAAAGTAAGGGAGACACTTGAAGCCTGGTAATGTGGTTGCAGGGAGAGGAAGATGAATTTAGCCAAGTGTTTTGAGTTTGCTGGTGAGGCAAGTAGTCAGATGCAGGAAGGCTAAATAAAGGTCTGCAATAATTCAGACAGAGGATGATTAAAGCATGGTAAGAGGATAGAGATTATTGATTGGTTAGAGGGGGTTAATTTCCTTTGCTTCTCACTTACCTCAAACAAATAAATCATTGCTTTCACCAATACATCTAAAGAAAATTCTTCATTTTTAAAAAAAGAAAGCATTATTACCTGTGATTAAAAAATATGGGGCAAAAAAAAAGTTAAATTCTGCTGTATACCTGACTTTGCAAATTTGGAGAGATAAACTTAAACCATTAATTATTAGCACCAATGCTAATTCCCATACTGCCAGACCCTGCTGAGATTTCAAAAAAATTTTTTTCCATTGAAGAGTGTTTGAGAGGGACCAACTCCCCAAGGGGTTTAGAGGTAGCAGGAGATTTACTGAAAAAAGATAGTTTGAATCAATACAATTTATTCACAATGACTGTATTAAAAAGAAAATGGTTTAAGATTCCTTATCGTTGACATTTTGAAATCATTTCTACCTGACGAAGAATAAACAGTCTGTGACTAAGTAGTAGAGACACCATAGGAGGGAGGAACCTGACAGAAGCTCTGATCACACTACACTCCCATAATCTTTGATCTAGTAGGGCTTATATTTACATAGACTCACCTATCAGTTTTAAAAAGTTCCACCTCCTCCTGGCATTTAACACCCAGCAGAAAGCTTCCAATGGAAATAACAAGTAATCTTCATACTTACAAATTTCTCTTTTCCTTTAATTCCAGATGTTTTAGCAAATAAATATCAAACCTCCAATTTACAGATATGGAAAATAAGGCACAAGCTTTTTGTTTGTTTTTTTTTGTTTTCATTTTGGTTTTGTTTTTTTTACTATTCTTTAGCCATTAGTGTTCTCGATTCAATGTTTACTAAGAATACACATTGATCAAGGAACTAATTTGAAAACGCAAAATTAAATTAACCACAGGATCTGACTTGGAAGGGATTCAGAGTCTACCTAGTCTAAGTATCTGGCACAGAATCTAGCACATGATAGTCACTAAAATGCTTATTAATTAATAGATATTTGGAGGCAAAGCTAGTATTAGAATTATAGAAAAAGAAACTCTATTATTAGACAATGAAAATGAAGGAGATTTTATTATTCTTAAGCAGAACATATTGGTTCTGATACTGGGAATACAAAAGAATTAAACAATACTTACTTTCAAGGAGCTTCCATTCTAAATGGGGAGACAGTCATTCAATATGCAACTATTACGCACTTACTATGTGACAGGCATTGTGAAAAGCAATGGAGATATTAAGAAATGTAACAAGGAGTTCATATTCTAATGGGGAGACAACATATATAAAATATATATGTAGCAGGAATACAAAATTAGTGAATAACGCATATGTGTATACACACAAAAAGTTTAGAGAATGACAAGCATGGATGGGAAAATTTTATCTCACTGGCCATTTCAGCAAATCCTTTTTTTTTTATAAATTTATTTTTTTTTATAAATCATTAGTATTTATTTAGTACTTTAATGTTTGCAAAGCTCTTTGCTCAGTTATCTAGCTGAATCATCACAACAACCTTATAAGATATGTGCCATTTTTATCACAATTTTACAGATGAGAAAACTGAGGCTGAGTTTAAGTAATTTACTGAGAATCACACTGCTATTAAGTATATAAGGCAGGATATGAACTGAGGTCTTCCTAATTCCAATCCTAATGTTCCATTTTATACCTAGGTGATGATGATAATGATGGAGGTCATGGTGATGGTTATTGTTAGAATATCATTTTATAAGTTTTTTTATGCCTTTTCAATTGATGATAAGGCAGTGTAGTATAGTGGATAGAAAACCAGCTTTGAAGTCAACAAGACTTGAGTTCAAGTCCTATATGTGATACATATTGACTATGTGACTCTAGGCAAATCATTTAACTTTCCAGCACCCTAGAGAATTCTCTCAGACTATTAGTTGCAAAATAGCTGCAGATTTTCACTGATAAGAGAAGTTTCATCATAGATACTACCTATAACAATAGGATGGAGCAAAGGAGGGAAGGAAGGAAGGAAGGAAGGAAGGAAGGAAGCAAGGAAGATAAAGATAGAAAAATAAGCTCAGTCTGTATTCTGAGTCTATCAGTTCTCTATCTGGAAGTATATAACATGTTCATCACAAGTCATTTGAAATGTAGTGGGTCATTATTTTGATCACACTTACTAAGTCTTTCACAATTGATTAGAAGCAAATGCTCTTTATTTTTTTGGCAATGGGGGTTAAGTGACTTGCCCAGAGTAAGTGTTAAGTGTTTGGTCTGAGGCAGGATTTGAACTCAGGTCCTCCTGATTTCAGGGCCAGTGCTCTATCCACTGCACCACTTAGCTGTCCCGAAGCACATAGTCTTCAAAGAAAAAAAAAATCACTGAAACCATGGAAGAGTTGGAGAAACAGTAGTACTAAGTTTGGAGTCCAGAAGGTCTGAGGTCAAATTTTATCTCTGGCCTTTAATAGTTGAGTAATACTGGTCAAGTTATTTAATCTCTTAATTTATATACCTCTGGCAATTTTAGGATTTTTTTGTTAAATCAGGAAATGGTGGAGATATGAATAGTTTCAATCACCATTCACCTTCACCATTCAAGCATTCACAAATAAACATTAATGCTTCAAAAAGTGACTTAGGGCCCAAGAGTAAGTCCAATGTCAGCTATAACACATGTAGAGAAAAGACTCCCTACCTGAGGTTGAAAAAGTTCTAATAGAAGTTACCATAATAGGAAATTAGCTTTGTGTTTGCATCAGAGCTAATGTAGGCCCACCAAATTATTTGATTCACTGCCTTTACTCATTATGTACCTACTCAAAGGTTAAAAAATATCCCTAGTCAAGAAGATAAAGACTCCAATCAATTGTGATTTGGGGGAAATGATCTGAAAATAATACTCTAGAAGTTTGTGGGTTTTTAGAGGTTGCTTCTGTGATGAAATTCATTCCATAAAATGGAAACTAAAGAGGAGAGAGAGAGAGAGAGAGAGAGAGAGAGAGAGAGAGAGAGAGAGAGAGAGAGAGAGAGAGAATATGGCACATCATATTTTGAAGGTTCTTTATGACCATTAATTTATCTTTTACAACTTTCCTTTGAGATAGAGTTCTATTGCTATAATTTGACAAATAGGGGAAACAAAGCACATAAGTTAAGTGAATTCCCAAGGCTAATTTGTAAAGCAGTGAAGAACCAAGGTAGAAGTCAGTAATTAAGACTTTGTTCTACATTGATCTAAATTATTTTGGCAGAGATAAAGAACAGATAAAATATGATCAATTTTAGTCCTGGAGGAAAATGTGCAGGATTGTCAAAAACTGCTAAAAAGTGTTTTGTTTAATATTTAGGTAATTCAAATTCAGCATATCCAAAAGTGAACTCATTGCCTTTACCCATAAAACACATTTCCAAGTACCACCAGCCTTTCATTCACCCTGCTTCACAACCTCAGTGTCATTTCTAATTCTTTACTGTCAATCACCTGGCACATCATCTCAGTTCCAAACCTTGTCACTTATGTCTCCACAATACCTCTCACATCACTTTTAATCCATTCCCATAGCCACTAATCTAGTTCAGATCTTCATCACTTCTCACCTGGACCACTGCAAAACATTCTAAGTGGTCTTGTTTCACATCTCACCCTATTCCAGTGCACCCTCTGCAAAACTGTTGAAGTGATTTCCAACAACTCATACCTGAACATATCACACCCAACATTTCACTAAAAATCCCTGGTAGCTCTCTATTATACAAAGGATCAAATAAACTGTGTGGCATAAAAGCCCTCACAATAGATTTCTATCTACCTTACCAACCTTATTACAAATTATTTTCTTTCACTTCCACTTACCATGTGAGTATGAGTAGAAGTGTAGAAGAAGACCATACAAAACTGGCTTTCTTCTTTTCCCTCACACATATCACTCCATCTCTCAGTTCTGTCTCTGGAATGGCTAATCTCCATGCCAAGAGCCAACTCCTTTCTAATCTGTGTGCTATCTCAGAATCTCTAGTTCCCACTAAGACTGGCTGTTATAAAGCCATTCCTGATCCCTGGCTATATTTCACTGTATAAAACTACTTTTTTTTTATTTGCCAGTAAGTATACATCTTCTCCTCATCAACCCCCTTAGATTATATGCTTTCCAGGAAAAGAGATTATTTCACTCTTGTCTTTCTATCACAAGTTCTCTTTCACATTACATGGCACATACTAAGTGCCTAATAAATCCTTATTTAATTATTGGACCATTGGGAAACTAAACATAGAAATGTTACATGACTCCATAGAAATTTTTCCTTCAAGAATCATTTAGGCAAGGCTGATTCCTCTGGGTTTTTTTTTATTAATTTGATATTGCAGTTAGATCATGATCTCTTAAATATGGAGTACTCCATATTGGATATTCCCTTTAACAGCACACATTGCAATGCATCATCATCCTTGCCTTCTCATTCTATGTGATTCTTGTTCATGTCCCTCCATGAATTCTCCATAAAGAAATTACCCAATAAACTGAAGACTTTCATATATACATGCATAAATACATCTGTATTTATATAGAAACATATTCATGTATACATAAGGGACAATCTATGTATACACATGCATATGTATATATATATATATATACATATGCATATAGATATCTACCTAAGTGCACATGTACATATACATATGCATATGTAAACACACAGATAATATCTAATGTCTTAGTGTACTTTTAAGCTTTAATAAAAATAGGATTGGGGGAGACAGAGTAAGAGAGAGTTAGTAGCCTTGCTCTTACTAAATACCAGTCCATTTCCTTTTCTGATCTTATTTTAACTTGATAACATCTGCTAAACCATTTTATGTGGCTCAACAAGCCATGATTGTTAACATGCTGTAACTCATGTAAAGTTATCATAAATCATTCTATAGCTATTTGGGTCATTTGAAATATTGATTCTTTGAGAAGCATAATATTTCATGATTTGAAGCCTTATAGCATCCCCAAGAGAAAAATCACATTTAACAGATATTTTAAAGAAATACTTGAAATTATTGAAAGGAATGCATTATTTCTAAATGTAATCTAAACCAAATCTTTTCTATTCAATTTTTTGACACAACTCGTTATCTAAGTACTTATGAAAGATTTTATGATATACATGTATGTATGCATATATAAAGTCATGTGAGCATACAAAATATGTGTATGTGGGTATATAGGTACACATACAAATATGTATATGTTAATGTATGCAAATGTTTGTACATACACACACACACACACACGTTGATGGGTTAATTCAACAAGCTTCCTATCCAACTCACATGCTTTCTCAGTGAGGATTTTGTTTTGTTTCGTTTTTGTAATGATACAATCCACATTTTTATCCATTATTGTATATTCTCCTTTTGAGAAATCTTGAAAATGAATCCCTCAATGTCTTCAAATATGTATAACTTCTAACAAAGATTTCTTCTTAATGCACTTGGGCAAGTCCAAGTGTTCTTTTCAATTTCATTTCTTTAAGTGTCACTAACACTCTGGGTACAGAAGTGCTGAAGTCCCAATTATAGTTGCAGATATATCATTGATAAAATAGACTAGAAAAATATAGGAATGCTGTGAAATTCTATTTTTAGAATACCTCCTCCTCCCCTATTTTCATCCACAAATGTTCTAGAATGACCTGAATTAGTTGAGTCTCCCACCAATTTTTTGTGGGTTCCTTTGCCTCTATCATATTTTCATTGTTAACTATAAATCCACTGTTCTCTTCATTTTTCCGCCTAGCTGCCAAAAATTAATATGCATTTCACATGAATCATGGCTGTTCATAGCAGGTGGAGGCTTTGGCCCAGCCTACTCATTGTGTTTTGTTACATGCAATAGGGTCAATGAATAGCTAGAAGGATGACTCGCATTAGGAAAAGAGTATGCTTCTTTTATTATCCACATGCTATCTCTGTCACAGTTCTTTCTCTCTCTTTCAACAACTCTATTTGTGAGTTTTGAAAGTCGTTCCCCTATATCAGCAGCAAGTTTAAATGTAGCTTCCCCTTGGGGATACCTATCATTTTAACAGTTCATGAAGCAAGATGACTCCTTTTGATAAAACTCTTCTACTGTGGGAAGTATGATCATGACAAACACAGTTATGTGCCTGTCAGGGGCTCTACAAAACATTCCCATTTTCAAATAAAATCTCCCTCTGGTGCAAACCAACTCTTTTTAGTATTTGATCTATTGAATAATTACACTCCTAGGGAGTCAGTAAAAATCCTTGTTGGATATCATGTAAAGAGTTCTAGAATATTCTTCATTTAAGTGTCATGAACACTGCAGACTCTAGTCTCATTTTGTACTTTGGAATTAAAATGATTTGAACATTTTCTTGGTTCTTTATTTCATTCTTTCCAGGCTTTCTCAATATATGACTTCCAGAGTAAGACAATAAGCTTTCTATGCACCATTTTAAAGTAAGTTTAATCTTTCTTCTAACCTTCAAAATCAAAATATTTTCCATAGTGCATTGCAAAATAGTTTTCAAACTCCCAATCAGTGACACTGAAAATTTTGGCATAAACCCCAGCACAAGAAACAAAATGAGTTACTATTTCTACTATCACATTTAAAACTGGACTAAAGTTGCTCAATTTCAAATGCCCTCTTAGAACCCCTTTAAAAGTCATGCTCCTGAATGTAGTAACCTTACCCACGTCCATTAATAATAGCTATGCCATGTTTGAAGCACTATATTTTGCCCATTGTAGAATAAAAATATCCTAAAAAGCTCTTCAAAATATTCCTGGCTTCATTTTCAATATATCTATTTATAGATCTATTATATATAGAAATATAATCTAATTTTGTGTTTTCCTGTATGAGTGACTTTCTGGGATCTCAACTGTCCTAATCAAGTTACCCATTATTTCACCAAACAAATGGGTATGTAGATGGTCTCTAGGTCTTTGCAAGTATGGTTTGAGTTCAATTTAGGAAAATTAATAGTAATAAAAGCCCAAATACTCTCCTGAGCTTTCTCTTCATGACAATAGTTATTTTAAAAATACATTTTTATTTATTTCATTAGGTATTTGTCAATTGGTTGCTGTTGTTCAGTCTTTTCAGTGGTGTCCAGCTCTTAGTCACCCAATTTGGAGTTTAAGGTACTTCTGAAAACTGCCTGTTCATATCCTTTGACCATTTTTCAAATGGAGAATGACTTTTTTTTTCTAATTTTGACTCAGTCCTCTATATATTTGAAAAATGAGGCATTTATCAGAGAAACTTGCTGCAAACTTATCCCCAGTTTCCTGTTTTCCTTCTTATTTTTGCTATACTAATTTTGTTTATACAAAACTCTTTTGCTTTCATGTAATCAAAATCATCCATTTTATTTCATGTGATCTTCTTTATCTCTTGTTTGGTCATAATTGTCCCTTATCCATAGATCTGACAGGTGCATTTTACATTCTCCTCTAATTTACTTATGTTATCACCCTTTATGTCTAAATCATTTATCCAATTTTATTATATAAAATTAAAAATATTTGCACAAACAAAACCAATTCACTCAGGATTAGAAGGAAAGCAGAAAGCTGGGGGTAGAGGGAATTTTACAGCAAGTATCTCTGATAAAGGTCTCATTTCTCTAATATATAGAGAACTGTATAAAATTTGTATGAATATAAGTCATTCCCCAGTTGGTAAATGGCCAAAGGAAATTAACAGGAAGTTTTCAGATGCAATCAAAGCTATTTATAGTCATATAAAAAATGTTATAAATCACTATTAATTAGAAAAATGCAAATTGAAACAACTTTTACCTCATACCTATCAGATTGGCTAATATGACAGAAAATTAAAATGATAAATGTCAGAGGGGATATAGAAAAATTGGGACACTAATGCACTGTTTGTAGAGCTGTGAACTCATCCAACTATTCTGGAAAGCAATTTGGAACTGTGACCAAAGGACTATTAAACTGTGTATTCTCACCTAGCAATACCACTACTCTGTCTGCTATCCCAAAGAAATAATAATAATAAAAAGAACAAGACCTATTTGTACAAAGATATTTATAGCAGCTCTTTTGTGGTGGGAAGTAATTGGAAACTGTGGGAATGCCCATCAATTGGGGGATGGCTGAACAAGTTGTGGTATATGATTGCATAATATACGTGTGGTATGTGATTATATCTGAATACTATTGTGCTATCAGAAATGGTGAGCAGGATGCTTTCAGAAAAACCAGGAAAGTCTTACATAAAATGATGCAAAGTGAAATAACCAGAATGAGGAGAACATTGTACACAGTGTAAGTATTAATTTACAATGATCAACTGTGAATAACTTAACTATTCTCAGCAATACAATAATCCAAAATAATTCCTAAGTACTGAAAGAGTCTGGATGCAGATCAAAGCATTCTGTTTTATACTTTTTTTTCATTGTTTTTGTATTTTTGGTCTTTTTTTTTTTCCCCACACCTTGAGCAACATGGAAATGTTTTGCATGATTGCACATGTATAACCTATATCAAGTTGCTTGACTTCTCAGAGAGGAATGATGCGAAAGAGAGAGGTAGGGAAAGAATTTAGAACTCAATGTTTTGAAAAATAAATGATAAAAATTGCTTTTACATGTAAATCAGAAAAATGAAACATTAAAAATAAATCATTTATCCATTTTGACTTTATTCTGGTACAAGGTATGAGGATCATAGTTATTGAATCACTTGAATTCACTTCTCACATAGAAAAAAAATCACATAAAATGTAAAGTATTGAAATTCTGAGACACATCAAGCAACAATTAACCTAAATATAACCATCATTTTCATGTCAACCTGAAGAGTTCTTCTTCCATAATTTGGGATGGTGTCTACTCTCTCCACATTCCTTACCTTGCTTGACACAACAGGAGAGGAATATAGGCCTTTTTTTTTTTTGCCTTCTTATTAATTCCTCCCCTTTGGACACTACAAGAGAGGTACTAACACAATCATTCATAAAGAGTATTAGAGAAACTTACTATAATTATTAGAGTCCTGCTCCTCAAAGCGTGACTCAGATACTCATAGGAACTTTGACTTCTTTATACACTGATTCTGTACACTGATATGCCTACTTGCTCCCAGACTTTAAGCATCACTTCTGTCAGGAACACTGGATCTGGATTCAGCTAGTTGCTGCAGGAAAATTTTTCACTGTAGCTACACTTGTAGAAGAAAAGCAGCTCAGCACAGAAAGCATTTTCCCCATTCTCCATATTCTTTGAAAGGAAAATATCTAAGATACAAAAAGTCCTGGAGAGTGAGACAGCACTCTAGGAGAGTGCTTTGTAGTCAGACACACAGTCTACTGGTAAACAAAATCCTGGGAACTGTTCCCATTGAATAAGGGACCAAACATCATAGGAATTAAAGTCCTAGGAATTTCTCCCTTTGATGATGTCTACTACACGAATCTATTTCTGCTTATTTTGTTGAACTTCTAAACCACAGATTTTTATTACTATTATTCCATTCTCTCTTCTGGTTGTCTGGTTAAGTATTATTGTAGTATTATTTATTTTAGATTTACCATACAGTATTCATTCCTTTTGTTAGAATCTCTCTTTACTTGCTTCTTTACTTACTCTATGTCTCTATTAAATTTTCCAGATTTTTCTTTGTAGCACAACTTTTCTTTCTCATCCTTTGATTTGATTTTTGTTCTTCTGTCTTGTCACATACATTGATGTTGTAAAGTGAGGAAGGGAAACTGTGTTAAGACACAACAACCAACTAATCATTTTTCTAGAAACCTGCTCAAATAGGGCTTATATCATATCAACATTTGCATCATTACCAATCAATCAAAAGCATTTATTAAGCACCTACTATGAACAAGATTAGGGCACCTAATATGTGTCAGGCTAGGTGTATGTTGGTTTTTCCTTGGGTAGGGTATAGCTTCAAAGACCTAAAATTATTCAAATCCTCACCTTAGTAAATCACAAATTCTTTCTTCTTTTTTCTTGTCTCTCTCTCTCTCTCTCTCTCTCTCTCTCTCTCTCTCTCTCTCTCTCTCTCTCTCTCTCTCTCTCTCTCTCTCTCTTTTTAGGCAATTGGGGTTAAGTAACTTGCCCAGGGTCATACTGCTAGTAAGTATCAAGTGTTTGGTCTGAGGCCGGATTTGAACTCAGGTCCTCCTGACTTCAGGACCGGTGTTCTATCTACTGTACCACCTGGCTGCCCCACAAATTCTTTTTTCAAGGCACATAGTTGGAACTGTGGATAGGGAGTCAAAATTTGAATCAGGAAGATCCGAATTTAAAATTCTGCTTTAGATAATTATTAGCTTTATGATTCTTGGTAAGTCACTTAAACTCTTTCAGCCTAAATTTCATTATATATAAAAAATGACATATGACATGATAGCCCTTTCCTCACAAAGTAGTTGTGAGGATGAAATTACATAAAATATATAAAATGTTGTGCAAACTTTTAAGTGCTATATAAATGGCAACTGTTAGTAGTATTAGAATTAATGTTATCAAAAACATACTTAAAATATTGTGGACATGAAAAACACCAAATGTTATCAAAGTGAATGAAATGGAATATCTTGACAAAGAGGAAATGACTGGTTGCACATGTAACAGTCTTTTCAGATTCAGCAGTTAACATACAGACAAATTATTGTGTAGTTACAGCATAATCCAAAGTGAATGCTACAAAAAAATTACTACTGAAATCACAATAACTCTCAGCAAGATGTCAACTGAAAAAGCAAAATGAAGTAGACAAAAGATAAAACATTAATTCTGATCAACAAAATTTTATAGCAGTTTGATATTTTTCAACTGTGCATTAATGCTTGCCACAACAAGGTCTAAGAGGCCAGAAATATTCCCAGCCAGTTACAACTTAATCCTTTTGCCTAGAAAGGAAGGAAGGAATGAAGGAAAGAAGGAATAAATTAAAAAGCACTAGATACTTATGATATGTCAGTTACCCTGTTAAATGCTATGGATACAAATTTATGTTCAAAACATTATAGAGGAGAATAACAAAGGGATAAGCAATATCATCTCAATGAGCTTAAAAAGTAGGGAGAAGACTTTTACCTTGATCATAGAGTAAATAATGACAAAATTTAGGTTCTCAACCACTAGCAATTCACTAATCACATCCTTCCCTCTTTTACTTATGTGCATTAATAAAGACTTTAGGTCACTTCAGGGAGCCAAGATGGCTGAGTCAGCAGTAACTCACTATAACTCTCTCTTAATGATCTCTGATAAAAAAAGAAAAAAAGAAAAAAGGAAACAGTGCCCCAGGAAAAATCCTGGAACAGCAGAGTCAGTGGAAAGGTGGAGTGAAGCAGTCTGTTAATCTGGGAACCTTGAAGGATTGATAAGAATGGTCTGCCTGACTTGCCGAAAAAGGGAGCACATTCCGGTATAGGAAGTATCCCAGCAAGCCAGCAAGAAGCCCCACCTCAGCAAACCAGTAGAAGATCTTGAGGCCCTGGGTATGGAAGCAGGCAAATGCCAACATCAGGACCACTGTGTGCCCAGCATAGGGAGAGGAACAAGCATACTCAAGCTCAGTGAGCCATCATGTGCTCCAGCACAGCCCTGGGCAGTCAGGCATCTCCCAACAGCTAGATCTCCTCATGCTTCAGCACAGTCCTGGGTTGGCAGACATCTTCCAGATGGGTGGACCTCAATGTGCTTCAATGTCACCCCAAGGAACCACAGAAAAACCCCACCTGGCCTCAGCACATGCCAGACATCACCACTAGAACCCCAGCTCAACACTAGGTAAGCTGACAGACCCCTACATCCTCCATCTGCCAGAACCTGAGGCCACATCACACAAAGCTTCTGACCAGGCCCCTGGCTCCCAGCACAAAGGTCCAGAGGGCTTAGAATATGATATTCCAGAAGGCAAAGGAGCTTGGATTGCAACCAAGAATTAACTACTCAACAAAATTGAGCATGGTCTTTTGAGGAGGAAATGGACATTCAATGAAATAGAGGACTTCCAAACTTTCTTGATGGAAAAAACAGAGCTGAACAGAAAATTGGATCTTCAAATACAAGACTCAAGAGAAGCATAAAAAGGTGAAGAGGAAAGAAAAAAAATGTGATGTTCAATAAGGTTCAAATGTTTAAATCCCTACATGGGAAAATGACACTTGTAGCTCTTGAGAACTGTATCTCTATTACAACATTTAGAAAGGGTATACATAGACATATGTTATGTGTATTAGTTGATAATAAAACTGATTAAGAGTGGAAAAAAAAGGGATTGCACTAGGAGAAGACAAAAGGAGGAGGCAGAAAAGTATAAATTGCATCACATGAAGAGGTGCAAAGACCTGTTACAGTAAAGATGAAAAAAGAGAGGGAGGTGAGCATTGTTTAAACTTTATCATTGATTTGGTTCAAAGAGGGAATAACAAACAAATTCAATTGGTTATAGTAATCTATCTTACTCTAGAGGAAGTAGAAGGTGAGAAGGGAAAGAAAAGGGATGGAGTAGATAGAAAGGAGAGGAAACATAGTAGGGGAAAGGAGAAAGTACAAAAGAAAGAGGCTCATGGAAGGGAGGATAGATTGAGGGAGGCAGTGGTCAGGAGCAAAACACTAGTGAGGAGCAAAAAGGATAAAGGAGAGAGAAAAGCATAAACAGGGAGGAAAATAGGATAGAGAGAAAAAGACAGTATCATAACTATGAATGTGAATGGGATGAACTCTCCCATTAGACAAATGCAGAAACAAGAGTAGATTAAAAACCAAAATCCTAAAATATGTGGTTTACAAGAAATATGTGAAGCAGAGAGATACATACATAGTAAAGGTAAAAGATCTGAGTAGAAAATATTATGCTTCAGCTGAAGTGAAAAAAAAAGAGGTAGCAATCTTGATCTCAGACAAGGCAAAAGCAAAAGTAGATCTAATTAAAAGAGATAAAGAAGGGAAAGTAAAAGGTACCATAGACAATGAAGTAATGTCAATACTAAACATATATGCACCAAGTGGTATAGCATCCAGATTCTTAGAGGAGAAGTTCAGGGAGTTACAGGAAGAAATGGACAACAAAATTATACTAGTGGGGGACCTCAGCCTTCCCCTCTCATAACTAGACAAATCTAACCACACAATAAACAAGAGAGAAGTTAAAATGATGAGTATAATTATAGAAAAAATTAAGTGTGATAGACCTCTGGAGAAAACTGAATAGGGATAGAAAGAATATACATTTTTCTCAGCAGTAAATAGCATCTACACCAAAATTGAACATGTATTAGGACATAAAATCTCACAATCAATTGCAGACAGGCAGAAATATTAAATGCATTCTTTTCAGATCATGATGCAATGAAAATTATGTATAATAAAGGGCTATGGAAAGATAGACTAAAATTTAATTGGAGACTAAATAATCTAATCGTAAAGAATGAGTGGGTCAAATAATAAATCATAGAAACAATCAATAATTTAATCAAAGAGAATGACAATAATGAAACAATATAACAAAACTTATGGATGTGGCCAAACCAGTCCTTAGAGGAAATTTTATATCTTTAAATGCTTATGTAAATAAAATAGAGAAAGAGCAGATGAATGAATTGGGCTTGCAATTAAAAAAAGCTAGAAGAAGAACAACTTAAAGTCACCAATTAAATACCAAATCAGAAATTATGATATTTAAAAGAGAGATTAAGAAAATTGAAAATAAGAAAATTATTGAACTAATAAAACTAAGAGTTGGATTTATGATAAAAACAACAAAATAGCTAAACCTTTGGTTAATTTGATTAACAAAAAAAGAAAGAATAATTGCCCACGTCAAAAATGAAAAGAGTGAATTCACCACCAATAAAGAGGAAATTAAACAATAATTAGGAGCTATTTTGCCCAACCATATCCAATAAATATGACAATCTTAATGAAATGAATGAATGCTTACAAAAAATATATAAATTGCCCAATTAATAGAAGAGGAAATAAAATACCCATTTCAGAAAAAAAAAATTGAACAAGCTATCATTGAACCCCATATGAAAAATCTCCAGGGCCAGAAAGATTTACAAGTGAATTCTACCAAAAATTTAAAGAACAATTAAACCCAATACTACATGAACTATTTGGGAAAACAGGTGAAGAAGGATCCTGGCAAATTCTTTTTATGATACAAATGTGGTGCTGACACTTAAACAAGGAAGAGCCAAAACAGAGGAAAAAAATTATAGACCAATTTCCCTGATGGATATAGATGTAAAAAATTTTAAATAAAATATCAGCAAAAAGATTACAGCAACTTGTCTTGATAATACACTACGACCAGAAGGGATTTATGCCAAGATTGCAGGGCTAGTTAATATTAGGAAGGTTATCAGCATAATTCACCATGTCAATAACAAAAGTAACAGAAACCACTTGATTATCTCAATAAATTCAGAAAAAGCTTTTAAGGGGGTAGCTAGGTGGTGCAGTGGATAGAGCACCAGCCCTAGGGTCAGGAGGACCTGAGTTCAAATCTGGCCTCAGACACTTAACACTTAACACTTACTAGCTGTGTGACACTGGGCAAGTCACTGAACTCCATTGGCTAACCAAAAAAAAGTTTTTGACAAAATGCTGCACCCATTCCTAATGAAAACACTAGAGAGCATAGAAATAAATGGTCTTCCTTAAAATGGTAAGTAGCATCTACCTAAAACCATCAGCAAGTATTGTATGTGATGGGGATAAGCTAGAAGCATTTCCAATAAGATTATGGATTAAAGAAGGATGCCCATTATCACAACTGTTATTCAAAATTGTGCTAGAAATGTTAACTTCAGCAATAATAGAAGAAAAAGAAATTGAAGGAATTAGAATAGGCAAGGAAGAAACAAAGCTATCATTCCAATATATTATGGTATACTTAGAGAATCCTAAAGAATCAAATGAAAAACTACTTGAAATAATTAACAACTTTAGCAAAGTTGCAGGATATAAAATAAACCCATATAAATAATCGTTATTTCTATATATTACTAACAAAGCCCAACAGCAACAGAAAGAAAAAAAAATCCATTTAAAGTAACTGTAGATATTATAAAATATTTGAGAGTCAACCTGCCAAGAAAAACCCAGGAACAATATGAACACAATTACCAAACATTTTTCACACAAATAAAGTCAGATCTAAATAATTGGAAAAACTTGCTCATGGGTAGACCAAGCTAATATAATAAAAAAAATTACAATTCTACCTAAATTAATTTAGTTATACAGTGTTACCAAACTACCAAGAATATTTCATAGAGCTAGAAAAAATAATAACAAAATTCATCTGGAAGAAAAAGAGGTTCAGAATACCAAATGAAAAGAAATGCAAGGGAAGGTGGCCTAGCCATGCCAGATCTAAAACTGTATTATAAAGCAGCAATCATCAAAACTACTTGGTTTTAATGTGGTGGGTTACTGGAATAAGTTAGGTACACAGGACACAATAGTCAATGACTATAGTAATCTACTGTTTGATAAACCCAAAGACTCTGGATTCTGGGATAAGACCTCACTAGAAGAAGAAACACTGAAGACACTGAGATCAGCTAGGAAACTAAGTAATTAATCATGACTTAATACCTGGACTTGGAATAGAGAGGAATCCTTAAACCCATCAATATTTTTTATTAAGATACAGTAAGATGTGGTGACAGATTAGATGTAGGGAACAGAAGAAAAGGAAGAGCCATAGATGAAGTAATAAGACTAGGTGAATCCTACAGTCCATTTCAGCTCTAAAAGCCCATGATTAGTTTTGCTGTTAGGCAAAGGGATGGGAGTCTATACTTATAAATAACAAATGCAATCAGTACTCAATTATCTGTCCTAATAGAAGTGAGTGGTGGTGTGGAAAAACAGCAGCTGATGTTTTCCAGTAGCAGATTTAGCTTTTTAATTATGTTTAGCCTGGGATAATATTAAAATTAGTTTCTATTCCCTAAACATATAACAAGTAACAGAGTGCCCTGGGGTGGGGATAAGAATAGACTATACAGAAATATGCTGGATTTAGGAAAAAAGCTAACCCAAGTTTACAAATGTGGCAAACTCAATCCATGAAGTGAGAAATCCACATATGAACAAGTTACCTACATAAAGATACACAAATATTTTCTGGTCTTAATCATGTCTCATGAATTCATGGCTTGCTTACTGTATCTAGAATAATTTATTTAAGCTATCTGATTAGTTGTGGTACTACAGTTATTTCTTAAAACTACTTAGAAAAATTAGCTAGATAAAATTTCTTAACTGTCTGGTATATAAATAATTTCTGTCCATTCGTCTGCTGTGCTTGTGGTTTACTATTCCACAACAGAAAGGAAGTAATTAAGGTTTAATGTATTACCTAGAGCCACCACTGGTCATTATTTTATCCATTTACATTATTGTAACCATTTTGTACATCTGAATGAAGTTCCCTTATTATTATTAAGTCATTCCAGTTGTGTCCAATTCTTCATTACCCCATTTGGGGTTTTCTTGGCAAAGATACTGGAGTGGTTTGCCCTTCCCTTTTCCAGCTCATTTTACAGATGAGGAAACTGAGGCAAATAAGGTTAAGTGACTTGCCTAGGATGACACAACTAGTAAGTATCTGAAGCAGAATTCAAACTCAGGTCTTCCTGAGTCCAGGCTTAGCCTTTTATCTACTGCATCATGTAGCAGCCCTGAAGTTCTCTTATAATGGACTTAATGGCCAAGATAACTACCACATAAGCCCTGAAAAGAAAGGTAATAGATATGGGATGATTCAGAGGGGATAGGAGGCACAAAATTAAGTGATGAGCAAAATTGGTCTGAATACATAAGCGTTTCTTTATGCTCTTTCATCTGCAATACTGTGGAACTCTTGGGAGGCTAGAGAAAGACCCTATTATTTGAATCATTTAAAATGGAGCTCAGAGTAAGCACTCAGGGATAAACCAGGGATAAACCCTGCAGTGTCAGCAAGTGGCTGAGTTAACCTTTCCCATCTCTAATATATCTAATTCAGTGAAACAAAGGAACAATTACTGAATATTTATATGTGCTGCTCTTTCAAGGGGGCTGTCTCATGTGAACTCATACAGTCTGGAATCCTCTAAGTAATTCAATGTAGCTTTACAAATTTCAGAGTGAGAGCACCAACAACATCCATAGAAATGCACATAAATTTTCCAAAATTCTCTCTCAGTTATGGTCCCAATAAGGGAAGCTGTGTTTTTTTGTTTGTTTATTATTATTATTTTTCTTTCTCCAAATGCTGGATGCTGAATGCTGTGAACAACTCTGTGTAAAACACTGGGGAACTATTTAATGCATTGTGTCATGGCTTACACTGAGATCATAAGAACAAAATGGTTTGATATTTTTAACTGATTTCATGTACTCCACACCCCACACCCCTTGTACCCTATACCCCAAAGCCCAAATAACCAAATCAGTCAAAAGTCTCAAACCAGTTTGTATATAAACACACAAAGCACGAGCTTCTAGCAGGAGTTGATTTACAGACCCAAATAACCTAACTCATTGTAAGAATTTATGTCAATAATGTATGTAAAGTGTCTTGGATACAGACGCTACTATAAAATATTGAGTATGGTGATGTCACGCTCATCTCCTAGAGCAGTGATCCCTAAATCTGGGTTTGTAACACCCTGAAGTCTCTCTTATTAAATACATTCCAAATCCAATAAATACTTTGAAGTACCTACTATGTGCCAAGTTCTGTGCTAATTAATAAAAAGAAAGTTAGTCCTAGCCCTCAAGGACCTCACACTGTAAAGAAGGAGACAATACTTAAAAGTGGATATATTGTTCCATGGACATTTCCTGAAGCAACAGCAGTAGCAGGAACAGTAGTATTCAACATACTGTTACCTCACATGTAGCATGGGAGTGTCATTGTGGCCTTCAAAGGGAGGCAGAATAAAGATTTCTAGGGTCTTCTACCCCTATTCTTCTGCTAGTGAGATTTTAATTCCTGCCAGGGCCAGACATTTGGTTACTTTGTTCTTCTCAAAGAAAAGGGGCACTCAGGGGCAGCTAGGTGGCGTAGTGGATAGAGTACCAGCCCTGAAGTCAGGAGGACTTGAGTTCAAATCCAGCCTCAGACCAAGCACTTGACACTTACTAGCTGTTTGACCCTGGGCAAGTCTCTTAACCCCAATTGCCTAAAATAAAAAAAAAATGAAAAGAAAGAAAAGGGGCACTGGACTAGAATTATATCTATGTATTGTAAAAAATGATTTTTCTTAGTAATCAGTATCTTGGAGAATCAGAGCTTCCCCCTAGCCCCTTTCCCCTTCCAAAGTTCACTCTTCTTTAGAAGGACATTACTGATAATGAGATTACATTAAATCCCCTTATCTTAGTCAAACCATAACACAAGCCTGAAGTGACTATGTCAAAGGTACAGATGCTCCATGGTGTTCAGCTCAGGCTTGGGTGGAAACAAGATTCTTCTGTCCAGACATCCCAAGTCTGGAAGTAGTCTGGTATGGATAGGGATGGTCCAGAGCTAAAATAATGATGGGATATCAGCCCCTGTTGAAAAGGTATATAAACTGGGCACCCCAACCCCCAAATAGAGCTTAGTCCTACAATGACTTACTAGGGGGGCTCATTCTTTGCTTGTAGCTCTGCATGCATGAAAACAGCCAGTTTGAGAGAAAATAAAAATGCAGACAACCTAATTCCATTTGTCTTTCTTAGATCAAACTCTGTTTTGGGGTTGAAAGTATTCACTTAAATATTATTAGTCTAGGCTAGGGAATATAATTTGTGGGTTCAAGCTAACTTCTGATTGTTGTTTTATTAATGAAGGAAGCAGGGCCCCAAGCTTTACATCTAAGGCTTGACTCTCTTCCCACCAAATACCAGTTCCACAATGAACACACAGAGTAGGTACCTAAGAAACCCTTTTATCTAAGTCTGTAGCACCCCTACCTCCCAGAGTTGTTGTGAGGATCAATTAAATCTGAAGGGCATTGACCTTTTTTTGGATAGTCTTTTATACTGAGAAGCCAGATAAATGTCTTCAGCCTTAGTTCCTTGTGTTGAGGTTCAGGGATTTAGGGGTGCTGGGACCTCAAAATCATGAGTTCTGTCCAAATGGATTTGACCCAAGCCTTTTTTTGGCCAAATATAAGGTTTATTAGAACATCCACCATCTTGGCCAGACTCGTAAAGAATCTGAACATTGCTGAGCTATTGGCTAGAAAATAAGAAAGGTGCTCCAATTCTAGTACCAGAACTGGGAGATTGGGCATAGGCAATAATGAAAGGCCAGTTCATAGGATTATAGCCTCAGGTGAATGGCAGAGATTTGGTCATGTGGTAAAGTCCAGGGTTTTTCCTTTTTGGGGTCCAGATCCCATCCTTATCACTTGGATCAATCCAGTCTCAAGGATAACTTTCTTGCCTTTTAAGGAAAAATAAATACAAAAATAGAAGGAAAAAACCCTCCACTGTCCTAGCCTATGTGATAATTTCTGGTAGATATTTCTCCTGTTTCATTGTCCATTTCAATTTAAGCTCTTTACAGAACTATCTCATTTTTGTCTCAGTTTTTCCCAGGACCTAGCACAATGCCTGGTATATAAATGTGGCTGCCTAATAAATGTTTAATTGAGTTTATTTTTTGCTAAATATCATATTTTGATTATATCAATTTGGACTTAGGTAACCAAATAAATTTGTTGTTTGTTGGAAACCTTGTAAAATTAGCCAATATGGTAATAGATTAAAATTATAAACTCAAATAAACATTTGCGTGGAAGGAATTTCCACATAGCACCACCACACATGTAAAAGGAAAGGCACTTGAAAAGCAAAAGTAAAAAAAAAAACTGAGCTATCTTTTTGTACCATCTTGTCTGTCTTGCTTCTTTTCTCTCCCCTCTTAACTTTTTTTAATTGGTCTGAAGGCCTAACAATTAACACTAGTTAGGGGACTTTTGCTTTTCCTTGCTTTTCTTTAAGGGCTACTGGTAATCATGTATTTGAGAGTACATTCCTGAGAGTTATTGACAGAAACTATTTACTTCCTGCCCTCACAATTCAACTCCATTATATTCTTTTCTCTGTTAATGTTCTTTGGGTTCAATACTATTTTAGCTGCCCTGATCAAAAGCCATCGTTGCTCATGACTCAGAGATACCTAATCTCACATTTTCTCCCCATCCCTTTTTTCCAATCTGATCTTCCATCCAATCAGGAAGTAGAGAACTAATGGAGGGTTGAACTCCATGCAACAGGTGCAATTCTTGGAGAGGAATGAACTTTTCTTTGTAAAATAGGCAAACCGACCAGTTTATGCAACCAGTTACTCCACCTTAAGCCCTTCAAAGCTGATATATCTGACTTATAAATCATCCACCAAGAGAGCCCTTTCCCATCCATCCCCATTTCAGAAAAATGGAAATCTTAGAGAAGATTCATGATATATACTTGGTATATGATATATTTCAGCACTGATGCGGTTAAAATACAGATTGCTGCTGATTTAAATGCCTCAGTGTTATTTGCTCTTGAGAAATGCTTCTCTTGTCATCACAAGGGAGTGCTCTGCTCTTCTAATATGCAAAACAAAATCTCAGTCTGGATAGAAAAAATCCATTATTAATTAGACATAAATTATTCCTAATCTACACACAATGCCTAATCCCTGGTTCACTGAAATGCAAATTGTGCTTCAGAAACAATATGTTAACAAATCATTTTTTTTTCTGTAAGAGACAGGAGCCTAAGCTCAGGGTAAAATGCAGAATAAACCTTTCAAGCTCATTCCCAGGAAAATGTGGATTGAAGGTTACTCAGAAGTGCAAGGAAATGGCAAAGTCAAAACTCGGTGAATAAAATACTGTGCACAGGAAAACTGTTTTTTAGTCTATTAAGAGTGACCAGAATGTACATCTTCTGTCTATTATTTCTCTTTGAAATTTTCAGGAAGCTCAAGAAGTGTTGTTGTTGTTCAGTCAAGTCTAACTCTTTATGACTCTATCTGGGGTTTTCTTGGCAAAGATAATTCAGTGGTGTCCAGCTCATTTTACAGATGAGGAAACTGAGACAAACCAGGTTAAGTGATTTGTCCAGAGTCACACGGCTAGTAAGTGTCTAAGGCCAGATTTAAATTCAGGTCTTCCTGACTTCAGGCCCAGCACTCTATCCACAATGCCACCTAGTTAACACAACAATTGTAACAATAAAACCTAAGTATTTATACTTGGTTTATATATACTTATAAGTTTACATGATATTTCCTCTTATAGAATGTAAATATTTTAATGAAAGAGGCTTTAATTTATGTCTTTCTTTGTATGCCCAGAACGCAGTAAAGTACCTGGCACATAGTAGGCACTTAATAAATTATTGTGGATTTATTTATATTGTCTATAAGGTGGATGGATGTCTAATAGCTAGGCAACTAGTTGGTTCAGTAGATGGAGTGATAGATGTGGATGTAAGAAGATTTGAGTTCATATATAGCTTCAGATACCTGTGAGACTGAAGAGGTCTAGGACTTTGGGGGGTGCTGCTGGGAGACCCCCAAGATTTCGATGCCAGATTCTTACTGAAAGAATTCAACTCAAATCTTCCAACCAGAGGAAAAGTTTATTAGTGATAAATCACGTAGGCTAGGGGATGCCTGTAAAAACGAGTGGGCATAAGAGATTCTCAGCGTATTAGCTGAATGTTAGTAACACCCGTGGGGATGGGCATGGGAAAGTCTCAGCCTTTTGGGCATGAGATTCTCAGCATCTGAATGGGGGCCAGGGTAGATTTTATATACTAAAGTGACTTTGGGTGACCAGGGAAGGGTCTGGGTGAGAATTGGGATTGGAATGTCTAAGAGATTGAATAGACAATGGGAATAGATAATGAAGGAACTAAAAGGCATCTGAATGAGATAAAAAAGGTGGGGCTAGGGCTTTCAAAGGCAGATAAGGAGGGGAGTTGATAAAAGGAGTTGATAAGGAACCTAAAATGGGAGCCAGACTCTTTTTAGGGCAGGGGGAAAAGGCCCATCTGAATAAGATTAAAAGGTAAAGCTAAGGCTTTCAAAGGGAGATGAGGGGCTGGGGCCTGTAGACAAATGGGAGTCAGATTCCCTTTGGATCAAGGGGTGAATACCTGGGCTTGGGCCACACACCATCAAGACCATGGTTAAGTCACTTAACCACAGTCTGCTTCAATTTTCTGATGTATAGATTAAGGATGGTGATAATAACATTTACCTCACAAGGTTGTTGTAAGGATAAAATTAGGTATTTCTAATGTGTTTTGTAAACATTAAAGTGCTATGTAAATTTTAGCTATTTTTATCATTAACATACAGTTGCCTTTCTGATTTCTCTTCCATCTAATATAAGAGAATACTATAGGCCATTAAATAAATAATCAAAAGTTTTAATGACTCATGAACACCTTCCTCTTCACAAATTAAAAGAAATCTTGGTTCCAGCCTCATCTTGATCCAAAAGGCAAACTTGGGAAAATAAGACAAAAGAGCATATTAACACACAAGCAATAAGTTGTAGGCTACTTTTTATAGACAAAAGTAAACAACTCCCATATAAGAGCAAAAGTATTTTAATTGGTACACGTATTATAAGGAGATGGGATTAGTGCCACCTCAGCTCCTCTGTCATTATAGTATCATGGAGATGGGATTAGTATGCATACTAGCTGTACAGGAACTCAAAACTAAATAAGGTTTAAAATGGAGCCACTCAGACTGATTCAGCACAAGCAGCTGATTTTGCACACATAAAAGCAGAGATTCATCTGAAAACAATCAAATGGGGTTATTTGGTAGTGCCTTTGTTCCTAGATAGGTTATGAGAAATAGCCTTGTACTAGTGAAGTTGGTTGGGAACGGAATAACTGCTTTTAAGGAGTCCTCAGTGATGGGTGAGATTAAGGTTTAGTTTTTAAAGCCTCAAAGTAAAGAGGCCACATTTTTGTTCAGTCATTTTCAGTCATGTTGATGAAGATGGGGTCTTGATCCCAAAAAGGAAAGACCCTGGACTTTCCCACATGGCCAAATCTCTGGCTTTAGCCTGAGGCTATAATCTCATCAACTGGTCTTTCATTGTGGCTACACTCAATCTCCTAATTCTCCCTTACCCTTAATCTAGCCTAGCCCTCCATTGTCCTATCTCCCAATGGCCCCTGGCCATTTCCCACTCTTAATCCTAGCTAAACTCCATTCTTCCTTGGCCACATGGTCCAGGTCCCAGGTGTTCTGTTCACCCCAGTTTACTGACCACTCTCATTCAGATCTTCCTTAGGCCCCTCATCCAGTCACCCTAAACTACTTGGCCACTCCTAGACTCTCCCACAGTCTTTCTATATATAAGGTCCATCTTGTCTCCATTAAAGTGCTCTGATTCTTATAATCTATCCACTGTTCAGATTGCTAGAATCTAGCCAGTATCTCACTAATGTTCAGATTCCTTAAGAGTCTGACCAATATGATGGATGTTCTAATAAACCTTGTGTTTGGCTGAAAGAAGGCTTGAGTTGAATTCTTACAGATAGGACCCATGTGTTGTGATTTTGGGGTCCCAGCACTCCTAAACCTCTAAACCTCAACAGCGTCTGATTCTATCTGACACCATTTGAAGTTTTCTTGGCAAAGATAATGGAGTCATTTGCCGGTTCCTTCTCTAGCTCATTTTACAGATGAGGAAACTGAGACAAACAGGGTTAAGTGACTTGCCCAGTGTCACATAGCTAATAAATGTCTGAGGCCAGATTTGAACTCAGGAAGAGAACTCTTCCTGACTCCAGATCCAGCCCTCTATCCACTGCATTACCTAGCTGCCCCAGTGAAGCTAAAAAGGTAAATAAAAACATTCATGGAAGGTAGTTTTCCATTTTATTTTAAGCATCTCTAGAGAAAAAGATTCCTTGGTGCCACATTCTAATGTTTCAAAGTGCTGTCGGCATAATATTTAAACATATTCATATCTATAAATCCATCCTCTTATAATATAAGGCCATTTGTTTTGTATTTTACAGCTCAGTAGGAACAATTAATTCTGGGTTAAAATTGTTGTATTTAAGGATATGCCTACACTTGGAGAGTGAAGCAGAGACCTCAGATAATTCATCAGTTCAGACAAAAGTGGCCATTTGGCTCATGTTACCTGGAGGATGTCCTACTTTATGCCATGTGTATAGGAATAACCCTAAAACTGTGATCAGTGGTAGTCAATAAACTTGACTTGGTGAGAGCATTTGCCAAAGCAGGTCATTTCCTTAAAAATGCAAAGCAGTTCTAGTACTTAAATAAAGAATCTGACTTTCAAATGTTGTTAAGAGAGAGAAAATCTTAAGGAGGTTAAAACACAATAACTCCATTAAACTCATTAAAGATTTTCCTCACTCTTCTTCCTTATTAAGTATCCTAATTCTAATTCAGAGTAGTTAAAAGGAACCTATGGAAATCCTGTGACCCAAATATATCAATGAAATTCTCATGTATTTTCATGTACACTTTCAAAGATACTCTGTAATTTAACATAGTCCCTTTATCTAACTACTTAATCTACTTTATCTAACTAAAATTATCAAGAAATCAATTTTCTGAACACATACATGGTTGATTTTTTTCCAAGTTACAGATGATAGCTCTCTCATTAAATCAGTAAGAACATTCATAACTTTGAGGTATTTTAACTAGAAGAATTTTTTGTGTGGCTGTGCTAAAAGAAAACAAAAAAGAGATACTCATCAATTTAGGAATAATGCTGTGTCTGGCAAATGGCATCTCTCTACAAGACTTACATTTTGCACCAGTTCATATAAGTCTTGTACAGAGATTGTCTCAAAATAATCCTAGAGAGACCAAAAGGACCCATCTATACAAAAATACTTATAGCAGCTCTTTTAGTGTTGGCAACAAAAACCTAAAAATGAACATTGTACCTATCAGTTGGGGAGATGCTGAACAAATCATGGTATATGTATGTAATGGAATACTATTGTACTTTAATAAATATAAAAAAGACAGGAAGAAACCAAGATGGTGGAGTAAATGGAGCATTTATTTTCCTGAGTTCTCCCAATATTCCCCTCTAAACAATTTTTTAAAAAACATGTATCATATTTAATTCCTGGTGGCACAACCATCAAAATAAGACATTTTTCCAGCCCAAAAAAACTTCAAAAATCATGAAGAGAGGTCTGTAAATACTGAGGTGGGGTCTAGGTAGTGGGAGAGTAATGAGGTAGGTGCAAGTGACTCTAGCAGTGTGCCTTAGAGGTGATAGCAATGGTGACAGCAGCAGTGATTCCAGGAGTGTTCACTGCCCAGAGATAGTAAGGGGATTCATGAGCTGGTAAGAAAGAGAATAGAGGGGACCCTTGTGCTAGCAGTGGGAGCAAGACTGATCATTATTTGTCAACTCCATTTGCCTTTACCCAGTTTTAGCTGGCAGTTTTATGTCAGTGAGAATAGCTTGCTGTAACAAGGGAGCAAGGGCTCTCTCTATGGATATAGGTCACAGTTCTGGGTATGAAGAACTTGTAGTCATGAAGAAACTGGAGCCCAACCTGGGTAAAGACCATAGTGTAGGCCAGGAGACCTGTGACCACATCTCTTTCCAGATCACACTAACTTGGAAGCACCACAAACTTAAAATCTCCAGAACTAGCTGTGAAAATAGTATGGCCTGAAGCTCAGAACAGTCACCACCTCCCTGTCCCAGAAGTAAGGAAAGCCCAACATTAATATAAAGTCCAAAGTAAATAAGTAGGCTTGTAAATCCAGCAAGCAACAACAACAAAAGAATCTCATCATAAAAAGCTCCTATGGTGACAGAGAAGCTCAAGAAACAAGTTTAGGAGACAATTATTTGAAAATATCTATAAGCAAGCCTTAAAGAAAAAATGTAGATTGGACATGAGTACAACAAGAATTTATTTTTAAAAGCTAAAGGAAGTGATCTTTTAAAAAGAAACAAAAAAGATTCTAAAAATCAAATAAGCATGTTAGAGGGAAAATGGGGGAAAGAAAGGGCAATGTAAGAAAATTATAAAAAAAAATTAAGAACTTGGTAAACTTGATTTAAAAAACTTCACTGAAGACAATAATTCCACAAAAATTAAAATTCATTAAGTGGAAATGAATGATTCCATGAAACATAAAGAAACAACAAGCATACAAGAATATGTAAAATGTCTTGTAGAAAAACAACTGACCTGGAAAATAGGCCAAGAAAAAATAATTTAAGAATTATTAAACTATCTGGAAGCCATGAAAAAAAAGATAATATGTATCATATTTCAAATATATATATATATATATATATATATATATATATTATATATATATATATATATATATATATATATATATATATATATATATATATATAGGGAAAATACCAAGATGAATTAGAACCAAAGGGCAAAATTTGAACTGAAGTAATTCCCCCCTCACCTAATGAAATAAATCTTAAAATGAAATTCCCAGGAATATTATGTCAAATTCTAGAGCTCCCAGCAAACAGAAAGAAACCATTCAAATACTGTGAAGTCATACTCAGGATTACACAAGGTTTAGCAGCTACCCTTATACAAAGTGGCACTTATAGAATATAATATGCTGGAAGGCAAAGGAGCTATGAGTATAACCAAGAATAATTTAATCAGCAGAACTGGGAATAATATTACAAGGGGAAAATGGTCATTTAATGAAATAGAGGACTTCCAATTATTCTTGATGAAAAGACCAGAACTGAATAGAAAAATTTATATTTAACCATAGAATTCAAGAGAAGCATTAAAAAGTCAACATGAGTTATTTAGTTATAAAGGACTAAACAAGGATAAATTTTTTTACACTCCTAATTGAGAAGATGATACATGTAAACCCCCAAGAACTTTATCATGTTTAGAACAGTTAGGAGTTTGCTCAGAAAGAGGGCATGGATGTGAGTCTATTATATTGGCATGAGCTCAAAGAAAAAAAATGATGTTTGAAAAAGAGGCACGTACTGGAATAAAGGGAAAGGAGGAGTAAGAATGAAGAAAATTATATCACATAAAAGAGACACAAAAAGAAGAGTGTTTACAATGGAGGAGGATATGGAAGACACAGGCAACACTTGAACCTCACTCTCATCTATACTGGTTGAAGGAGCAAAAAAAATGTACATAAACAGTTACTTATAGAAATTGAAAAGAGGGGACAAGAGGAAGCAGGGGAGAGAGGAGGATGATAAGAAGGTGGGAAGATTAATTGAGCAGTAGTCAGAACTAAAACAGACTTTTGAGGAGAGGACAGGGTAAAAGAAAGAGAAGGATTAAATAGAAGAGAATAGGATGGAGAGATACGCACAGTTACCAATTACAACTGCATGAGAATGATATGAACTAACCCATAAAATAGAACAGGATAGCAGAATGGATTAGAAGCCAGAATCTAATAACATGTCATTTACAAGAAATACACTTGAAACAGAAAGACCTACACAGAATTAAAATAAGGGGCTGGAGCAGAGTTTAGTATGCTCCAGCTTCTGGTAAACAAAAGGAAAAAAAAAGTCAAGGAGCAATCATGATCCAGAAAAAGCAAAAGCAAAAATAGACCCAATTTTAAAAAGATAATTAGGGAAACTATATTTTGCTAAAAGTTAACATAGAATTTGAATTAATATCAATGCTAAACATATTTGCTCCAAATTATATAGCATCCAAATTATTGAAAAAAATGTAAATGAATTACACAAGGATGTTGTTTGTTTTTTTCATTTGTGAAGGAAGCCAATGACACCATGAGTGATGTTTTAAACATGAATTGGATTTAAGTGAGGCACTGTTGCCCAAAGTTTTTAGATTCACTCTCTTTCACAGAGTATTTGTGGTTCAATGGCAAGACAAAAGTCAAGAACATTGGTGATGGTTTGGGATGCTATGAATGACCTTGGCATCTTTGATGTCTGACCAAGCTGTAACCATTCCACAACACTGGCTTCAGCCTCCTTCATGGTTGTTGGAATAAACTGTTCTCATCTGCCCATTCTGCCAGGGAAAGTATTCACATGGGTGAAGTAGACATTCCCTTGACTCACTGATAGAACTGAACTTGTTGGTTACTCTCAACCTGGTTTAGCCCATCTACTAAGATGATTTGCTGGGGTGTGGTCACTGTACATGTTACAGCATCTTGAAGCCATGGGTGACAGCTGGTGAAAGTGAACACCAAAGGTAAATGAGCAGCCCTGAAAAGGGCTCAGCAAGTTCTCTCACCAGAGTGATGTGCCACCACTGTGGCACAATTGGTTAGTGCATTCAGCTGTTAACTAGAAGATTAATGGTTTGAGCCCACCCAAGAATGCATGTCTACAAAGTGTGCAATAGAGACAATAAAAAATATTTGTGAAAGAGCTTCAATTTATACCTCTTAGACCTAAATACATATAACCATAAAGAAAGAAAGTTAAGGAGATCAATATTATTTTAGAAAAGTTAAAAATGATGGTCCTCTACATTAAATGGGAATAGAAAGGAATATACCATTTACTCAGCTGTACATGACACATTCAAAAAAATCTACCATGCATCAGGGCATAAAAACCTCACAGACCAATGCAGAAAAGCAGAAATACTAAATGCATGCCTGTCAGATCATAATATGATAAAAATTATATTCAATAAAAGAGCTTGGAATCAGAGATTAAAAATTAATTATAAACTAATCATATACTAAAGAATGAGTGGGTCAAGAAAATAATCATAGAAGCAATAATTTCATTAAAGAGAATGAAAGCAATAAAACAACAACCAAATTTTGTGGAATGCAGCCAAAGCAGTACTTAAGGAGAAGAAATATGTCCTTAAATGCTTAATATAACTAAAAGAAAGAAAGAAGAAATTAATTGATTGGATGTATAGTTAAAGAAAACTACAAAAATAATAATTAAAACCTTCAATTAAGCATGAAAATATCAATCCTTAAATTAAAAAAAAAAGATTAATGAAGTTGAAAGTAAAAAAAAAAAGTAAAAATTTAACTAATAAACAAAACAATGAAATGATTAAAAAACTTGATCAAAACTTGGCTAATTTGATTTAAAAAGAAAAAATCAAACCAAATTATCAATATATATAAATGAAAAAGTGAATGCACATTAATGTAGTTGAAATTAAAGCAATTATTAAGAGCTATTTTGCCCAACTGTATGGCAATAAAACTGGCAATCTAAATTAAATGGAAGAATATTTACAAAAATATAAATTTCCCAGATTAACAGAAGAAGAAACAGAATACTTAAATAACCCTATCTTAGAAAAACAAATTGAAGTGGAACCAATGTGGTGGAGAAAAGCCAGGAAGCTGCCAGAGCTCTCCTCAGTGTCCTCAGAAACAACATTAAAACAAGACTTTATATGGATTCTGGAGTGATAGAACCTACAGAGTAAAACAATTTTCAAGCTGAAGGTAATTTAGAAAGACTTTAGGAAAGGTCTAACTCACTTGGAGAAAAGGGCAGTGCAACTCAGTGCAGAGGGTATCTGGGCAAGCCAGCAGGAGACTCTTAGTCATAGCATAGATCAGCAACCAAGGTCCCTTGGTCATGGCTCAGAAGGCTAGTGGCATAGCAGACTGGCTGTGAGGTCTTCAGCTCCAATACAGAAGGTAAAGTGGGGGCAGGTAGGTGGTGCAGTGAATAGAGTACTGGACCGGGAGTCAGGAGGACATGAGTTCAAATCCAGCCTCAGACACATAACACTCACTAGCTGTGTGACTCTGGGCAAGTCACTTAACCCCAATTGCCCTCACCAAAAAAAAAAAAATGAAGAAGGTAAAGTGCCTTCCTGGGAAACATGTGTGACTAGGCCAGGCTACACTAATGCAGTTGGCAAGCTGCCAGTACCTGGGGCTCGGATGCTGAAAGCCAGTGAGCAGGCTCCAGGCCTCCAGAACAAGAAGCTTGGGACAGTACACCCTTTAAAAATCATGAAATAAGCTAAAAATGAGTAAAAGAAAAGAACAGAGCCCTAACCATAGGGAGTGACAGGGAAGATCAAAACATAAACTCAGAAGAGCACAACACTGTTAAAATTCCTAGATGTGAAGCCTCAAAGGGAAAGATGAATTGGTCTCAAGACAAAAAGCCTTCTTAGAAGAGTTTGAAAAGGATTTAAAACATTGAATAAGAGAGGTAGAAGAAAAATTGAGAAATGAGGGGGTAAACAAGAAAGAGTCAATAGTTTAGAAAAGGAAGCACAAATTTACTGAAGAAAACAATTCCTTAAAAAATAGAAAATGGCAAAATGGGAAAAAAAATTCCCTGACAAAAACGATGCCTTAAAAAAATAGAATTGGCAGAATGGAAAAGGAGATCCAAAAATAACTGAAAAAAATTTAAAACTTTTATTTTAAATAAAAATTTAAATCTTTAAAACTATAATTGGGCAAATGGAAGCTAATGACTTTATGAGAAATCAAGAAATTGAAAACAGAACCAAAAGAATGAAAAAATGGAAAACAATGTGAAGTACCTCATTGGAAAAACAACTGACTTGGAAAATATATCCAGGAGAGATAATTTTAAAATTATTGAACTACCTGAAAGTCATGATGAAAAAAATAGCCTGAACATCTTTCAAGAAATTATCAAGGAAAACTGCCCTGGTATCCTAGAATCAGATAAACATCATTCAATAAGGTTAAACTGTTTATATGCCTACATGGGAAATGATACTTGTAAGCCTTGAGAACTGTATATCTTATTAGGGAAGTTAGAAGGAGTATACAAAGACAGAGAGTGTGGTTATAAGTTGAGTTTTATGAGATGATATAAAAATTGAAAAAAAGGTTTGTACTTGGAGAAAAGAGGGGAAGCAGAATATAGTAAATTACATCACAAGAAGAGGTTCCAAAGATGTATTACAGTAAGGGGAAAGAAGTGAGTGGTGAGCATTGTTTGAACCTTATTTTCATCAGATTTGGTTCAAAGTGGGAATAACATACACACTCAATTGTCTATAGAAATTATCCTACCCTATATGGAAGTAGGAGTGGAAAGGAGAAAGAAAAGGGAGGGGGGACTGATAGAAGGGAGGATAGATTGAGGAAGGCTGTGGTAGGAAGCAGAAAACTGTTGAGGAAGGACAGAATGAAAGGAGAAAGCAAAGCATAAAGGGAGAAAAATAAGATGGAAGGAAATACACAGTTAATAATTATAACTGTGGATGTAGATGGGATGAACTCTCTCACAGAAAGGAAGCAGATAGCAGAATGGACTAAAAACCAGTATTCTGCAAATTGTGGTTTACAAGAAACACCTTTGAAGTACATAGATATACACAGAGTAATGGTAAAAGCAGGCATAGAATATGTTATGCTTAAGCTGAAGTTAAAAAAAAAAGCAGAGGTAGCAATGCTGTTCTCAGACAAAGCAAAAGCAAAATTAGATCTAATTTTAAAAAGATAAGAAAGGAAACTACATCTTGCTAGGTACCATAGACAATAAAATTATACCAATACTAAACATATATGCACCAAGTAGTATAGCATCCAAATTCTTGGAGGAGATGTTAAGTGAGTTACAGGAAGAAATTGAGAGCAAAACTATACTACTGGGGGAACTCAACTTCTCCCCCCTCAGAACAAGATATACCTAACCACAAAATAAACAAGAAAGAAGTTAAATAGGTGAATAGAATTTTAGAAAAGTTAGACATG
Source organism: Phascolarctos cinereus (assembly GCF_003287225.1). Taxonomy (NCBI): domain Eukaryota; kingdom Metazoa; phylum Chordata; class Mammalia; order Diprotodontia; family Phascolarctidae; genus Phascolarctos; species Phascolarctos cinereus. The sequence goes on from NW_027555847.1 coordinate 193,932,000, forward strand.
ATAGACCTCTGGAGAAAGTTGAATGGGGACAGAAAGGAAGACATCTTTTTCTCAGTGGTACATGGCACCTATACAAAAATTGACCATGTACTAGGGCATAAAAATCTCAAAATCCAATGTAGAAAGGAATAAATATTAAATTCATACTTTCAGATCATGATAAAATAAAATTATGTGTAATAAAGAATCATGGAAAGATGATAAAAATTGATTATGAACTAAATAATGTAATCCTGAAGAATGAGTGGATCAAACATCAAATCACAGAAACAATCAATAATTTCATCAAAGAGAATGAAAATAATGAGACAATACACTAACATTTATGGGATGCAGCCAAAGCAGTTCTTGGGGGAAAATGTAAATTTCTCAATGCTTACATGAATAAAATAGAGAAAGAGGAGATCAATGAATTGGGCATGCAACTAAAAGAGAAGAAAAAGAAAAAAATTAAAATGCTCAATTAAATACCAAATTTTTAAAATTTTAAACCAAAGGAGAGATTAATAAAATTGAAAGTAAGAAAACTATTGAACTGAATTTTGGGGATGCCCATTAATTGGGGAATAGCTAAACAAGTTGTGGTATATGACTGTAATGGAATACCACTGTTCCATAAGAAATGATGAGCAGCCAGATTTCAAAAAGAAACCTGGAAAGACTTCCATGAACTGATGCTAAGTGAAGTGAGCAGGACAAGGATAACATTCTACATAGTAATAGCAACATTGTGCAATGATCAGCTATGATAGAGTTTTCTTAGCAATAAAATGATCAAAGACAATTCCACAAGTCTCATGCTTGATGAAAAATGCTATCCACTTACAGAGAAAGAACTACAGAGTCTGAATGAAGATCGAAGCATCCTTTTTTTACTTGGTTTTTTTTTATGTTTTTTTTCCTTTTTGATTTGATTCTTCTTTCACAACATGACTAATGTGGAAACATGTTTAACATGACTGTAGGTATATAACCTATATCACATTGCTTTATGTCTCAGGGATTTAGTATGGGAGGAAGGGATGGAGAAAAATATGGAACTCAAAATCTCATAATACTGAATGCTGGAAACTATCTTTACATATAATTGGAAAAAAATAAAACACTATTAGATATGCAAAAAAAAAAGAAAAGAAATTGATGGGATAGAGCCTAGGTGAAGGAGTGAACATGGGAACTCATCTGAACAGTAGCAATATTCCCCTTTAAAAAACTTTAAAGGGGCAGTAGGTGGCACAGAGCACTGGCCCTGAAGTCAGGAGGACCTGAGTTCAAATCTGGCCTCAGACCAAACACTTGACACTTATTAGCTTCATGACCCTGGGCAAGTCACTTAACCCCAATTGCCTTAAAAAAAAAGAATAAGTAAAGGGACAACTTTAAAATAATGATTTCAAATTCTGTAGGAGCAGAAACAATCAAATAAAGAAGTTCAGAGTGAAACAATTGTCCAACCCAATAACGTAGATCTGTCTCACCATAGAGTAGTGTAAGCTGGGATCCAGCAATCCAGGAATAGGCTTTTGGTGGAGAGGGTGAGGTGTGAATCACTGGTGGCTTGGGGACTTCTCAACCCACAGAAAGGAGATTATCAAGGATCCATTGCTAGCACTGGGTACAAGACATTGTTGCATTGCCCATACACAGTTCTTGGTCACAGTCCCAGGGCACAGAGGAGCATTAGCACAGCAACAATTGTGGGGAGCAGGGACCTTGGTCATAATTCACAGGATGAGAAGAGTGCTCGTGGTCTCTCTCAGGAAAATTTGGATTCTCATCTCATGTCAAAGACAGAAAGAATCACTGGCACTTGCAGCTCCAAGAGAGCAGGAGCCCAAGTCATAATTCCAGGGTTATAAGGAGTGAAAGCACTTGCAGCCACAAGGGAGCAGGGGTATTAGTTACAGATTTAGGGCAGAGAAGAAAGCTTTTGGTCACTCACAGACCAGAGCACAGGCTAGGGAAGTGGTAACCATGCTTCTATTTATATCATACCATTTTGGAAGAAGTGAAAACTTACTGTTTCTTAGAACTACCTCTGAAAGCATAATCATGAAAAACCTAAAGCTTGAGAAAGTACCTGTTACACAGCCAGAACAGAGCCCAACTTTAATATAAAGTTAAAAATAAATATATGATACGGGAAGATGAGCAAAAACAAACAAAAAAAACCCCCACTGATGCTACAAAGTCACCATGGTGACAGGGAAGTTCAAGACACAAGCTCAAAAGAAGACAACAAAGTCAAAAATTCCACATGCAGGCTGCAAAGGAAAAAAAATGTGAATTAGTCACAGTATCAAAATGAATTCCTGGAAAATCTAAAAAAATAACAATCAAATGAAAGATGTAAAGGGGAAATTGGGGAAATAATTGAGAGTGATGCAATGCAAGAAAATTATGAAAAGTCAATAACTTAGTAAAGGAAATACAAAAAATACTAACAAAACTAACACCTTAAAAAAACAGAGTCAGCTAAATAGTAAAAGGAGCACCAAAAATCAACTGAAGAAACAAATTCCTTAAAAAGAATAAGCCAAATGGAAAATGAGGTACAAAAATTTATTGAAGAAAATAACTCCTTAAAAAGTAGAATTGGACACACGGAAAAGCTCACTGAATAAAATGATTAAAAAAAATTAAAATGGGGTAAGAGGATTCTAACAACTCTATGAAGAATCAAAAAAGAACAAAACAAAATCAAAAAGTATGAAAAAAGAAGAAAATATGACATATCTCATTAGAAAACATTTGACCTAAAAAAAAAAAAAGAGATTGAGGAGAGGTAATTTAAGAATTAGTGTACTACCTGAAGGCAATGATTGTATTTATTTTTTTAAAAAAACATTTTATTTATTTTTAGCTTTTAACATTCACTTTCATAAGATTTTGAGTTCTAAATTTTCTCCCCATCCCTCTCCTCCTCTTTCCCCATGTTGGTGTATAGTCTGATATAGGCTCTCCTTATACATTCATATTAAGCATATTGTCACATTAGTCATGATGTATAGAAGAATTAGAACTAATGGGAGGAACCATGAGAAAGGAGAAATAAAACAACAAAAGAAATGGAAATCAAATAATGTGCTTCCATCTGCATTCAGATTTCATGGTTCTTTTTCTGGATGTAGATACCATTTTCCATTATGAGTCTTTTGGAGTTGTCTTAGATCCTTGCATTGCTGAGAAGAGCTAAGTCTATCTAAGTCAGTTATCACACAGTGTGGTTGTTACTGTGTCCAATATTCTCCTGGTTCTGCTCATTTCACTCAGCATCAGTTCACATAAGTTTTTCCAGGTTTTTCTGAAGTCTGCCTGCTCATCATTTATTATAGCATAGTAGTATTCCATTACATTCATCTATCATAACTTGTTCAGCCATTCCCCAATTAATGGGCATCCCCTCAATTTCCAATTCTTTGTTACCACAAAAAGAGCTGGAAATCAATGATTTTTAAAAAAGACCTTAGATGTTATATTTCAAGGAATTATCAAGGAAAACTGCCCAAAATGAAAATACCCAGGAATATTGTAGACAAATTCCAGAATTTTCAATTCAAGAAGAATATAACAAAAGCAACCAGAAATTCAATTATCATGGAACCATATTCAAATGTCATGGAACCATAGGCAGGATGACACTACATGAAAGGATCAGAGGTTTTGGAATAGGATATGCTAGAAGGTTAAGAAGATAGGACTGTGACCAAGAATAACCTAATCAGCAAAACTGAGTATAATCATTTAAGAAAAAAAAGATATTTAATGAAATAGAGGACTTATAAGCATTCTTGATAAAAGGATGAGGACAGAATAGAGAATTTGACTTTCAAATATAAAACTTAAGAGAAGCATAAAAAGGTAAGCAAGAGAGAGAAATCCTAAGGGACTCAATAAGGTTAAACTGTTTACATTTATTTCTACACAGAAAGATGATATGTGTAAGTCATCAAAATATTACTATTATTAGAACAGTTAGAAGGACTATATATAGACAGAGGGCACTGATGTGAGTTAACTATGATGGGATGAATTAAAAAAATAAATTTAAGGTGTGAGAAAGACATTTACTGGGAAAAGGACAAAGGGAGAGGAGAATGAGGAAAATTATTTACATAAAAGGGACATGAAGAACTTTTATATTTTGAGGGGAAGATGTGGGTTGGGGGCTATCACCTGAAGTTTATCATCATCAGAACTTGCTCAAAGAGATAATAACACACACAGTCAGTTGGGTATAGAAACCTATCTTCCCCTACACGGATGTAGGAGGGAAAACAGAAGAGAAGAGGGAGGGTCTGATAAGGAGGAGGGCAGATTAAAGGAAGGAGTAGTCAGAAGAAAAACAGACTTTTGAGTATGGACAGGTTAGAAAGAGAGAAAGAAGAAAAACTGAAAAAACGGGATAGAGGAAAATATCCAGTTAAGAATCATATAACTGTGAATGTGAATAGGATGAACACACAGATAAAATGGAAGTGGATAGCAAAATGGATTAAAATTCTAAATCTGACATATTTTTACAAGAAACACATTTGAAACAAAAAGTCACATGGAGAGTGAACATAAGAGGCTGGAGCAGAATCTATTATGCTTCAGTTAAAGTAAAAAAAAAATCAGGTGGAATAGCAATCATGATCTCAGACAAAATAAAAGCAAAAATAGATATCTAATTAAAATAGATTAGACACTTCTGGGAGCCAAGATGGCAGAATGAGGAGCAATCACTACAACTCTCCCATACTCATCTCTAAACAACCATAAAATTGAACCCCAAAAGAAATCTAGGAACAGCAGAACCAGCCAAAATATAGGGTAAAACAATCTTTTAGCCCAAGAAACTTGGAGGATCATCAAGAAAGGTTTGTCTCACTCAGGTGAAATAGGTCCTCGGCCTAGGATGGTAAGCATCCCAGTTAGCCAGCAGCAAGCCCCACCTCAGCAAGCTAGAGGGAGATCCTGAGCCCCAGTGTGGTGGACCAGACAAACGGCAATTCCAGGACCCCCCATGTGCCAGAACAAAGCAAGGCGAACTGGTATACTCCAGCTCTGCGAACCACATGTTCCAGGGTAACCCTAGGCAAATAGGCAGCCTCCAGAGGCCTGACTACCATGTGCTTCAGTATAGACCTGGGGAAATGCTGAAACACCCCAAAGGGCCTCAACACATGCCAGACACCACTACTAGGACTCTGGCACCATATTAGGTAAACTGCCAAAACCTATAATCTCTAGCAGTGCCAGCCACCACCCAACGCAAAGTTTCCTATGGCCTCAGGGTAACAACAGTACAGCACGAAGTGCCTGCATCCCCTGGCACAAGAAGCCTGAGACAGTGCCCCTTACAGACTGTGAACAGAGCTCAAATTAAAAATAAAAGTAAAAAGCCAAAAAAAAAAGGTGAGCAAAAAACAACAAAAAAATTGACCATAGAAAGTTATTATGGTGACAGGGAATACCAAGAGGCAAACTCAGAAGAAGACAACAATGTCAAAACACTTCTGGGTAAAACCCCAGAGAAACATGGGAAGGGGTCTCAAGCTTAGAAAGATCTCAAGCTCATAAAGGAGCTTCAAAATCATATAAAAGAGATAGAAAAAAATTGGGAAAAGAAATGAGAGTGATGCAAGGGAGTTATGAATAAAGACTCAACTGTCTAGAAAACTGCTTAAAAAGTAGAATTGGCCAAATGGAAAAGGAGATACAAAAATCTAGTGAAGAAAACAACTCCTTAAAGAGTATAAAATTGGCCAAATGGAAAAGAAATTTGAAAACTAATTGAGAAAAATAATACCTTAAAAACAAGAATTGGGGAAGTGGAAGCTAATGATATCAAGAATCAATTAAACAAATTCAAAAGGATGAAAAAAAAATGGAAGAAAATGTAAAATACCTGATGGGAAAACAACAACAACAACAGCTGACCTGGAAAGTAGATCCAGGAGATACAATATCAGAATCATTGGATTACTTGAAAGCCATAATAAAAAGAAGGACCTGGACAACATCTGTCAAGAAATTATCAAGGAAAACTGCCTTGATGGCCTGGAACCTGAAGGAAAAACAGGCATTGAAAGGATCCACTGATCAGCTCAGGAAAGAGATCCCTAAATAATAACCTAAGGAACATTGTTGCCAAATTTCAGAACTATCAGGTCAAGGAAAAAATACTGCAAGTGACCAGAAAGAAGCAATTCAAATAGTGAGTCACAATCAAAATCACATGGGATCTGTCAACTGCAACATTAAAGCATCAGAGATCATGGAACATGATATTCCAGAGGTCAAGGATCTGGGATTACTACCAAGAATCACTTAACTAGCATATTTAAGCATAATAAATCAAAGAAAAAAAATTAGTCATTCAATGAAATAGAAGGATTTCAAGTCTTCATAAGGAGAAGATAAGAACTAAACCAAAAATTTGACCTCCAATATCAAGACCCAAGAGAAGCATAAACAGGTAAAAAGGAAAAAGAAAATATAAGAGATTCAATAGAGCTAAACTGTTAGTTCAACAGAGCTAAACTTTCCTACATGGGATGATGATATTTGTACCTCTTAAAAAACTGTATCACTAACAATACTGATAGAAGAAATATACATACACCAAAAATATAGGTATGATGTAAATTTAAGGAATGACAAAAAGTTATTAAGGAATAAGAAAAAAGAGTACAAAGGGTACAGAAGGAAGAGAGAGGTAAAATGAGGCAAAGCATCTCACATGAAGGGGAGAGAAAGATCATTTACAATGGAGAGAATGATGTAAAGGTGGGTTATGGGCATCACTTGAACCTTGCTCTCATCAGTATTGGTTCAAAGAAGGAATAATATTCACGATCAACTGAATGTAGAAATCTGTCTTACCTGACAGGGAGGTAAGAGGAGTGGAGATTAAATAAAGGGGATGGGAGGGGTGGAGAGTGATGTAAAGGAGGGCAGAGCAGGGAACTGGTAGAATAAGCAGCAGGTGATGAGGTGGATAAGAGTGAAAGGAGAAAGATTACAAAGAGGAAGGAAATACACAGCTAGTACTCATAACTGTAAATGTGAATGGGATGAACTCACTCACAAAACAGAAGCAGACACCAGAGTAGGTAAAAAAAAAAAGCCAGAATCCTACAATATGTTGCTTGCAAAAAATACACTTGAAGCAGGGAGACACACACTGAATAAAGGTAAGGGGCTGGAGCAGAAGCTATTATGCTTCAGGTGAAGTAGAAAAGAAATGCAGGGGTAGTAATTCTGATCTTAGGCAAAGTAAAAGCAAAAATAGACCTAATTAAAAAGACAAGGAAGGAAACCACATCTTGCTAAAAGGTACCATAGACAAAGAAATAATCAAATTAGAAGAGGTAGGAATATCCTACCTGTCAAATCTATGGGGAGTGGAAGAATTCATGACCAAACAAAATATAAAGAGAATTGAAAAATTTATAATAGATCATTTAGATCATATTAATTTGAAAAGCTTTTGTTCAAACAAAACTAATGCAACCAAAATGAGAAGGAAAGCAGAAAGTGGGGAAGCAATCATTATGGCAAATATCTATGATAAAGGCCTCATTTCTCAAATATATAGAGAATTGAGCCAAATTTGTAAGAAAACAAGCCATTCCCCAAATGATAAACGATCAAAGGATATGAACAGAGAGTATTCCAGTAAAAAAATCAAAGATATCTCTAGGCCTATAAAGAAGTGCTCTAAATCACTTTTGATTTGGATAAATAGAAATTAAAGGCATAATATAATGTAAATGTAAAATTGGAGAAATGTAAATTAAAACAACTCTAAGGTACCACATCACACCCAATGGGCTAAAATGACAAAAAAGAAAAATGATGAATGTTGAAAGGATATGGGAAAATTGGGACACTAATGCATTGTAGGTGGAGGTGTGAACTGATACTATCACTCTGGAGAGCAAACTGGAACTATGCCCAAAGAGCAATGAAATTGTGCATACTCTTTGATCCAGTAATACCACTACTAGGTCTATATCCCAAAGCAATCACAAAAAAGGGAAAAGGCCATACATGTGCAAAAATAATTATAGCAGCACTTTTTGTGGTGGAAACTGAGAGGATGCCCATCACATCAGGAATGGCTAAACAAACTGTGCTATATGAATGCAATGGAATACTGCTGTGCAATAAGAAATGATGAACAGGAAGATTTTGGAAAAACCTGGAAATACTTGCACAAAGTGATGCAAAATGAAATAAGTAGATCTAGGAAAACATTATACCCAGTACCAGCAACATCATGTGATGATCAACTATAAATGACTCAGCTTTTCAATGATCAATCAATGATCCAAGACAAGTACAAAGGAGTTATGAAGGAAAATGCCATCCATATCTAGATAAAGAACATCAGACTCCAAATGCAGATAGAAGTATATATTTTTTCACTTACTTTATTCTTTCTCATGGTTTTCTGTCTTTTTGATCTGTTTCTTTTTCTACAACTGTGGCAAATAAGGAAATATGTTTTACATGATAGCATATGTATAAACTATGTCAAACTGACTACCATTTTCAGCAGAGGGGAGGAGAGCGAAGGAAGGAGAAAAATTTGTAACTCAAAATCTTGTAAAAATAAATGCAAATTTTTTCTTTACATGTAATTGAAAAAAAATACTATTTAAATATAAAAAATAAAAGAGATTAAACAGGGAAACTACATTATGCTAGAACTTATCATAGAAAATGAACAGATACAATAATAAATATATTCTCACCAAAAGGAATAGAATCCAGATTCTTAAAGGAAAAGTTTAAATGAGTTATAAGAGGAAATAGACAATAAAAAAAATAAGAAGGTAATAGTGGGATATCTCAACTTTCCCCTTTCTGAACAAGATAAATCTAATAAAAAAAAAAAACAAGGAAGTTAAGGAGATGAATAGAACCTTAGAAAATCTAAATATGATAGAACTCTTAAAAAAATAGAATGGGAATAAAAAGAATTATGTCTTTTTTTTTTTTCAGCTGTACTTGGCATCTACACAAAGACTGACTGGTGCATAAAAAAACCTCAAAACCAAATGCAGAAAAGCAAAGATATTAAAAGCATCCTTCTCATACCATAATGCAGTAAAATTGCATTCAACAAAGGGCTGGGGGGGAGAGGATGGAGCCAAGATGGCAAAGTAAAACTAGTGATTTGCTTAAGTTCTCCCTGAAACCCCTCCAAATAATTGTAAAAAATTACTCTAAACAAATTCTAGAGCAGCAGAACCTACAAAAAGACAGAGTGAAACACATTTCCACCCAAGACAATCTACAAGGTGGACAAGAAAGGTCTGTTGCACCAGGCTGGGAGAGGAACACAATTCAGTGTGGGCAGCACCAGCAAAGATATGGCCCCAGCAAGGCCAGAGCAGGCCTCAGTGGATTGAATCATGGGGCAGCTGTGGTGTTTTCCAGACTTCTCAACCTACAAATGCCAAAGACAACATATAAGGTCAGTGGGGAGAAGTCTGTCAGACCTGGGTGAGAGAGGAGCATGGTCTGGCTCCAATCCTGGTACAGCCACAGGGCAGCAGTGGTGGCTGCTTCTGGAGCTCTGGGGCCATAGATGGTGGAGATATCAAGTGGCTGATCAGAGGGGGATTGAAGGGATCTTTTTTCCAGGATTCTCTTGCTTTGCCTCTGGGTCACAGTTCTGGGTGGCAGTCCTGGGGGAAGGAGGAGCTCTGGTGTGGTGGAGCTTATGGCAGTAGTGGAGGGAGAATCTTTACAGCTCCAAGGCAGAAAAGAGTGCTTGTGGTCATTCATAAAACAGAGCACAGGCTAGGAAGGGAGTAAATACCACTCGTTTGATCATACCACCTTGGAGGAACTGAAGATTTACAGGTCCCTAGAAGTACCAGTGAAAACAGCTTCACAAAACCCCTGAAGCTTGGTATAGTACACCCTCCACAATGGAAGCAAAGCCCTACCTCACCAAAAAGTTTAGAAGTCAAATAATTGGCTGGGAACATGAGCAAATAGTGGGGAAAAAAAAGACTACAGAATCTTACTTTGATAACAAAGAAGATCAAAACATACAACCAGAAGAAGACAACCAAGTCAAAGCTCCTACATCCAAAGCCTCCAAGAAAAATATGAATTGGCTTCAGGCCAGTGGAAGGACTCAAAAAGGATTTTCAAAAGTATCAAAGAGAAGTAGTGGAAAAACTGGGAAAGAAATGAGAGTGATGAAAGAAAATCATGAAAAACTAGTCAACAGCTTGCTAAAAGACACCTCCCAAAAATACTGAAGAAAATAACACTTTAAAAAGTAGACTAATCCAAATGGGAAAAGAGGTCTGAAAAGCCAACGAGGAGAAGAATGCTTTAAAAAAACCGAACTGGCCAAACAGAAAAGGAGATCCCAAAGCTCATTGAATAAAATAATTCCTTAAAAATTAGAATGGAGCAAATGGAAGCTAATGACTCTTTGAGAAATCAAGAAATTATAGAACAAAACCAAAAGAATGAAAAAATAGGAGACAATGTGAAATATCTCATTGGAAAAACAAATGACCTGGAAAATAGATACAAGAGAGATATTTTTAAAATTATTGGACTACCTGAAAGCCATGATAAAAAAAAAAAAAAGCTTGGACATCATCTTTCAAGAAATTATCAAGGAATTTTCTAGAACCAGAGGGTAAAATAGAAATTGAAAGAATCCACCAATCACCTCTTGAAAGAGATCCCCAAAGGAAAACTCCTAGGAATATTGTAGCCAAATTCCCAGAGTTCCCAGGTGAAGGAGAAAATATTGCAAGCAGCCAGAAAGAAACAATTCAAGTATTGTGGAAACACAACCAGGATAATACAGGATTTAGCAGCTTCTACATTATGGGACCAGAGGACATAGAATATGATATTCCAGAGGTCAAACGAGCTAAGATTAAAACCAAGAATCACCTAATCAGCAAAACTGAGCATAATCTTTCAGGGGGAAAACATGGACATTCAATGAAATGGAGGAGTTTCAAGCATTGTTGCTTTTTTTTGTTTGCTTGGTTTTGGTTTTGATTTTCAGTGAGGGAATCAGGGTTAAGTGACTTGCCCAGCTAGTAAGTGTCAAGTGTCTGAGGCCAGATTTGAACTCAAGTCCTCCTCACTCCAAGTCCAGAGCTCTATCCACTGTGCCACCTAGCTGCCCCTGTTTTTCTTTTTTGTTTGTTTTTGGTTTTGTTTTTCATCCAAAGACAAGATTTATTAGAACTTCTGTCATATCGGTCAGACTCTTAAGAAGTCTGAATGTTAGTGAGCTATTGGCTAGATTATAAGAATCTAAGCAGTGGCTAGATTTAAAGAATCTAAGCCATGGCTAGATTATAAGAATCTAAGCACCTTAACGGAGCCAAAATAGACCTTATATGCAGAAAGACTATGGGAGGGATCTAGGAGTGGCCAACTAGTCTATGAGGTAATAGAATTCCAGGGACCTGGACCACATGGCCAAAGGAGAATTAAGCCTAGATAGGATTAAGAGTGGGAAGTGCCTGGGGCCATAGAGAGGTACACAACCAAAGATCAGTTGATGGGATTATAGCCTCAGGGGAAAGCCATGTGGGAAAGTCAAGGGTTTTTCCTTTTTGGGGTCTAGATCCAACCCCATTATTCCCCCCTCAAACAAATGGGACCCAAATCTTTTGGAGTAAGGGGCGGAGTTCTTGGCTTCTGAAACTGCTTCCTGCTGGCAAGGGGCATAGAGCTGTCCCTGTCTCGAGGGGATCCCAAAGAGGAGGTTGACTGGAACCGAGCACAGGCTGCATCCAAGCAGCTATGAGGGGACATTGGCTGGTACCTGCTGTTTGCTACCAACTGTAAGTGAATGACCAGTAGTCTGGAAGACACAGATCTGACAGAAAAAATCTGCAGGGCCCAGATATAAAGCAGGGACTAGATTTAGGGTCCAACTTTGAGAGGATAAAACATCCTTAGCTCTGTTTGGATTCAGATAATTCAGTTTTCCAACCCTGCAGTATCAAATCCACCTTGTAGCCAGACTCAGGAATAGCCAGGTGGGTAATATTCCCTTTCAAAGGAACATAATGGGGAAACTGAGACAGGAAGATCCCATCTTACATTGAAGCTAAAATTGTCCTCTCAGCTTTTCCTGATGCTGACTTCCTACCAGTATCATATTCTCTGAGTAGCTTGTGGCATTTCTTTCAGATGGTGGATTATTGATTATCAATGTATTATGATCCATCAGACAACTCAAAATAAAATCCTATGAGCTTTTACCTCAAACTAGCTGTCCCTGTTTTCAAGAATTCTTGATGAAAAGACCAAAGCTGAATAGAAAATTTGACTTTCAAATACAAGACTCAACAGAATCATGAAAAAGTAAACAGGGAAGAGATGTCATAAGGAACTTATTAAGGTTGAACTGTTTACATTCCTAAAAACAAAATAAAAAACAAAAAACAAAGGGTGTGGAACTATAGATTAAAAATTATTGGAAATTAAATAATGTAATCATAAATAATGAATATAAAAAGGGGATTTCCAGGAGCTAAGATGGCTAAGTAAGCAGTAATTTGCTGTCACTCTCCCATCATGACCTCTGAAAAACAAGAAGATAGCACCCCAAGAAAAGTCCTGGAACAGCAGAGCCATTGGTTTGTTTTATTTTCAACATTCACTTTTATAAGATTTTGAGTTTTAAAATTTCTCTCCCTCGCTATCTTCCTATTTCCCCTGGACAGTATGCAGTCTGATATAGGCTAAATAAACACTACAGAACATGGGAATAAATGGAGTTTTCCTTAAAATGATAAGCAGCATCTACCTAAAACCATCAGCAAGCATTATCTGTACTAGGGATAAGCTAGAAATATTTCCAATAAGATCAAGAGTGAAAAAAAAAGGTGCATATTATCACAACCTTTATTCAATACTGTTCTAGAAATGTTAGTTTTAGCAATAAGAGAAGAAAAAGAAATTGAAAGAATTATAGTAGGCAATAAAGAATCTAAACTATCACTATTTGCAGATGATAAGATGGTATCCTTAGAAAATCCTAGAAAATCAACTAAAAACTAATTGAAATAATTAGCAACTTTAGCAGTTGCAGAATATAAACTAAACCCACATACCCACATAATTCATTGGTATTTCTATATATTAATAATAAAGCCTAACAGCAACAGATAGAAAGAGAAATTCCATTTAAAGTATCTGTAGACAATGTAAAATATTTGGGAGTCTACCAATGAAGACAAACCCATGAACTATATGAATACAATTATAAAACACTTTTCACACAAATAAAGTCATATCCAAATAATTGGGGAAATTATCAGTTGCTCATGGGTAGGCTGAGCAAATATAATAAAAATGGTAATTCTGCCTAAATTAATTTACTTATTCAGTGTCATACAAATCAAACTACCAAAAATTATTTTATAGAGCAAGAAAAAATAATTACATAATTCATCTGGGAGAAGAAAAGGTCCAGAATCTTAAGGGAATTAATGAAAAAGAAAATAAAGAGGAAGTTGGGCTAGCCATACCATATCTAAATCTATATGATAAAGCAGCAATAATCAAAACTACTTGGAACTGATTGAGAAATACAGTGTTGGATCAGTGGAATAGATTAGGTACAGAAGATGCAGTAGTCAATTACTATCGTAATCTGCTGTTTCATGACCCCAAAGACCCCAGCTTCTGGGATAAGAACTCACTATTCGACAAAAACTGTTAGGAAGACTAGAAAACAGAATGGCAGAACTTAGGCATACACCAACATTTTACACCATATACCAAGATAAGGTCAAAATGGGCACATTATTTAGACATAAAGAGTGAAACTATAAGCAAATTAGGAGGGCAAGAAATAGTTTACCTGTCAGATCTATGGATAAGGGAAGAATTTTTGACCAAAAAAGAGATAGAGAACACCATGAAATGTAAAATGGGAAAGTTTGATTATATTAAATCAAAAAAGCTTTTGCACAAGCAAATCCAATGCAACAAAGATTAGAAGGGAAGCAGGAAGGCGGGAGATATTTTCTACAGCTAGTGTCACTGAAAAGCACAAAATTTCATATGTATATCTACATACACACACATATGTATATATATATATATATATGTATATATATGTATGTATATATATATATATATATATGTATTATATATATATATATGTATATATATATATATATATATATGTATATATATAATAATATATATAGAGAGAGAGAGAGAGAGAGAGAGAGAGAGAGAGAAAGAAAGACTGATGGAGACAGGGAGGGAGAGAGGGGAGAGAGAGAAAGAGAGAGAGAGAGAGACACAGAGAGAGAGACACAGAGAGAGAAATTGAGAACTGAGTTAAATTTATAAGACTATAAGTCATTCCCCAATTGAGGTCAAACGATATGAAAAGGCGCTTTTCAGATGAAGAAATTCAAGCCATCTATAGTCATACAAAAAAAAATGCTCTAAATCACTATCAATAAGAGAAATGCAAATCAAAATAACTCTGAGGTACCACATCACACCTACCAAATTGGCTTACCTGACAAAACAGGAAAATTATAAATGTTGGGGAGGATGAGGGTAAATTGGAACATTACTGCATTGTTGATGGAGTTGTTAACTGATGCAACCATTCTCAAGAACAATTTTGAACTATGCTCAGAGGGCTATAAAATTGTGCATACCCTTTGATACTACTAGGTCTGCTCATCAAAGAGATTTTATTTATTTTATTAATTAGTTATTGATTAGTTTATTTATTTTTTGTTTTCAACATCCACTTCCACAAGCTTTTGAGTCTTAAATTTTCTCCCCTTCTGTCCCCTCCTTCCTCCCAAAGACAGCATGCAAGCTGATATAGGCTCTACTTATACACCGCTATCAAACATTTTCATATTTATCATGTTGTGAAGAATTAGAAGCAATAGGAGGAATCACAAGAAAGAAGAAACAAAACAAAACAGAAGAAAAACAAAGAGCAAATAGCATGCTTCATTCTGCATTCAGATTCTGTAGTTCTTTCTTTGAATGTGGATAGCACTTTCCTTCATGAGACTTTTGGAGATCTCTCAGACCCTTGCATTGCTGAGAAGAGCCAAGTCTATCAAATCAGTCATCACACAATGTGGCTGTTACTATGTAGAATGTTCTCCTGGTTCTGATCATTTCACTCTGCATTACTTCATGTAAGTCTTTCCAGGTTTTTTTGAAGTCTGCCTGCTCATCATTTCTTATAGTATTCCACTGCAGTTATATACTACAACTTGTTCAACCATTCCCCAATTGATGGGCATCACCTCAATTTCCAATTCTTTGCCAACACAGAAAGAGTTGCTATAAATATTTTTGTACATGTTGATCCTTTCCCCATTTTTATGATCTCTTTGGGATACAGCCTTAGAAGTGCTATTGCTGGGTCAAAGAGTATGCACATTTGTATAGCCCTTTGGCATAGTTACAAATTGCTCTCCAGAATGATTGGATCAGTTTACAATTACACCAACAATGCACTAGTGTTCCAATTTTCCCACATCTTCTCCAACATTTTTCATTTTCCTGTTTTGTCATGTTGGCCAATCTGATAGGTGTGATGTGGTACCTCAGAGTTGTTTTGATTTGCATTTCTCTAATCTGTAGTGATTTAAAACATTTTTCGTACGACTATAGATAGCTTTAATTCATCTGAGAAGTGCCTATTCATATCCTTTGACCATTTATCCATTTGGGAATGACTTATATTCTTATAAATTTGCCTTACTTCTCTATTTATTTTAGAAATGAGGCCTTTATCAGAGACACTGGTGTTGTAAAAATTCATTTCCAGTTTTCTGCTTCTCTCCTAATCTTGGATGCATTGTCTTTGTGCAAAGATTTTTCAATTTAATGCAATCAAAATTATCTATTTTGCATTTTAAATGATCTTTATCTCTTGTTTTGTCATAAATTCTTCCATTATCCATAAATCTGAGAGGTAAGCTATTCCTTGCTCTCCCAGTTTGCTTGTAGTGTCAGTCTTTATATCTAAATTGTATACCTCTTTTGACTTTGTTTTGGTATGTGGTGTAAGATGTTGGTCTATGCCTAGTTTTTGCTATACTGTTTTCCAGTTTTCCCAGCAGTTTTTGTCAAATAGTGAGTTCCTATCTCAGAAGCTGGGGTCTTTGGGTTTATCAAACAGTAGACCGCTATAGTCATTGACTCCAAAGAGATTTTCAAAAGGGAAAAGGACCCACATGCACAAAAATATTTATAGTGTTTCTTTTTGTGGTGGCAAAAATTAGAAATTGAGGGGATGCCCATCAATTGGGGAATGGCTGAACAAATTGTGGCATATGAATATAATGGAATACTATTTTTCCATAAGAAATGATGACCAAGCAGATTTCAGAAACACCTGGAAAGACTTACATCAACTGATGCAGAGTGAAGTGAGGAGAACATTGTACATAGTAAGAACAACATTGTGTGATGACTAACTTTGATAGACTTAGCTCTTGTCAGCAATACAGTGATCTAAGATAATTCCAAAAGACTCATGATGGAAAATTCTATCCAAATCCAGAGAAAGAACTATGGAATTTAATTTAGATTGAAGAATACTATTTTCTGTCTTTCTGGGTTTTCTTTTCTTTCTCATGGTTTTTCACTTTTATAATGATTCTTCTTTCACAACATATTTAATATGATTGTACATATATAGCTTATATCAAATTGCATGCCTTTGTTGGAAGGAGGGTATGGAAGAGGAAAATGTTAGAACTCAAATGTTGGATGTTGAAAACTAAAAATAAATAAATAAATTTAATAATAATAAAATGAACATGTCAAACAACATACCAGAGAAACAATAAATAATTTGTTTAAAGAGAATGATGAGACAACATACCAAAATTTATGGATACAGCCAACACAGTACTTAAAGGAAACTATATCTCTAAATGCTTACATTACTAAAATAAAGAAGGGCAAATCAATGAATTGGGTATGTGATTAAAAAAAACTACGAAAGAACAACTTTATAATCTCCAATTAAACATCAAAGTGGAATTCCTGAAAATAAAAAAAAGTTAATAAAATTGAAAATAAGAAAAGAATTCAACTAATAAATAAAAGTAGGAGCTAGTTCTATAAAAAAATTAAAATAGATAAACCATTGGTTAATTTGATTTAAAAAAAAAAGAATGAAGAAAATCCAATTACCATTATCAAAAATGAACAGTGAATTCACAATCAATGAAGAGGAAATTAGAGCAATTATTAGGAGTTATTTTGCCCAGTTATATACCAATAGATCTGACAACCTAAGTAAAATGGATGAATATTTACAAAATTATAAACTGTCCAAATTAACTGAAGAAGAAATAGAAAACTGGAATAACCCTATCTTAGAAAAGAAATTGAACAAGCCATAAATGAGCTCCCTAAGGAAAAAAAATTCTAGGACCAAAAGGATTTACAAGTGAATTCAACCAAACATTTAAAGTACAATTAATTCCAAGCCTACATATGTTATTTTGAAATATAGGCAAAGAAATCCCACCAAACTCCTTTTATGAGATAAAATGATGTTGATACCTAAACCAGGAAGAGTAAAAACAGAGAAAGAAAACTAAAGACCAATTCCCCTAATGAATACTCATGTAAAATTTTAAATAAAACACTAGGAAGAAGATTTTAGCAATACGTCACAAAGATCACACAGTAGGACAAAGTGAGATTTATACCAAAAAATGCAGGGCTGGTTCAATATTAAGAAAGTCTCAGCATGACTGATGATGTAAGTAATAAAAACAATAACCAAAAACATCATATCATTATCTCAGTAGATGCTTAAAAATACTTTTTGACAAACTCAGCCCTCATTCCTATTAAAAACACAAGGAAGAGTTAACTTCTGGGAGCCAAGATGACAGAATAAGCAATAAATTGCTGTAACTCTCCTATATTCACCTCCAAACAACCACAAAATAATGCTCCAAAACAAATGCTGCAAAAGCAGAACCAGCAAAAAGATGGGGTGAAAGAGTACTTTAGCCCAAGAAACCTAGAAGATCAGCAAGAAAGTTCTGAATCATTTAAGTAAAAGTGAAGCTCAGTGTAACATGGGAAGCTTCCAAGCAAACCAGCAGCAAGCCCCACCTCAGCAAAGCAGCAGGGAATACTGAGCCCCAGTGTAGCAGAGCAGGCAAATGATGAAACCAGCCTGTCCCAACATGCTATAATGTAATCAGAGGAACCAGTAGAACCAGCTCCAAGAACTGCTCTGTGCCTTAGTGTAGCCCCAGGCAAACAGTTGTCCTCAAGTGGCCATACCTCCATGTGTCTCAGCACATCCACAGGCAAAGAGTTATACCCAGTCCTATGGGTGCCTACGGGAACAGGCAACTGCCAGCTCTACCCTGCCATGCTTCAGTGCCTTAGTGTAGCCCAGGCAAACAGGCAGCCTCAGTGCCTTAGTGTGGCCCCAGGCAAACAGGCAGCCTCCACCACCATATACTTCAGTGTAGCCTCAGGGAAACTCAGAAACACCCCACCAGCCTTCACACACACTAGACACCACCACTAGGACCACACCTCAGCACCAGGTAATCTGCCAGATCCCTATAGCCTTCAGCAGTGCCAGTCACCTCCAACCCCACCCCTTCAGCTCGGCACCAGACACAAAGGTCCCCTGGGGGCTTCAGGGCAACATCAGTATAGTTTCAGGTAAAGAGCTAGTGCCTACAGCCCCTGGAACAAGAAGCCTGAGACAATTCCCCTTCCAGCCTTGGAGTAGAGTTCAAATTTAAAAGGGGAAAAAAAAAGTCCAAAAAAAAAAGATGAGCAAAAAAGAATCTGGCCGTAGAAAGTTATTATGGTGACAGGGAAGATGAAGACACAAATTCAGAAGAAGACAACAGTGTCAAAACACTTGTGGGCAAAACTCCAAAGAAAAATGGGAGTGGCCTCAAGCCCAGAAAGAATTCATGGAAGAGCTCAAAAAGGAGATTTAAAATGATAAAAGAGAGGTAGAAGAAAAATTAGGAAAATAAATGAGAGTGATGCAAGAGAATTATGAAAGAGTCAACAACTTGGAAAAAGAAAACAACTCCCTAAAAAGTACAATTGGCCAAATGGAAAAGGAAGTACAAAAGTAAAGTGGGGAAAACACCTTAAAAGTTAGAACTGGGGAAGTGGAAGCTAATGACTCCATGAGAAGCAATCAATTAAATTAAAAAGAATGAAAAAATAGAGGAAATGTAAAATGCTTCATGGGAATAAAACAACTGACCTGGAAAATATATCCAGGAGACACAATATCAGAATCATTGGAAAGTAATAATCAAAAGGAAGACCTGGGCAGCATCTTTCAAGAAATTATCAAGGAAAATTGTCCTGATATCCTGGGAAAACAGGGCAAAAGAGGCATTGAAAAAATCCACTGATGACTTCAGGAAAGAGATCCCAAAATAAAAACCCCAAGGAACCAAATTACAGAACTATTAGGTCAAGAACTTAGCAGCTACAACATCAAAGGATTGAGGGTCATGGAACATGCATGATGTTCTGGAAGGCAAAGGAGCTATGATTACATCCAAAAATCACCTACTTGGCAAAATTAAGCATAATACTGCAAGGGAAAAGATGGTCATTCAATGAAATAGAAATTTTTGATTTGATCTCTAATATCAAGACCAGAGAGAAGCCTAAAAAAGGGAAATGTGAAAAGAAAATGTAAAGGATTCTATGGATCTGTTTACATCCCTCCATGGGAACATGATGCTTGTAATTCTTAAAAATTGTACCACAAATAGGACAGCTAGAAGGAATATACACAGACAAAAGTTATGGGTATGATTTTAAAGGAATGATATAAAATAATTAAGGGATGAGAAAAAGGAGTACACTAGGTACAGAAGGAAGGAAGAGGTAGAATGGGGTAAATTATTTCACATGAAGAGCCATGAAAGACCTATTACAGTGGAGGGGAAGATGGGAGGGTGGGCAATGGGCATCACTCGAACCTTACTCTCATCAGTATTGGTTCAAAGAGGGAATAATATACACAATCAGTTGAATATAAGCATTTATCTTACCCAACAGGGAAGTAGGAAAGGCGGCAATTAAGTAAGGGAGGAAGGGCTGACAGAAGAGAGGGCAGACTGGGGAAGGAGTAGATAAAAGCAAAACACTGTCAAGGAGGGAAAGGGTGACAAGAGAGAGAGGACAAACAGGAAGAAGAATAGGATGAAGGGAAATACACAGTAATTGTAACTATGAATGTGAATGGGATAAAATCTTCCATAAAATGGAAGCAGATAGCAGAGTCGATCAAAAACCAGAATCCTACAATACTTCGTTTACAAGAAACACACTTGAAGCAGAGAGACACACAAAGAATGAAAGTAACAGGGCAGAGCAGAATCTATTACGCTTCAGCTGAAGTAAAAAAAAAAAATCAGGTGTAGCAATCCTGATCCCAGACAAAGCAAAAGCAAAAATAGACCTAATTAAAAGAAATAAGGAAGGAGACTACATTTGGCTTAAAAGGTATGATAGACAAGTAAATAATATCAATTCTAAACATATATATGCCAAGTGGTATAGCATCCAAATTCTTAAAGGAGAAGTTAAGTTACAGATTCATAACCAAACAGATAGAGTTGGGGGCATAAAAAAATGTAAAATAAATAGTTTTGATTTTATTAAATTAAAAAGCTTTTTCACAAACAAAACCAATGCAACCAACAATAGAAGAAACGCAGGACACTGGTAAACAATCTTTAGAGCAAGTGTCTCTGGTAAAGGCCTCATTTTTCAAAAATGTATAGAACTGAATCAAATTTATAAGAATGCATACCATTCCCCAATTTATAAATGGTGAAAGGATAAGAACAGGCAGTTTTCAGATTAAGAAATCAAAGATGTCTTAGACACATGAGTCTTCTAAATCACTATTGATTAGAGAAATGCAAATAAACAACTCTGAGGTACCATCTTACACTTTTCAGATTGGCTAATATGACAAAAGAAAAAAGAAATGATAAGTGCTGGAAAGTGTGTGGAAAAATAGGTGCACCAATGCACTGTTGGTGAAGTAATCAACTAGTTTAACCATCCTGGGGAACAATTTGGAACTATGCCCAAAGGGCTATTAAACTGTGCATACCCTTTGACCCACCAATAACATTACTAGGTCTGCATCCCAAAGAGATAAAGAGTAACAAAAAGGACCTATATGTATAAAAGTATTTATAACAACTCTTTCTTGTGGTGGCAAATAATTAGAAATTGGGGAAATGCTTATCAGTTGGGGAATGGCTGAAGAAGTTGTGGTATATTAGTTTAAAGGAATACCATCGTGCTACAAGAAATGATGAGCAGGATGCATATAAGTCTGGGAAGACATATGAACTGATGCAAAATGCAGTGAGCACAACCAAGAGAACATTGTACACTATAATAGCAATATTGTAATGATAGTCAACCATGAAAGACTTAACTACTCTGACAAATACAATTATCAAGGACAATTCCAAAGGATTCCTGAAGAAAAATGCTATCCACCTCCATAAAGAGAACTGATGAGCTTTGAATGCAGATTGAAGCATATTTTTTCATGTTATTTGTCCTGTTTTTTAATTTGTTTGTTTGCAACGTGGCTAATGTGAAAACATGTCTTGTGTAATTTCACCTGCATAATGGGCATAATATTTCTTGCCTTCTCAGTTGGTGAGGGAGGCTGTGGAGGGACAGAGAGAATATGAAACTGAAAATGCTTCCTTTTTAAAATGAAATACAAAAAGATAGTACTGACCTTGAATCAAGCTTTCTTTATTGGCTAGACTCACTAGGGGTTAAGTATTGAAAAATACTATACATACACACACATATAAGCACACACATATGTACAAATACAAAGATATATACATAACACACATATGCATATAGGTCTGCTTGTGTATGTGTATATGTATATATCTATGTATATTTAAATTTACAGAATCTTTTCCTCAGAAAACCTGTGAGGTAGATGCTAAAAGAATTACTATTCCTCACTCCATATTACAGGTAGGGAAACTTAGGGCCAGAGGGAATAAGTGATTCAATATAGTGCTCCTCACTTAATCTACCTGCTACTCATACCATTTCTATTAATGATCATTTCTTATAAAGGTTATATGAAACAGTAATAAAACTTCTACATTTGGAGATGCAGTACCTAGGTTTGTGTCCCAAACTTGTCACTTAATATCTGTGACTTTAATATCATGGGACGGTAAGTGTGTCTACCTACCATGTACATCAATGTAAACACAATCTTTTCTTTCTATAGTCTTATCAGTTTCTTTACATGGTGACAAATGGAGATACAAAATGAATGCAGTGCCACACATGATTGATTGCATGGAGAAGTGAGAAACCTACCAAAACCCAAAGCAAGGGACTTATTTTCTATCATTGTCTGTTCTTGCTCATTCACTAATCCTATTCCAATTCATTTTCAATGGTTAGAATTCTCCTGGCATTTGTAACGTCCTCTGAACCACATCTAAGTTGATTGTTCAGTCCTACTATTTTTTTAATTGATTTTTTTTTCTATCTAACATCCAACAGCCCACTTAACAATGCTCACTCATACCCTAGACATAGCAATCCAAGGTGGAAGCTGCACAGTGTTACCATATCAAGGTCATGTCACTTTGAAGAGACTACTGTATAGCATTTCTGTAAGGAATCACTCTATGCACCCACTAGAAAGCCTGCTTCACAGTAGGTAGTAAGTATAGTCTATGGAATGAAATAGTTCCTAGTTTTCCAGGAATGAAACATACAACAAAGTGAGAACTCTAGTAAGGCAGCCTGTGGCATGCAAATATATTTTTGTCAACACCATATGTTTAGCTGTACAAAGCAAGATAGTTGGCTATTATTGCAGTAATTATATAATCTAGAGATTCATATTAGTGATTCCCAACAACCGCATAGTCACTTAAACAAGAGGACAGCATTTAGCATGGGATAGCTGGTATAAGAAACTGGCTCCTTTTGGGTTATTTTCTCTGTACTGAATGCAATAAAGCATATATTGTCTTTGTGCTGAGTGGAAATTTTATGAACTTCAACTTCTAACCTCAAAAATTTCACATTCAGCATTACATGGCAATGATCTAATTGACCTGTTGGAAATAAATTGGATTTGGAATTTAACAATCCATAGTATTGATGAGCAGCTTCTAATTCAAAAGCCACTCTACTCAAATGCATTGACATTTCTGCACGCAAATATCTTCAAAGCCAGTTTACAATATTTACTAAATGGTTTATCAAAGTAGCATCCTATCAAACTAAAGAGTAGATTACTTATCCTACTCAGTTTTAGAAAAAGTGAATAATCTTGGAGAGTTTCTCTACAGATTCAAATTCCTCCCAGTATGAATTCTGCAGTTTACAAATCAATGCAAGAAGCAACATGGTATAGTGGATAGAGAGCTAGCCTCGAAGACAGGAAGACCTAGATTGCAGTCTTGCCTCTGATACATGCTGGTTATGTGACACTGAGCACGTCACTTAAGCTATCAATTCTCTAAAATTGTAATTTGTAGAGAAGCTGCAGATCTGCATTGATAGAGGAGGTTTCCTCACCAGGGAATCCCCTACATCAATGAAATCATAAGTTAGAAAAAAAAACCAATGAACACAACCATCAGAAACCCTTCGATGCCACCATACTGTCTCTCTGTAGCTATCTCTCTCTGTGTCTCTGTCTTTGTGTCTGTATCACGCTCTCTGTCTCTGTATCACTGTCTCTGTCTCTTATTCTCTCTGTTTTCCTCCCTCCTTTCTTCCTGTCTCTGTGTTTTGCAAAAAACAAGGTGATACAGACCCTAAATTTAATTCATAGACACACCTTATGTAGTCCTCCATAAAGGTTCAAGGAAATCTGCACATCATTGGACTGATCTTTCTGCATGGATATCAGTTCATCTACTTGAGCAAAATAGGTAAGGACTTTTGGACTCTGAGGATTCTCATTTCTCCATCTGAGCAGCCTTAACCACTTCCTTACTGATGTCTAATTCTCCTCTGTTTCCAAACTATCACAGGTCTCTACTATCTAAAAATAAAAAATAACAGAAAAATACTTTTCAGTAGCCGGAAATTTTCTACTTCTCATTCTGGCTACTATATAATTTTGCAATTTTATTTTTTAAATGTTGCAATACTTTTTTTTTGTTTTTATACTGCCTAAGTCCCTCCCCCTTTATCTTTCTCCCTTTCCCCTTTCTCCTCTCAGAAAGCCATCCCACATAACAAAGAATTTTTCAAATAAGAAAAGAAAAAGCTGAAGAAGAGGGGGAAAAAAGTAAAAATAGATGATATATCAGGGGGAAATGTGGCAATATATGTAATATTCCACATTTGTGGGCCCTTCACCTCTGCAAAGAAGTTGGAGGAGGTATCTTCTCATATCTCTTATTAGGGACCATATCAGATTTGTAGATATTTTTGCAGATACTCATTTTTGGTTGTTTTGTGTTTTTAATTGTTTTGTGATTGTTGTTCTTTTAACTTACATTATCATAGTCGATATGTTTGTTGTTTTCCTGGATAAGCTTACTTTACTTTTCATCAGTTCAATATAAGTCTTTCCATGGGTATCTGCAATCTTCATATTTGCCATTTGTCATATAATAATATTCTATTACATTTTTGTGCCATAATTTTTTAGGCATTCTTCTCTTATTTTCATCACCAAATGTTTTAATAAGTGGTCTACAAATATTACTTCCCCCTTCCTGTTACCCTTCACGCAATGACAGTCCAACAATTAAATCAATTTTTCTGGCTTTGTTATTCTTGACTTCTCTGAAGCTCTTTTCAGATTGTCCAGTGTCTTGTTCTCTTCCCTTGGAAGCTACAATGTTACATTATCTTGGCCCTTTTCCTAGTTTGAATCAGAGACTGTTAGAGCTAGAAAGGGCATCTATAACTCTGACAACTCTTTTTGTTCTCCCTCAAACACACATTTAAACTCTTAGACGGCCTTTTCAGCTTAGCATTGTCTTGAATTCAACAGCTCACAAACAGAACTTCTCATCCTCCCCAATATGGCATCTTTGTCTGATCTTCCTAGTTCTGTTAGTGGTATTCTTCTCTTGCAAGCATAAAGCCTAGGAACTATCTTTGGATGATTTTTTTCCCCTCCCTATCACTTTATACTCACCTCCTCCCCACAGTCTAATCACTCACTTAGTTTTATCAACTCTCATAGCATTATACATACATACATACATACATACATAAAATAGCACATATATATGTATGTATGTATCTATATATATAATCACATTTGTTCTCATTTTGTTCCTAATGCTACCACCTTAGTTCAAACACTTATTAACTCACTCCTAGATTATTTCAATAGTCTCCAACCTGGTTTCCCTGACTGTAGTCATTAATCCTCCAATTCATCCTATATAGCAGATTAGACTTCCTAAAGTGCTGCTGTGATCATACCAGTCCTCTGATCAGAAATTTTCAATGGTTCTCTGTAAACCATAGGCTAGAGTCCAATTTCCTTGCCCTGGTATTCAAGGGCCTCTGTGAAACAACCCTAATCTATGCTTCCAGCTTTAAATCTCATTTTTCTTCAATATAAAATTCCTTTTAACTAAATTAGTTGACTCAGAGTTCTGTAAACATGACTTGTGTCTCTCGCTTTAAGGATTTTCGCTTATTTGGACTCACCTATCTGGGATTTAACTCCTCTATCCTTTTTGCCTGCCTCAATCCTGTTTAGCCTAGATTCAAGACCCAATTCAAACCTGTCATCACTAAAATCCTCCAAAGCCAGTTAAAACTTCCCTGTTCAGAATGGCCAGAAGTGTTCTCTCCCTTCTCTAAGCTCCTATGAGACTTAAAGTCTATAAAATTCTCTTGGCCTGCTAATGAAGCACGGTCTGCTGTCATCTCTTCTGTTGAAGTCTTGAACAGTTATTTAAAAATTTCATTATCCTCACCTTTCAAATTGTTGCTTACCTTTGAAGCACAAACATATATTAGAATTATCAAGTTAGAATATCAGCTCTTTGAGGGCTAGGGATAATACACTGTGCTTTAGTAATCCCCAGAGACCTAGCCAGATGTCTTTCATATTGCAGGATCAGAAAAACAGCTTTTTCCACAAAACCTGATTGATTGACTTCCACTTTAGATTTCATATAACACTCTGCACACATTTCACATACATTTATAATCTAATATTGTGTACAATAAATGTGATTTCTGTTTCTTATTCCCTGCAAGACTCAATCAACTTTTTTAGTACATACCATGTGCTCACCTAGAACCAAGCTAACAACAAAAAAAAAAGTCCCTGCCCTAAAAGGGTCTATATTTTATCTGGGGAAATAGCATAACAAACATAGTTTAATGCTCATATATAAATACATAATTTGATATATTTTATATATGTGTTTATGTATGTATATATGGGAATATCTAAATAAGAAGAAAGAGACCAAAAGGGATGTGTGTCACAAAATCCAGGAAAAAAAAGTGTCTAAGAGAGATTGTAAAACAATGGCTGTTGTCACAGGGAGGTCAAGAAGGATAAAGGTTGTGAAGAGTTCATTTGCTTTAGGAACTAAGATACCATTGGTAACTCTGGATTGAAGTTTCAGTTAAATCTTGAAGTCATTAGCTCAATTATGAAGGTGGAGAGAAGAGGAAAGCAGAATCAATAAATATAAACAAGCTTTTTTGGGAGTTTTGTTTTGTTTTGTTTTCTCCTAGGAGTTTGGTTGTTAAAGACAGAAGAAATATAAGATCATCATTGGAAAGTGATCTAGAAGAGTGGAGTAACAGTGTGTGTGTGTGTGGTGTGTGTGTGTGTGTGTGTGTGTGTAGATCGACAGATAAATAAATAGATATAGATATACTTATAGATATATATGGACAAAGGTAGTCTACACAAGTATTTAGGTAGTAACCAGTGGATAGGAAGACACTGATGATTATTAAACGAAGATGATTTGGGGCTCAGTCTGCCAAAGGAGACAGAAAAAAAGACGAGGTAAAGCAGCTAGCTTGTACAGTGGACAGAGCCCTGGTCTTGCAGTCAGGAAAACCTGAGTTCAAATCAGGCTTCAGACACTTATTAACTGTGTAACCCTGGGCAAGTCACTTAATCTGGTTCACATACAGTAGGTACTTAGTAGTTGATTGTTGTTGAATTTGTTCAGTAAATGTTGGACTGAATTAATTTGATTTGATTTGAACTGGCATCTTTTCAAGTGAATTTAGGTCATGTGGCCCTGGCATACATTTAGTCCTGGTATCACTTACAAAAAGGACACCTTGCACTAGTGATCTCATTATTTTGTAATCAGGAAAAAATGATAACTGGCATACATTATATCATTTTTCTCTAATTATTTATATTGATCATACCAAGGGAAACCATTAGACCAAAAAAAAAAGCCCAAATATGACTCATCAATGTCATTCTTCAAAAACAAATCTACAGTTTAAAAATCTATGCATTTAAAAAGTGTATATTCAATAGAATGTTTAAAAGATATTAATTAATTAATATATTTTAAATTTTAATTAATTTAAATTTTATTTTTTAATTAAATTAAATTTTATTTTAATTTAATTTAAAAATAATTAATGCGTTTTAAATTAATTAAAATATATTTATTTTAATTTTTCACCATATGATTTTAAATGGAATATAAGTACTCTTGACTTTTTTGTGTTCCTGAATGCAGTTGTTTTCCTTCCATTATAACGAGTAACTTACAGGATCATTGGATTTTAGCGTCTGAAGGATCCTTAGAAGTTATTTAAGTGAAACTCCTTATATTAAAGACAAGGAAATTGAAACCTAGAGAGATGAAGTAATTTCACAAGGTAACAGGGTAATAAACAAAAGATCTAAAATTCATGTATACATTCTCTGCCTCTAAATCTTACAATAAATTGTGTAATGCTGCTTTGTAAACTGCATCACAGAAACTTTATTCAAATAAGCCTAGATTTAGCACAAAGAACCTCTCCTTTCACATAAAAAACACCCCTAACAACAATAAGAAAAAAATCCTCACATTTATGTGGCACTTGGCAGCTGCACAGTTATACATAGGTTTGTCATTATTCAGCTCTTTCAGTCATGTCCAAAACTGGGTTTTCTTGGCAAGGATGCTGGGGCGATTTGGCATTTCCTTCTCTAGCTCATTTTACAAATGAGAAAACTGAGGCAAGCAGAGTTAAGTGATTTGCCCAAAGTAACACAGCTAGTAACTGTCTAAGCTAGATTTGAATTCAGAAAGATAAGTCTTTATGACTCCAAGACCAATGTTCTATCCACTGTGCCAGGTAGCTCCCCATTATATGTAGATATGGCTATGCAAATACATATGCATATATAGAGACAAATAGATACAGTGTCATATATAATATGTAAATGAAAAGATTACATAATCTCATTTTATCACAGTGTAAATTCTAAACCGTTTCCTCATTATCTTTGCCTAGTGACCCATCTCTTATCTAATTAAATCCCCAGAACCTGCTTTTGAACTTAATCAAAATATCAGGCATCTCCTTTTACGATCAAGTTTCCCCTACTGTCTTGCCATTTGGTGCTTTGCCCTATACTCTTTGGTTCATTATTAAATGTACAGAGAGCAATCGATCAGTGAGTGTTATTGATGGTGACAATGCTCCAAAACTAGTATTTCTTTACAGAATCTCTTTGACTTTCAGATTAGTTTCTTACATCTATTTTATCTTTATTTTGTGATCTCATTTCCTCCTATATATATAACTCTCACAGTCAAGGAAGAAAGGCATGTTCCTGAGGATCTGGACATGAGATTGACCATTTGTTTTCTTCTAAACTTAGCAGAATAGAGATTTCCATCTTTCTAGAATTTTCACCTTTCCTTAAAAATGAGCTGTTAACTTCTTTGGTATTTCTGAATTATAAATAAAGGCAGTATGGTATAATGGAAACAGGATTGGGTATGGAATCAGAAGACTTGGGGTTGAGTCCTAACTCAAAAGATATCTTTAAGCCAGTCATTTTCCCTCATCTATAAAATGAGGGGTCAAACAATATGACCTGTGAAATGGTCTACTACCGTGTCTAACATTCCTTGATTCCATAAAGAAATTAGAAACAACCCT
The DNA here is from genome assembly GCF_003287225.1 of Phascolarctos cinereus. Lineage (NCBI taxonomy): Eukaryota > Metazoa > Chordata > Mammalia > Diprotodontia > Phascolarctidae > Phascolarctos > Phascolarctos cinereus. The sequence goes on from NW_027555847.1 coordinate 193,961,178, forward strand.
TTCTTCCTTAGAAACCAACTTCCCATCATCAATATGCTAAAACAATTAATATTTATTAGCAACCTATTGTGGCAAGAGCACTATAGTTTGAGATACTTAGGAATGTGTTCATGAGCGTTAGCATCTCTTACCATCTGTGCAGCCCTGCCTCAACTAAGTACACCTCTCTCCAGGCTGTTTTAATATGAGACCAGTCTTCTCTTGGCTCTTGAGCCATTTCTGGAATAGGCAGGAGCAATAACAATTGGCACGCCATGCCTATCCTGCTCAAAGTCAATTGAATTTCAATTTCCTACGATGAGGAAAGCCAGGAGGAACCAATTATCACTGCTTTAACATTGTGCAATTTTACCTCAGGCACCACTTAAGTTCCAAATGAAAACATTTCAATTCCTACTTATTACCTTCCTCCCCATAAAACACTATTTCCCCCTGGATTCTGAAAATCATGCCATATCAAGGGAAGTCTATATTAAATACATTTTACCATCTTGGTCATGTTAATAGATATTAAAAGTGAAAAAAGACACATTGGGACCAATATTCCTCAATGCAATGTGGTGTACTGTTTATTTTGCCAAGCCTTTTATATGGTACTGCACTGAGTTCTACTTGTCACAACTTATTCAGGAATTAAGTCAGTGTGGCTCACTTTCTGTTTGGGACCTCAATTCCCAATCTGGAAGAAATCTCATTGCCATGCTGAGTTAGCATACATCTGCCCAAACCATGGGATTTCTGGGAGGCAATTGGCACAGCTTGCATATTTCCACTGCTAAGCTGGGCTTTTGGAGAGAGTGTGAAGGCTGTTCCCCTAGTAGCCATTCAGGGCCTATAGACTGTGAATGCCAAAGCCACCTAACAAGCTGTGAAAATCTCAGCCACCTGAGGAGCTGTGAAAGTCTGTGCCAGCTCAAGAGATGTGAGAAAGGGAGGAGTCTCCCAAGAAACCAGGCAGATATTCCAACCCCTTCAGTCAGCTAAGAAACTGTATGCTTTGCACCAAGGAAGAAAATCAGTGGGGGTGAGATAGGAAAATAAACTGGTAATCATGTTAAAAAGAAAGTACCACACAGCAGAGTGGGTTATTCACAGTTCTATGGCATCATATTGCTGTAATGCTAACTTTAAAGAGTATTAATTGAACCAGGTGCTTTAAACAAACAAACATACAGAAAAAGCAACCAAAAACATAGTGAGGGGCTAATAATCCAAGCAATTATAAGACATACTCTTGAGTCAGCAGCTCAGCATGTGAAGAACCTATAAAGGAACTAAACTCTAGGGTAACCTAGACTGAAAGGGAATGTGCTGTGTTGTTTTCCCAGTCCCCACTCCTGTTACAGCCATATCCAGGAGTTTTTTAAGGGTCATTACTTCTCCTCATGCACTGCAAATGAGACACAAATGTAGAGAGGACCTTATCTGGCACGATGCCTTTTCCCCCAAAGCTGTCTAAATAGACTGTTATTGCACTCATAATGGCTGAACTTTAGATTGCCATGCAGATGCATTTTCATCACTTTTTTTTTCCTTAAAATTATATGACCTCTGTGTTGGAAGGGATATCCAAGGTCATCCAATGCAACACATTACTGCAATAGGCACCCTTTGTGCAACCTGCAAGGCGCATGTTCATGCAGCCTCCACTTGAAGACCTGCAAATATGGGAAATACACTTTTTCTCAAGATTACCACTGTTGATTTAGCCTTATGTGAATGGAAGTTTTGTTTTGTTTGTACTTTTCTTTTCATCGATTTAAGCGTTGCCTTCTACAACCAGAGTAAGTCTACTCTCTTTTTACTTGACGGCCTTCCAAATATTTGAAGACAGTTACTATATACCCCCACTTCTTTTCTTAGCAATAACTCATCCCACTTTCTTCAACTGGCCCTTATATGGTACAATTATGGGTTCCTTTGCTATATTGGTTATGCTCTTGTGACAACAATATTTCCTATTCTCTGACACATAGGCTGGGCTGGCTGTTGTAAAATCCTATCACACAAAATCTAGGCTAGGTGTTTTTTTTTCCCTTAAAAAAATATTAAAGCCATCCTGGAGTCTTAATTGGCTTGGAGGAGTAGGTCTCAGGCTATGGATGTTGCTTCCTGGTCTCCTGATTACAAAAATAGTCAGAAGGAAGAAGAGCTCCAGCTATTCCCTCAGGCTTCTGACCACTGACCATCATAAACAACATGGTTGCATGAAAGCTATGCTCAATTGAATTAAGGCTATACCTTTGTTGACTATACTTTCCATGCATTGGCTATTTAAACCTCTTTGGAAAAAAAATGTTAAATATTCCATAGGAGTCTCATTTCATTCCAATCTTCAACTTGAGGTATAAGAGACTACTGATGAGGCTTGACTGACTATATGATTTCTGGAAACACTCCAGCTTGTCAATATACTTCTTATTATATTCAAGTAAGAGAGTTGAAGTCCTTGATGCTGTGTTTCATGCCTCTAGTAATAAATAAGATGTTTTCTAATGGCTAATAATTTGGATATTAAGACCATTGCAGAAAAAAAAATCAGCTTTCATAGAGACCTTATTTTCAGAACTAGGTCCAATTTATGTGCCAAAATGTATTGTCCTCAGTTAATTGTATTATTATTAAATTATAATTTAATTATTATGTTCAAACCAGAATTGTGTCCAGGTTAGGTACCACAGTTTGGAAAAGGCATTGATAAACTGTATACAATCCAAATGAAGGCAACTGGGATGATGAAAGTCCCTGAGTTCGTACCATATGAGGATCAGTTGAAAGAAATGAAAATGTGGAGAAGATATTGGGGAGGGGTGAACACATGCTAGTAATTTTCAAGAATTTGAAGGCTGTTATGTGCAAGAATAACTGGACAGAGAGTGGAACCAAAAAACAATGGGGAGAATTTGCAAAAATGAAAATTTAGTCCTTATGAAAGGGAGTGGAATAGGTGGGGAATGCCATAATAATCAGAACTATCTAAATATTGAATGGGTTGCCTAACCTCAATGGTAGTCTTTAGGCAAAACTTAGATGACTACATGTTGATTACGCTATACCAGTGATTCTTTTGGGGAGCATCAGATGAACCACCAAGGTGCTAAGGTCCCTTCCAATTCTGAAATTCTATAATTCCATAGGTAATTAACATTGGCACTGTGAAAGTTTCTCCAAATTAAATTATTCAATAATTTAGTCAATGAACATTCATTAAGAACTTACTATGTGCCAGGGACTATGCTAACTGCTTACATTAGGATAAGTAGATATTTATTAAAAAGATTACGAGCTTGTATTTTCTTTGTCATTCAGTTGCTTTTCAGTTATATCTGACTTTTTGGGACCCTATTTGGAATTTTCTTGGTAAAGAGAGTGGTTTACAGTTTCCTTCATTCCATTTTTACAGATGAGGAAACTGAGGCAAACAGGGTTAACTGATTTGCCCACGGTCACACAGCTAATAAGTATCTGAGGCCAGATTTGAATTCAGGAATATGAGTCTTCTTGACTCCAGAGCTGGCACTTTATCCACTGTGTCACCGAGCTGACCAGGATCTTGTATATTTATTTTAATATGGCGTTTAATAGAGGTGCTATCTGTAAGGAATTATACCTATTGTTGAGCTTTTTTGTTGTTGTTGTTGCAGTTCCTATGGCATTGACAATGTTCAAGATGCCTTTTCTCCTAGTAAATAATCTCATTGCAAAGGATGTTTGTTGGACATTGACTACTTGGAAGAGTACTTTCTTAGGCACAATCTCCTGTTAATCTTTCCTTAAGTGTTACCAGATATTGGAGTCAACTAGTTGGAAAGAAATAAAAATTAACTTGTTCCTTTGGAAAGGGTCTTTGCTTTGTGACTGCAGGAAAGGTGCTCACAAAATTATTGATGAGCAAGGTGGTCAAAATATAAACACTATCATAGCATCTCAGGTTGGAGTCTAAGTGATAAAATTAATAAGCTGAAGAATATTAAAGATTTGTTCATACTTTCTTTGGTTTTGCTGATTTTAAAAATCCTAGGGACCTAATGAATATGCATTTATATTGAGAATCAAAGTCCCCCTTAGCAGATGTTTGTTTAATATAATAAAAACTCTAGGAAAGTTCTAAAAGGTCGATCTCTTAAATAGAGAGCTCTTAAATAGCTCTCTTTTCACATTAAGAAATGAGTTTCAGCCAGGAAAACTGAAGCCTGCTTCCTATCAAGCTCTCATATCATCATCATCATCATCATCATCATCATCATCATCACAATAACAAAAACATCTATATGGTATTAGAAGGCTTTTAAAATTCTTTACAAGTAGTATCTCATCATATTCTCACAATAACTCTAGGAAGTAAGTACTATGATTTTCCCCATTTTACAGATGAAGAAACTGAGGCAGCCAGTGGTTAAGTGACTTGCTCAGGGTGTCTAAAGCCATATTTTAACTCAGATCTTATTGATTCCACGGTCAGTGCTTTATCCACTGTGCCATGTAATCTGTCTATAAGGTAGAACCATTTGGAAGGAACTAGAAGAATTGTCTCCAATCAGGAGAAATTTTTGCTTACAGATAGATTTGGGCTTTACTACATCACCTTTGTTATGACTGAACATTTTCCTGTTAGTGGAACTATTGGCAGGTTATCAAACTGATGCGCTGATACTGTTCATTACTTAGAAACAGAACTATGGAATAGGTCAAAGGTAACTGTGTTTTTATTTCCGGTTACTTGTTAAATTTCTACTTGAGAAATTGTTCCTCCAGTAAATTAGATTCAATGTGCAGGAGTGTGTGTGTGTGTGTGTGTGTGTGTGTGTGTGTGTGTGTGTGTGTGTGAGAGAGAGAGAGAGAGAGAGAGAGAGAGAGAGAGAGAGAGAGAGAGAGAGAGAGAGAAAGAGAGAGAGACAGAGACAGAGAAAGAAAGAGACAGAGGGGGCGCAGAGTATTTAAATTAGGTGAAATTTATATAAATTTGAACAATGATGTTTCCGTGCAAGCTGTAGGTTGATTCACCACAGAAAGTACTAAAGAATGAATATGAGAATGATTTAAGTGGCTGATATAGATATGCTGTCATTTGCTAACCACAATAATTCAACATTTAAATTTTCAATTGTTCATGCTGTAACATACTAAATGCACTTTCCTATCTGCTGACTTTTTGAAACATACATATCATATGTGCTTTACAGTTGAGTTGATTCTACTTATGTTGGAGAATAGAGAAGGAGAAGAGGAGAGGAGAATAGGTTTATAGGATCATAAAATTAGAAGAGATCTTAAAAGTGATATAATAAAGTGGTCTCCAAAGTAGGGGTTATGACTTGACCCTATGGGGGGGGGTGTAATTAACCAACAGAAGCATGGGGAGATGGGTCACATCTCTCTAAAATAACCAAATATGGGTTTTATATCTAATACAACCATACTCCTCACATCTCTTTAACCCCCATTGGTCCTCTTTCTTTCACTGTGCAATCTTTGACTTCAGTCTTCTGAGCCAGGCTATACTCAGGGCAGTGATAAACTAATTATTCAGGTCATGCACAGCTAAACCTGGGTATCCTCAGCAAATCCTCTTAATTTCTGTCTCTTTCATCTTTTAATTATTTATTTAGCTTATCTTATGTATTATAAATTATTTATTTATTATAGCTTGCTTTGTATATATTTGTTTGTATGTTGTCTCCCTATTAAATCATAAGCTCCTTGAAGGAAGGAACTGCTTTTCCTCATTTTGTATCCCCAACACTTAGCTCAGTGTATGGTATGTAGTAGGCACTTAAAATGTTTATTCAATGATTGGTTGATTGAAGGTGTCATTGAAAAAAAAATCCTTCCCATCACACTCATATCTTGTGTCTACATACAGGGGCCCTACCTCCCCCTTCCATCTCCTAAGAGGGTGCTCTTGACTCCAGGACAGTGACTAGTGAGTAATATTCCCATCCCTTCCCTTTCTCATTTTGGGTAGGATAGAATAAATAGCACAAGATGAGCTGGCATTGTTAGACAGTGATCTTCATGATAGAATTCATTACATTATCTGCTCTGCCTCCAATGGACCCCTCTTCTAAATTTCCTTCTTACTGTCAAGGACATTATCATCCTTCCAGTCAATCAAAGTTGACAACTTCAATTTCATCTTTTACTTCTCATGCTCACTCAACCTATATCATCAATCTGTTGCCAATACTTGTACTTTCTACCTCCATGATGTTTCTCACTTCCATCTGCTTCTCTTTGCTTTCACACAAGCTATACTAGTTTAGATCTTCATCATCTCTTACCTGTACTATTATAATAGCCTCTGTATTTGTCTCTCTGCCTAAAGTCTCTTTCTAATCCATCCTCTCTCTAATCCATTCTCCTCAAAGCTGCCAAAGAGATTTGCTTAAATGTGACTTTGTCACTCCTCTATTCATTAAATTTTAGTGGCTCCCTATTGACTCTAGGATCAATTCTTTTTTTCATTTTTACCTGTTTTTTTTAATGTCTATTTTGTGTGCATTTTATTTATGTGGTAGTACATGCATATTCTTTTAGAAAGAAGCAAATACAAACATTTAACGATATATACTCAGAATTTTTTTTTCTTTTTTTTACTGTCAGGATGAACAATAAAAAAAATTATAGACTACTCATCTACTTCAATATCTTTATTTTGTAAATGAGAAAAGTGAAACTCATGGGAGTTGGTTAAGGGATTTATCTCAGTATTATAGTTTCAAAATAACAGAACTAGGGGCAGCTAGCTGGCGCAGTGGATAGAGCCCCGGCCCTGGATTCAGGAGGACCTGAGTTCAAATCTGTCCTCAGACACATAATAACCCTTACTAGCTGTGTGACCCTGGGCAAGTCACTTAACCCCATTGCCTAGCCAAAAAAACAAAAACAAAAACAAAACAGAACTAGATTTTGAAACATTACTAGAATAGAATATTTTCATAGAATCCTAGATTTAGAACTACAAAGGATCTTTAAAGTCATATTACACATCATTCTCCCAAATTAGGGTGGTGTCCAGACCCCAAAAGGGGGTATGATTAACCAATAGATATATGGGAAGACTGGTCACATTTCATTCTTTCTTCAGTAAGCACTTATAAGACTTGTGGGAGAACTTATGGGCATTCTGCAGCTGTTTCCAGTTGTCCTACCACATATTTGTGAAGAGACTTTCTTTCCATTGGCTACATAGCCATAACTGTTGGTAGTGGCTTCAGAAAGCATTGAAACGTCAATGACTTTGCTTATGTCTCATCACCATCGGAAAGAGTAAGGTGACTCTTTTACTCATGATTTCTGATGAGAGAACCTTGCTGTTTAAAGAAAAGGTTTTGGTGCCTCTCCCTGCCACCTCTTCCCACATGGCCCCAGATAAACAGTTTTGAGTCCTTGGCCTTTTCATTCATTATTTTTATCATGGATCAAGGAGTTGCATTTTCAATATGGGACAGAAGTATAAGCCATAGGGATATAGCGATTGAAGAATCTAGGCAGAGTATTGCAGCCAGCCAAGCACTGACAATTTGAGAGCAAGAGTCTGTGAATGCAGCTCAGCAAGAGTTGGCAGCAATGTAACTTGAAATAGAAGGACCAATGTTATGTAGGCTAAACTGTAAGCCTAGTCTTCTTCCTTGAAGCATGCCCCCCAGAGACTAAGTTGGTGGCACAGGGATTATGCCTCTGAGGTAAAAGGAGACATGTGTATGATTGCTCTTGCTCTACCTCTAAAGTAATTATCCTTCAGTTAGAGGCAATTGATGTTAAGTGATCAACTATAATTTGAGTGTTACTGATCAATGAGCCCCAAAATGGAAATAACATAGTGAATAAGGGCTTTAGCTAATGGCATATGTAAGAGAAACCACATGCCCCTCAGGGTACTGGAATGAGAGGGGAGATTCCCCCCACCAAATGTTTGGGAAAAACAATGAACTGTGTTATTTTTGAAGAAGCTATAAAAAGGATACAGATAAATATCAATCATATGTTTTATTTCTCATATCTCTAAGACCTTTATGAGACTAATCTACCTACATGTCATGGGCATCTTTGATGAAGGCACAAGATAAAAATGCACCTGGATTTCACAAAATATATTTTATAATAGATCACTTATTTACAGTCATGTTGCTATAAAGGTGAATGCAAAACAAGAATTTGCTATACTGATTGTTGCCACTAAAAATGATTCAATTTGGGAGATCAAAATGACAGTGTGACAAATGTTATGTAGGCTAAACTGTAAGCCTGTTAGAGGCTGTCTTGTAACAAAGTGCCTCCCATACATCAAAATAACATAAAATTATTTGACAAGACTTCTGGTGCCAAGATGGTGGAATAAGGAAAGAACCCTCTGAAGCCCTTCCAAATTCACCTTAAAAGAGCTAGAAAACCATCTCAGAATTAATCTAGGAGCAGGGAAGTGGCTTACCAGCCTAGCAGGAAAGGTCTGTCTCACTGGGGTGGGAAGGGGGTGAGGTCCAGCAGCAGCAGTAGCACCAGTCTCACAGCAGAGGGCTTGCAACAAGCCTCCAATTTTAGGGCAATCCACCAGGGAGGCCAGCAGCCCCCTAGCCAAGTGAGCAGTCTGTGCAGCCCAGCAAGGCCCCACCACAGTGAGCATAAGCCTCCAGTGAGGCTAGATCTTGACCCTTGACCCCATTGCTGACCAATGGCAAGATCCTGCCCCTGGGGGCCAAACAGCAGAGAGACCCTGTTTCCAAAGCAAGCTGGCAACAGGGCCTCACTCCTGGGGCAGACCAACAACAATATCCCTCTTATAAAGCCAGCCTCCAGAAAGACTGTTACTATATCTAGGTAGCAGCAAAACCCCATACCCAGGGGAGGCCAACAGGGAGGACCCACTCCCCTGTACAAGCCAGATGGGAAGCCTACCCTCCAGAGGAAGCAAGCAGCTAAGGCCTGAAGCCCAATGAAAGCCCAGTAAGACCAAGAACCCCAGGGCAAAAAAACTTGGGACAGTGCAAGAGCAGAGCCCAACACTCATTAAAAACACCAAGTCCTGAGAGCCAAGACAGTGGAGTAAAAGCAGTGACTTGCTTGAGTTCTCCCCCAAACCCCTCCAAATACCTCTAAAAATGTATCTAAACAAATTATAGAGCAGAAGAACCCACAAAAAGAGAAATTGAAACAAATTTCCATCCCAAGACAACCTGGATGGTTGATTGGAAAGGTATATTGAATTGGGCTGGGAGAGGAGCACAGTTCAGCACAGTTCAGCATGGGCCATGTAGGCAAAGACCAGGCCTCAGCTGAACCTGGAATAGGCCTCAGGGGATTGAATAAAGGGGAGCTGTGGCAGTTTCCAGACTTCTCAACTCACAAATACCAAAGACAAATTAGAAGGTTGGTAGGAAAGATCTGTTATACCTCAGTGAGAAAGGAGCTCCATCTGACCCCAGTAATGGTGCAGAGCTCTCAACCCACAGATAGAGGGGGAATCAAGTGGCTGATCAGAGGGGAATTGCAGGGATCTCTTTGCTGGTGCTGGGGCAGGATTCTCTTGCTTTGCCTGTGCTCAGATCTGGGTCACAATTCTGGGTGGTGGTCCTGGGGTGAGGAGGAGTGCTGGTGTGGTGGAGCCTGTGGTGGTGGTAGAGAAAGAATCCTTCTCACAGTTCCAAGGCAGAAAAGAGTGTGCATACCTACATGGGAAGGTGATATTTGTAACTCATGAGACCTTTGTCAGTATTAGGGTAGTTAGAGGGAAAAATTATATGTAAATATATATCCATCTATATAGAAATACATATAGATATAGATATAAAGGGAGAGAGCGCACAGAGTGAGTTGAAGATTAAGGAGTGATATCTAAAAATAAAATTAAGGGATAAGAGAGGATTATATGGGGAGTAGGAGAAAGGGACTGGTAGAATAGGGTAAATTATCTCACACAAAACAGACAAGAAAAAGCTTTTACAGTGGACGGGAAGTATGGAAAGGTGAGAGGGAATGAGTAAATCTTATTCTCATTGGATTTGGCTTAAAGAGGAAATAACATACATACTCAGTTGGGTATGGAAATCTATCTTATCCTATAGGAAAATAGGGGAGAAGGGGAGAAGAGAGTGGGAGGATGATAGAAGGGAGAGCAGGGTAGGGAGGGGAATAATCAGAAGCAAACACTTCTGACAAGGGAGAGGGTCAAAAGAGAGAATAGAATAAATGAGGGTGAGGATAGGATAGAGGGAAATATAATTAGTCTTTCACAACATGACTATTATGGAAGTGTTTTGTATGACTACACCTGTATAATCTGTATCAGGTTGCTTGCCTTCTCAATGAGGATGGGTAGGGAGGGAGGAAGGGAGAAAATTTGGAATCCAAAGTTTTAAAAACAAGTGTTAAAAATGGTTTTCACATGCAACTGGGAAATAAGATATTCAGGCAATGTGGTATAGAAATCTATCCTGCCCTACAGGAAAATAGAAGAGCAAGTGGATAAGAGAAGGGAGGGCAGACTAGGGGAAGGGGTATTCAGAGTGCATGTCATCTTGGGGTGGAGGAGGGATAAGATGGGGAGAAAATTTGAACCCAAAATCTTGTGGAAGTGAATGTTGAAAACTAAAAATTAATTAATTAATGTTTAATATTTTATTTTTTAAGTTTTTTTATTTAATTTTTTTAGGCAATTGGGGTTAAGTGACTTGCCCAAGGCCACACAGCTAGAAAGTGTCAAGTGTTTGGTCTGAGGCAGAATTTGAACTCAGGTCCTCCTGACTTCAGGGCCGGTGCTCTATCCACTGTGCCATCTAGCTGCCCCCTTAATATTTTAAAAAGAGGAAAAAATGAATGGATCTTCTGCCCTCAAAAACAAATAATTAAATAAAAAAATAAGTCACAAAAAATGTGAAAATGAGGAAAATGAGAAAAAATAAGAAAAAAAAGAACTTTAATATCTTACGGAGATAGGGAGGAGCTTGGCATGAACTTAGAGGACAACAGTGTAAAAATGGCTACATGTGAAGCCTCAAAGAAAAATACAATTTGGTCTCAGGCTCAAAAAGAATTCCTGGAAAAGTTATAAAGGGATTTTAAAATGCAAATTAGAGAATTATGGGGGGGAAAAAGAGTCAATAGCATTGGGAAAGACATACAAAAATTTACTGAAGAAAATAAATCCCTAAAAAGCAGTTATCCAAATAGAAAAGGAAGTACAAAAGCTCACTGAAGAAAATAATTCCTTAAAATTTAGAATTGAATAGCTGGAAACTGATGGCTCAAGATACAATAAAATGAAATAAAAAAGTAAAAAGCAAGATCAAGAAACAATATGATAAAACAAAATTAAAACAGCTTTTAGAATGTATTAGGACATAAATAGAATGTATTAGGACATAGAACCCTCACAACCAAATGCAGAAATGCAGACATAGTAAATGTATATAGTAAATGCATCCTTTTCAGGTCATAATGAAATAAAAATTAAATTCATTAATGGATAATGAAAGAGAAATTAAAAATTAATTGAAAATTAAATGATAGAATCCTAAAACCCTAGTGATTCAAAGAAAAAATTATAGAAACAACTGATAATTTCATTATAGAAAATAACGAGACAACATGCAAAAATTTATGGGAGGCAGCCAAAGTGGTACTTAGGGGAAAATTTGTATCTCTAATTGCTTACATCAATAAAATAGAGAAAAAGGAGATCAATGAATTGGGCACACAGTGAAAAAAAAATAAAAAAGAACAAATTTAAAATTCCCAATTAAACATAAGATTGAGAATCCTGAAAAGCAAAGTAGAAATTAATAAAATTGAAAGTTTTTTAAAAAAAATTAACTAGTAAAACTAGAAGCTCGTTTTATGAAAAAGTACAATAAAGTAGGTAAATAATTAGTTAATTTGATTTTAAAAAGGAAAGAAAACCAAATTACTAGTATCAAAAATGATGGAGTGAATTTATAGCCAATGAAGAGGATATTAAGACAATTGTTAGAAGCTATTTTGTTCAACTATATACCAATTATTTGACAATCTAAATGAAAACAATGAATATCTGTAAAAATACAAATTACTCAGATTAAGAGAAGAAAAAATAAAAAATTTAAATAACCCAATCCTAGGGAAAAAAAATTGAACAAGTCACCAATGAAATTCCTAAGGAAAAATCCTCAGAACCAGATGGATTCACAAGCTAATTTTACTGAACATTTAAAGAACAACTAATCCCAATACTATATAAAGTATTGGGAAAAATATATGAAGAAGGAGTTCTACCACAGTCCTTTTATGACACAAATATGGTACCAATAGCCAAACCAGGAAGAATCAAAACAGAGAAAAAATTATAGACTAATTTCCCTAAGAATATTGATGCAAAAATTTTAAATAAAATACTAGTAAAGAGATTACAGAAATATATCACCAGAATCATACACTAGGACCAGGTGGTACTTATTCCAGGAATGGAGGACTGGTTCAATTTTAGGAGTATCATCAGCATAATTGACCATATCAATAACAAACTTGACAGAACTCATATATTATCTCAATAGATGCAGAAAAAGCTTTTGACAAAATACAGAACTAGAAAACACTAGAGAGCACATGAATAAATGGAGTTTTCCTGAAAACAACAAGTAGCATCTATCTGAAGTCATCAGCAAACATTGAATGTAATGGGGATAAGCTAGAAGCATTTCCATTAAGATCGGAGTGAAACAAAGATGTCCATTTTCACCACTGTTATTCAATATTGTACTAGAAATGTTAATTTTAGCAATAAGAGGAGAAAAAGAAATTGAAAGAATTAAAATAGACAAGGAAGAAATAAAGCTATGACATACTTAGAGAATCCTAAAGAATCAACTAAAAACAACTACAAATTATTGACAACTTTAGCAAACTTACAGGATATAAAATAAACCCACATAAATCATCAGCATAGCTTAAGTCCATCAGCAAGAGATAAAAAGAACTTCATTTAAAATAACCTTAGACAATATTTATACTTGCAAGTCTACCTGCCAAGACAAAGTGAGGAACTATATGAACACAACTACAAAACATTTTCCACACAAATAAAATCTGATCTAAATAAGTTGGAAAATAGCAATTGCTCACGGATAGGTCAGAGCCAATAAAATAAAAATGAACCTTCAACCTCAATCAATCTGTTTATTTATCAAACTCTCAAAAATTATTTTATATAGCTAGAAAAGATAAAAAAAATTCATGTGGAAGAATACAAGCTCAAGGATATCAAAGGAATCAATGGAAAAATGCAAAAGAAGGTGGTCTATCCATACTCGATTTCAAAATGTATTATAAAGCAAAATTATTTGGTACTGACTAAGAAATAGAGTGGTAGATCAGAGGAACAGATTAGGTACAAATTATGTGATAGTATATGACCATAGTAATCTGGTATGTGATAAACCCAAAGATCCAAATTTTTGAAACAGGAACCCATTATTTGACAAAAACTGCTGGGAAAATGGGAAAACAGTACGATAGAAACTAGGTATAAATTAAATCTCATACCACATAACAAGATAAGGTCAGAATAGGTACATGATTTCGACAAAAATGATGATGCCATAAGCAAATTAAGAGAATATGGAATACTTTGCCTGTCAGATTTATGGATAGGAGAAGGATTTAGGACAAAAGAAGATACAGAGAACATTACAAAATGTAAAATAACTTTCCCAGCAAAGACAACTTAGAAGTTAACAGGAAATGTCTGTCTCACCTGGGTGAGACTTGAGCATACTACAGAACAGGCCACTCCAGCACAGACCAGGAATAGGCACTGGTAGCCACTGAATCAGCAATGGCAACAGCAGATTCTAGAGATCTCAGCACATAGACTGTAAGGGGTTTGAACAACTGATCAGAAGGAGATTACAAGGATCTCTTTGCTGGCACTGGGGGCAGGACTCTGTCGCTTTGCCAATACTTGTTTCTGGGTTGCAGTCCTGGGTGGCAGCCCCAGGGTGAGGAGGAACAACAGTAAACTGGACCTTGAAGTTTCAGTGGAGGGGGAACCCTCCTCACAGTTCCAGGGCAGAAAAGAGTGCTTACAGTCACTCACAGACCAGAGGACAAGCCAGGAGAGTAGGTAAACACACCTCTCTTTAGAACGTATCACCTTAGAACTGACAACTTACATCTGCCTGGAAGGATATTTGAAAACAGTTGGTCAAAACCCCGGAAGCTGAGGACAGTATGCCTTCCAAAGTGGAAGCAGAGAAGCACTTTAACAAGGAGTTAAAAGTAAAGTAATAGGCTGGAAAATATGATCAAGCAACAGAAAAACTTTCTGATGATAGAAGGTTATGATGGTGAAAAGGTAGATCAATACACACACTAAGAAGAAGATAACAAAGTTAAAGCTCCAAATCTAAAGCCTCCAAGAAAAATATAACTTGGCCTCAGGCAATGGAGGAGGTCAAAAAGGATTTTGAAAATCAAGTAAGTGAAGTAGAAGACAAACTGGGAAGAGAAATGAGAGTGATGCAGGAAAATAATGAAAAATAAGTCAACAGCTTGGTAAGAGACACAGACAAAAAAAATACTGAGGAAAATAACACTTTAAAAAACAGACTAGGCCAAAAGCAAAAGACGTACAAAAAACCACTGGGGATAAGAATGCCTTGAAAAGCAGAATGGGCCAAATGGGACAAGAGACACAGAAATTCCCTGAAGAAAATAATTCCTTAAAAATTAGAATGGAGTAAATGGAAGCTGATGACCTTATAAGAAATCAAGAAACAATAAAACAAAACCAAAGGAATGAAACAATAAAAGACAATGTGAAATATCTCTTTGTAAAAACAACTGACCTGAAAAATAGATCCAGGAGAGATAATTTTAAAATTACTGGACTACCTGAAAGCCATGATCAAAAAAGAGGCTAGACATCATCTTTCAAAAAAATTATCAAGGAACACTGCCCTGATGTTGTAGAACCAGAGGGTAAAATAGAAATTGAAAGAATCCACCAATCACCTCCTGAAATGAAAGCTCCTAGAAATATGACAGCAAAATTCCAGAACTTCCAGATCAAGGAGATAATATTGCAAGCAGCCAGAAAGAGAAGAAATAAATATTGTGGGATCAGTCAGAATAACACGCAATTTAGCAGTTTCTATATTAAAGAACTGGAAGGTTATAGGATATTCCAGACAGCAAAGGAGTTAGTATTACAACCAAGAATCACCTACTCAGTAAAACTGAGTATAATCCATGAGGGGAAAAACAGATATTCAAGGAAATAAAGGAATTTCAAGCATTCTTCCTCCCCTTATTTTTGTTTAGTATTTTATTTTGCTTCAGCAACATGTATAAACAATTTTAACATTCATTTTTAAGACTTTGAGTTCCAAATTCTATCTTTCTCCCACCCACATCCCTCACTGAGAAGGCAAGAAATTCAATATAGGTTATACATGTGTATCATTCAAAACATTTCCATAATAGTCATGTTGTGAAAGACTAGTTGTATTTGCCTCCCTCCTAATTCCATATGCATTTATTCCATTGTCTCTCCTTTCACCCTGTTCAAAAGTGTTTTGCTTCTGCCACCTTCCCCAATCTGCCCTCTCTTCTATCACCCCTCTTCTCTTAACCATTTCCTCCTACTTTCCTCTAGGGTACGACAGATTTCTACACCCAATTGAGTGTATATGTTACTCCGTCTTTGAGCTAATTCTGATGACAGTAAGGTTCGCTCACTCACCTTTTATCTTCCCCCTCTTCCCCTTCACTGTAAAAGCTTTTTCTTGTTTCTTTTATGTGAGATATTTTTCCCCATTCTAGGTCTATCTTTCTTTTCCTCCTAGTACATTCCTCTCTCACTCCTCAATTTTATTTTTTAGATATCACCCCTTCATATTCAACTCATACCTGTGCCCTCTGTCTATATATACTCCATCTAACTATCATAATAATGAAAAAAAGATCTTATGAATCACAAATATCTTTCCATGTTGAAATGTAAATAGTTTAACTTTAATGAGTGCTTTATGATTTCTCTTACCTGTTTACCTTTTTGTGCTTTTCTTGAGTCTTGTATTTGAAAGCCAAATTTTCTATTCAGCTCTGGTCTTTTCTCAAGAATGCTTGAAATTCCTCTATCTCATTGAATATCAACTTTTTCCACTCATGGATTACATTCAGTTTTGCTTGGTAGGTGATTCTTCCTTGTAATCCTAACTCCTTATCCCTCTGGAATATCATATTTCAAGCCCTGATCCTTTAATTTAAAAGGTACTAAATCTTGTGCTATCCTGATTGTGGCTCCATGGTACTTGAATTGTTTTGTTCTGGCTGCTTGTAATATTTTCTCCTTGATCTGGGAACTCTGGAATTTGGCTATAATAATCCTAGGAGTTTTCCTTTTGCAAACTCTTTCAGGAGGTGATTGGTGGATTCTTTCAATTTCTAATTTACCCTCTGGTTCTAGAATATCAGAGCATTTTAGCTTGGTAATTTCTTGAGAGAGGATGTCTAGGCTGTTTTTTGATCATGGCTTTCAGGTAATTTTTTCCAGTAATTTTAAAATTATCTCTCCTGGATCTATTTTTCATTTCAGTTGTTTTTCCAATGAGATATTTCACATAGTCTTTATTTTTTTCATTCTTTTGGTTTTGTGCTTTATGATTTCTTTATTTCTTATAAAGTTGGTAACTTCCATTTGCTACATTCTAATTTGAAAGGAATTATTTTCTTCAATGAGCTTTGGCACCTCCTTTTCCATTTTGCCAATTCTGCTTTTTAAGGCCTTCTTCTCCTCATTGGCTTTTTGGATGTCTTTTGCCATTTGATCTAGTCTATTTTTTAGAGTATTGTTTTCTTCAGTACTTTTTTTACATCTCCTTTAGAAAGCTGTTGACTCATTTTTCATGATTTTCATGCACCACTCTCATTTCTCTTCCCAATTTGTCCTCCACTTCTCTTACTTGATTTTCAAAATCCTTTTTGAGCTTTTCCATGGCCTAAGAGCAATTCATATTTTTCTTGGAGGCTTTGGATGTAGGAGCTTTGACTTTGCTGTCTTCTTCTGTATGTGTGTTTTGATCTTCCTTGTCACCACAGCAAGTTTCTATAGCCAGAACTTTTTTCCATTGTTTGCTCATTTTCCCAGAGTATTACTTGACTTTTAAACTCTTTGCTAAGGTAGAATTCTGCTTCCAGGGTGGACGGTGAACTGTCCCAAGCTTCAGGGGTTTGGTGCTGCTGTTTTAAGAGATATGTCTAGTGACCTATAAGTTTTCAGTTCTTCAAAGGTGGTATGACTAAGCAGAGGTGTTTACTCCTCTCCTGGCTTATGCTGTGGTCTGTGAGCAGTGGCAAACACTCTTTTCTGTCCTGTAACTGTGAGGAGGGCCTCCTCTGCACTGCTGCCACAAGCTCTGCTATGTTAGTGCTTCTCCTCAACCTGGGACTGCCACTTTGGACTGTGACCCAGATCCAAGTATGGGCAAAGCAACAGAGTCTTGACTCAGTGCTAGCAAAGAGACCCCTGTAATCTCCTTCTGACCAATTGTTCACCCCCCTTACCATCTGTAGGTGGAGAGCTCTAGAAGCAGCCACTGCCAATGATGATTCAGTCACTCTCAAGGCCTACTCCTAGTTTTTTGGGACTGGGGCAGTGCAGGTGTGGTCCACACTGCACTGTGCTCCAACAGACCTTTCTTGCTGAACTTCTAAGTAGACTCTGGCATCTGTGGGCTACAAGGTCTGGAAACTGCCACTGCTGCCAATGATTCAGTCACTGTAAGACCTGCTCCATCTTTTCTAGGGCCCAGTCTATGCTGGCGTGGTCTGTGCTGGATTGCACCTCTCTTACCCTGATGCAAGTCCTTTCCTGCCAACCTTCCAGGTTTTATTGGCCTGGAAATTAGTTTCACTCTTTCTTTTTGTGGGTTCTGCTGCTCTAAAAATCTGTTTAGAGTCATTTTAAAGGAATTTTGAGGGGTTTGGGGGAGAACTCAGGTTAATCTCTGACTATTCTGCCATCTTGTCTCTACCTCTCAATTTCAAGCATTATTGATGAAAAGCCAGAGTTAAATAGAAAATTTGATTCAAATATAAGACTTGAGAAGCTTAAAAAGATGAACAGGAAAGGAAAATCATGAGGGACTTAACAGGGTTGAACTATTTACATTACTACATAGGAAGATGAGTGAGGGGGGGAGTGAATGAACCATCAGAATTGGTTCAAAGTATTAATAACATACACACTCAATGGGTATAGAAATCTATCTTACCCTATAGGAATATAGGAGGGGAAGATGATAAGAGAAGGGGGGTGTGATAGAAGAGAGGGTAAATTGGGGGAAGCAATACTCAGAAGCAAAAGTTTTGAGGAGGGACAGGGTGAAAGGAGAAAAAGAATAGAATAAACAGGAGCAATAGGATGGAGGGAAATACAGTTAGCAACAGTAATTGAAAAAAAATTTTGAAGCAGACGTCTCTGATAAAAGCCAAATTTCTGAAACATACAGAGAACTGAGTCAAATTTATAAAATAGGAGCCATTCCCCAATTGATAAATGATCAAGAGATATGAAGTTTTCAGATGAAGTAATCAAAGCCATATATAGCCATATGCTCTAAATCATTATTGCTTGGAAGAACACAAATTGAAATAACTGAGATACTACTACATACCTATTAGATTGGCTAATAGGATTGTAAAAGCAAATGACAAATGTTGGAGGGGTTGTGGGGGAAAGAAGACATTAATGAACTGTTGGTGGAGTTATGAACTGATTCAGCCATTCTGTAGAACAATTTGCAACTATGCTTAAGGCACTGTAAAACGGTGCATATTTTTGACCTACCAGTGCCAGTCTTAGGTCTATATTAAGAAAGAGATCAAAAACAAAATGAAATGGACCTCTATGTATGGAAATATTAATAGCAGCTCTTTTCTGGTGGCTGGGACTTCAAAATTGTGAGGATGCCCCTCAACTGTGGCTGAATGGCTGAACAAATTGTTCTATGTAGTCATGATGGAATACTATTGTGCTACAGGAAATGATGAGCAGGATAGTCTCAGAAAGACCTGGAAAGACTTGTACGAGCTGATAGAAAGTGAGGTGTACTATGTACAAAGTAACAGAAATATTGTAAAATGATGAGCAGTGAAAAAAAAATGTGATGATCAGCTGTGAATGACTTAACTAGTCTCAGCTATTCAACAATCCAAAACAATTCTGAAGGAGTTAGGGTGAAAAATGCTATCATCCCCAGACAAAGAACTGATGATGTCTGAATACAAATTGAAGCATACTTTTTTACTTTCTTTATCTTTCTTAAGTTTTTTTTTTTGAAGGGGTCTATGTTTTCTTTCACAACATGACTAATATGGAAATATATTTTTCATTACTACACATATATAACCTGTATCAAATCACTTGCCTTCTCAATGGTGGGGGTTAGGCAGTGAGAATTTGGAACTCAAAAGTTTTAAAAATGAGTGGTAAAAGTTTTTACATGTAATTGGGAGAAAATAAAATACTAAATAATTTTTTTAAAAAGAGGGAAAAATAATATACCAGGGTTGAAATTGAATAAGAAGGTTAGATTACCTTTGGAGAATCTAAATACTTCAACTGACCCCAGGTTCTCCCTTAAAATCAATCAATTATTTTAAAATGTTTATTGGTATATTTTGTTTTTATATTAATTACATCTTCCAATATATCCTTCCTTCTTTTCCACACCCATATAGCAATCTATTCTCACAAGAATGAAAAAAATGTACTTTTAAAACAACAGCAAAATTAACAAATATATTGCAAAACCTCAACATTGCATTGTGTTCCATAGCCATAATCTTGTCTCTCTACAAAGAAGTGAGAGGGAGGTACTTTCTCATCTCTCTTCTTTTTGGAGGGTAGGGAGAAAAGAAGGAAAGAGGGAAGGAAAGAAGGAAGAAAGGAAGGAAATAGGCATTTATTAAGTGCTTAATTCATGCCAGGCATTGAGAGGCTTTTGCAATGTACTGTGCCCCAACAATCCCTAGAGTGTTTGTACAATTGACGTCAATGTCCCCTGATCACTAAAATGGGGTCAAGTGTGTTTGGTCAGCTTGATCATTACTCCTCCACCTTTATGGTTAAATATATAATAGGCTCAGGAATTAATTCCAGGAGATCAGATAAAGAGTTTATGGTACCAAAATGTATTAACCAATAGTAAAATTTACAGGACATGTTCAAGTGTCACCTAAATCCTCACTTTCTTCAAGAGTCATTTTTAGGTTCTCCTTAGCATCTTCCCTCTGTGATTATCTTTAATATTTCTTGCATGCAGCTCATTTGTACATAGTTATTCACATGTTGTCTTTTCCATTATAATATGAGCTGCTATGTGCAGGGATTGTTTTTGCTTCTTATATCTTCAACTTCTGTCAGAGTACTTAAAAATAGTAGATAGTAAATAATTTTTTTTTAACTTTTTAAAAAATTTCTTGGTGTGTAGGGTATAATTTGTATGTAGGCAGACATATAGATATGTATGTATATGTGTATGTATATGTATGTATGTATATGTATATATGTATATATATATATACAGTCCTGTCCAAATTCTTCCCCTACCTCCAAAATGCGGGCAAGGCAGGAAAGGAGATTTATCATAAAGGACTAGATCAGTTTTACCTTCAGAGATAGATAAGGAAGACTATGAAGTGTAATTTCATCATCAGTTCCTCACATCCCTTCCACCTCCCCCAGATCTCCATACTTTCCTGAAGATTTGTTTTTAACAAAGGAAATATGTGTTTTTCCCACTACCGTTAAGGATAAAGGTCTTAAAACCTCAAAGTCTGGTTCGTCAGTTAATCAAATTCTGCTTTCTTGCTTTGAAAAAAGAGAAGGTTAAGGACATTAAACTGGCATAAGACATCTGAAGCGGTGGAAGATTCCACTGAATAATAGGACAAGGAACAGAAAGAGAAGGAGTGGGAGTAGGGGGAGAGACTTGATAAATTTCATAGTTTTGCCTATCACTGAACTTATTCAACTTCAACTGGTTGGAGATGCATAGAAACTCCACCCAGATATTTTTGTCATTTAGCAAGCTCAAGTACCTCTGTTTCTAACACTCTTTCAACTCTAATTCTTGTCTATACTGTATGTAGGTGACATATTAAGTTGATGTTTGTTCATAATATGTCTAATTTAGTTAAGTGAGGTCCCCTGGGTGGGGACAATAGCACATTAATGTTAGACTCATAATTCAGTGTGCAAAGAAATTGATCTTGGCTCCATTTTGGTTGCTCATTTCTGTTATCAATTAAAAAAAAACCTTTCTCCTCATAGACAAAAAAGAAATAATTGAGACAGCAGTGATTCATTCAGGAAAGAAAGAGATATTTTCTTTGAATTCTTCTCTACTTTTTCACTAGATACTGAAGTCAAGTCTAGAAGTTTCCAGATAATCCAACATAAAATCATACAATATCACAGTTGAAAGCCACCTTAGTGATCACCTAGTAGAAATATAGTGCCTGGCATAGGGTAGACACTTAATAAATGTTCATTGATTGACTAATGATAAAAATGAGGCACAAAGAGGATGTTACTGTTCAATTTCTAATAAATCAAATTTATTCTATATGGACTGTCTATTTGATACTGATTATTCTGTTAGATTATTTAGTATCTATTAATTTTGGCTATGGGGTGGGGAATTGGGTATTCCCAGCATACAACATACCTCAAAAATATGAGATTATATGATCTTAAGTGTTTGATATATGGCAAAACTTTTAAAGAAAAATTTTTTTAAGTTCACAGGATTTAAAGCTATAAGTAATTTTAGAGATGCTCTAGTCCAATTCTCTCTATTTATAGGACAAAGGGATATATAGAGTGCTTGGGGAGGACTAGCACCTCCAGCATGAGAGCTTACTGAGCCCTTTTCAGGGCCGCTCATCCACCATTGATGTCCACCTCTCAACTAACTCTCCCCTGTGGCTCTAAGAAGCTGTAGCATACACAGTAGCCATACCCTGTAAAATTGTCTCACAATATGGGCTAAACCAAATTGAGGGCAACCAGCAAGCCTCAAACCTTTAAGTGAGTTAGTAGGACCTTAAGCATGTGAAGATGTCCCCCAGCAGAATGGGTAGTAAAAACAACCTTGTTTCAATGGCCGTGAAGGTGACTGAAGCAGGCATTGTGGAGGGCCTAGTGTTTGGTCAGACATCAAAGATGCCAAGGTCATCCACTGCATCCTGGGCCACTGCCAGTCATCTTCACTTTTAACCGGTCACTGGACTCAGAAGGAGAAAGTGAGGCTGATGACTTTGTGGAACTCTGCCTCATTTAAATACAATTAATGAGCAAGTCAAGACATCATCTGTGATGTCCTTTTTGAAAATGAGGAACAACATCAGGTAAAAGAAGCTAAATTCCAAAGTTAGACATGGGGGAGTTAGGAAAAGTAACTGAATACCGTACGGATTTACCACTGCACAAAACTTGGAATAATATGTGGCTGCGGCAGATGAAGGAGCAGAACAGGGTACTTTAAGAGAATTGCCATTAAAATATGCTCTCTCACTTCACTTATTTGGATAGGAGGTAAAATCAGTGGAAAGATCACTGGATTAGGAGTCAGAGAACCTGCTTTCAAATCCTGTCTCTTTCAGTACTTCCTTCATGATTCCTGACTCATTTGCTTAAGACCAGTAAAATGGAAAATTTGGACTAGATGACTGCCAAGGTCCCCATCAAACTAAATCTATAGTTTTGCAGAGGCCCTTAGGTTAGGGTCACAGGCTAGCACTGGACCATCTTCTATAGCACAAGGATGAAATACTACCTTTTTTATTTAAAAAAAGCATACATTAAAATAAGGCTCTAAATTCTTAATTTAAAAAGAAATCTAAGCAGATTACAACCTGCATTAAGAAAAAGGAAAGCAAATGAAAAATCAGAATAACACAGCAATCACGAAGGTAATTGAGGCTCTGTATGTTTGCCAGATGCACCAGGTTTTAATTTTCCAGATTTTTAATTTTCGTTTATATGAACTGTAAATTTGCAGATTAAACTTCACGGATGAGTCCAAGATGATCTCCAAGGAGATCAGAATATATGCTTTCACAATGAAGCGTGGGTGTTGGGGACTGCGGATGTGGGGAGTTAAGGAGAGTAGAGACCACACTGGAATTATAAGCCTATGAACTTTGTCAGCCTCCAAACCTGTGTACCCAGCATTTCCTGCTGAGTATGATAAATGGGCCACCAGTGAACCCAACCTCCTAGCTAAGGATATGTTTATGTGAATGAGCACGGGAGGCTTCTTTAGCATAATTATTCCACTGAGAAAGACAGGCATATAACTGCTGCCATCGCCCAGAATGTGTTGGCGATAAGTCTGAAAATAAAAAAGAAACAGTTTCCACTGGGGCCTGTAATGTTCCTTCCCACCTCCACTTGGTAGGGACTTGAAACTCATGAACAATTTAAACAGCTCAGGCTAGTGTGGCAGTTCCAGCATGTGGGTTGTCAAGTTAATTTATGGTTGTGTATAATTGGGTGGTTGCTTTTCCTCTAGAAAGATGAAACAGCTGAGCCAAGAAAGATGGGTATCTTGCCATTTCTAATATAGAGATAAAGATCTTCTTTTTAGTGTGGAAAAAAGGAAAGAGCACCAGCGAGAACAGAATGGGCTTCTGCAGAGCACAAAAGGTTCTATAAGATACAAAAGGATCCAGAAAGAATCCCAGGGATGCAGAAATTGAATTATTGTTAACTCTTAAAACAGATGTTCTTCTATTATGTCAGTCCCATTAACATGTATTTCCACTGGACTTCCATCAACATAACAGGTGGATTTCTTTCAATAATAAAAATTACTGAGACACATTTTTTACAGTCCAAGAAAGAATGGATTTCTTTTGTTTCTGTTTTTGTTTTTGTTTTGTTTTTTTTCTGGCTAGGCAACAGGGTTAAGTAACTTGTCCATGGTCACACAGCTAGTAAGCATTATATGTCTGAGGCCAAATTTGAACTCAGGTCCTCCTGACTCCAGGGTCCATGCTCTATCCACTGTGCCACCTAGCTGCCCAAAAGAAGGGATTTTTTAAAGATTCTTTAAAAATACGATTGTGTAATCCCAGTCCCAAAACCCATTGGTTATGGGATTCTCTTTCTATGTGAAGGATGGAGTGGAGTTGGTGATAGAGGGGAAGAGGGAATAGGGCAGAGGAGAAAGTGAGAGAGAGAGAGAAAGAGAGAGAGAGAGAGAGAGAGAGAGAGAGAGAGAGAGAGAGAGAGAGAGAGAGAGAGAGAGAGAGAGAGAGAGAGAGAGAGAGAAAGATTCAGGCACCTTTGGCTTTCAGCTTTGAGAGAGAAGATACATGAGATAAACTTCATTGCTGAAGGAAAAGACTCTAGGAAGATACGAAAAGAGAACTCCAATCAATGCAATAATGATTTGGTCATTCCAAAAGACCAGGGATGAACTTTGCTTTCTACTTCTTGACAGAAAAGTGATAGGCTAGATATCTAAGACATATATTTTCATGTATAGATTTAATTAGAGGACCTAGATTCAAATCCCACTTCTTTTATTTACCACCTGTGTCACAATGTGCAATTCACCTAACTTTTTAAAAAAAAATATATCAATATCCGCATTTATAAAATGAGGGAACCAAATAGATTTCTAATATCTCTTCATCTCTAAATCCTATGATCTTATTTGAATTGCCTACATTACTGGGTAGTTGTGAAGATTAGATGAGATGAAGCATGTCAAGTGGTTGATGAAATATAAAGTTGTCTATAAATGTCTACAGCATGTTAATTAGTATTAACATTCTAATTTTCACTAAGTATAATTCTAGTTTAATATGATTAATTCAATTATTTTACTGTAACTTGAATAGTAAAAATGCAAGTTGTTTGCTTTAATGGTTTATTTTATTTTTTAGTTGACTACAGATTTTAATTTGTCTAAGTTGTAAACTTAGCTTTGATAAAAGGCATGTTTGATTCTGAGGCCTTATATTGAAGCATAATATATCCATGCACAGAATATAAATATATTTATGTATATGTACATATATGTATGAATAGGCCTATGTGTAAATGCGTACATAAATATTCTTTGAATATTAGAAGTTTTTAGTATTTCACTGGATGGAAAATGTTATTTATTCTAATAATATGTGCCTGTGACATAGTGGGCTAAATAGTGTTTAATTTAAATTTTGATTCTTTGTATAAATATGTGAAATTAACTTAGATGAACAAAGCTTAAAATCTATACCAACAAATCTACTTTGGTCCTAAATACAGTTAAAATTCTTGAAAATATTTCAAGTGATATATAACCAAACTTTTCATTTAATACTAATTTACTACTGACTCAAGCTATTATGACCAACAAAATAAAACAGGAATACATTTGTGTAAGAGTGGAGTTAAAAACATTCCTTTTTTCTCAGACACCTAAATTAAATAAGAGCACTTTTTGATTGAATTGAGAGGTGGGGTCATCTCAAAAACACTCGTATAAAAGAAAAGCTTGCTTAGAACTGCAGGAAGAGAGGGGCAGCTAGGTAGTGCAGTGGATAGAGCTCTGGCTTTGGAGTCAGGAGGACCTGAGTTCAAATCCAGCCTCAGACACTTGACATTTACTAGCTGTGTGGCCCTGGGCAAGTCACTTAACCCCAATTGCCTCACCAAAGAGAAAAAAAAAGTGATAAAATATGAGGCAGCTAGGTGGTGCAGTGGGTAGAGCACTGGGCTCTGGAGTCAGAAGGACTTGAGTTCAAATCTGGCCTCAGACACTTGATACTTACTAGCTGTGTGACACTGGACTAGTCATTTAATCCCAACTGCCTCATCAAAAAAAAAAAAAAAAGGAAATAAAGCAAAGCTGAACCTACCTTCAGGTTTGGGGGCAACTAGGCAGCACTGGAACACCAGCCCTGAAGTCAGGAGGAGCTGAGCTCAAATCTCAGATCAAACACTTGACACTTACTAGCTGTGTAACCTTGGGCAAGTCACTTAACCCCAAGTGCCTAAAAAGAAAAAAAAAAAAGAACTGCAGGAAGGTGAGTCTGAATATATGATTGAAACAACCACTGGTTAGACTGCCTTTTCTTCCCTATTTCAACCACTTAGTAAATCACTTAAGCTCCCCTCCTTTCCATTCTCTTCCTTTCTCCTCTTTTTTTCTCTTTCCTTTACTTTTTTTGTGCCATGTATAAGATAATTTGATGAGAAATTCTGTGTAATATAAAAATATAAATCAACATTCATATACTTGCTTTGCTTTTTAGAATTAATCCTTTAGAATCTTTCATGTCATTTTTGATATTTATCCAGTTCTTTAAAAAAAAACCTGTAAATAATTTGAGAATTGTAACTTTTATCACATTCATCCAATTTATCTTACAAATATTGAATTTCCCTCTAAATATTTACAACTTTATTTAGGTCAATATGCTTTTGCAATTATCTTCATCCCTATCTCTTGATGCTAGTCAATTGATTCTGAGTTAATTCTCAGATGTTTTACTTTTGTTGTTATAGAACTTTTAAATATTGTTTTCTTTGTGTTTCTTGGCAGCATATAAGAATGTAAATATTTGTGGTTTTTTATCCTGTATCTTACAGCCTTGCTGAGCTCATTTATTATTTCACTTTTGTTGTCTTTGTCATTGTTGTTAAGAATGATGGATGTTCTAGGCATATATAGAGGGCAGTTCTGAAAAAGATCTTCCCTGCCCCCTCAAGAGACTTCAAGCTCAATATTAGTTAGCAGTGTAAATGGCAGTCAAAAAAAAAAAAGACTCAAGCAATGTGCATTGTTTTTCCAAAAAAGGAAACTCTGTCTGTCCTCTGCCCTCATCAGAAATACCCTGTTCATTTGTTTTAAAGGCAATTGGGGTTAAGTGGCTTCCCAGGGTCAATCAGCTAGCAAGTGTCAAGTATTTGGTCTGAGGCCAGATTTGGACTCAGGTCTTCCTGACTTCAGGGCTGGTGCTCTATCCACTGCACCACCTAGCTGCCCCTACCCTGTTCATTTCTGAACATTATAGCCTCGTTGAGAAAAAAACATTAATAAATTGAAGAATGAGAAGTAGAAAACCAAGATGATAGGGCAGGATTGAGTCCATGATGTATGAGAAGTATCTGGAGGAAACGGGGATGTTTTGCCTAAAGAAGCAGTTCTGCTTGATTTCAATTCTACTGAACAAGATGCGACATCCCAGGTTAAACTCCTCATTTCTAATCTTATCACCAAGATACTGACTTGAACCTTGGATACCACCTTCCTCAGGCTCCTCTCCCTTCTGATTGGAAGGCTGAAGTATCAAACTCCTCCCAAAGCTTTCTTTTATAGGTGGCAGAAATTGGACTTCCAACTCACTCCACTTTGCATCACTACCTCTACCTGGTTTCAACTTCATGGAACAAGATACTTCTTGGTTTCCCTTCCTTCTCCCTTCTATTTCCAGTTTCCTTTTGTGAGTTGTCTTCCCACTTTGGATTGTAGATTCCTTGAGGGCAGGAGTTGTTGCCTGGCACTTTGTAAGTGCTTAATAAATGTTTTTTTTTTCTTTTAATTAAACTAAATTGAAAGACTCAAAGTGGACATAATAACTGCCTTTGAGTATTGAATGCTAGTAATGCAAAGGAATATTAAACTTTTTCTATTAGGTTCCAGGGGACAGAACCAGGAGAAATGAGTAGAAGTTGCCAAGAGGTCAATTTAGGCTTGATATTACACACATACACCCACACAAACACACACACAAACAACTTCCTAATAATTAGAGGGTTCAGAAAGTAGAATGTTCTACAAATTTTGTATCTATCTATCTGTCTCTCTATTTAATGTACTGGTTGTTTCACCTGATAGACTATAAACTCTTTGAGGGTAGTCTTTCACTTTGTGCCTAGAACAGTGACTGATTAAAAAAAAGTGTACGTAGTAATTGCTTGTTGATTAATTGATGTAATTTCTTTTTTACTTTCCAAGAATTATTTTTTCTGCCTTTAAGATTTTGCAATTTTATAATTATGTCTCAGGTTCTTGAATTTTGGATTTCTTCATGCTAGAATATTATTAATTATTTTCCCTTTACCAGTAGCAGGATGGTGATTGGCTATTCTGCATAATTTTCTCCAATTCAAATATAAAGAATCCAACTGCTTTAATATAGAGTTCACTTTTTAAAAATTTTGCTATGCTCTCTGAAAACTCAATTGATCTAATATTTGAACTTTTCAATCTTGCCTCTGAGTCCATCATTTTATCACATATTGTCATTAGTTGTTGTGTGACCAGAATTTATTCTTCTAATTTCATTCTTATTGTTCATTGATCTTTATTCAACTTCACGTATTCTGCTTTTTGAGTCTTCTATTGATGTTTTTAGTTGTTCTTTTATATTTTGCAAGTTGATCCTTAATCTCTTTCCTTGCTTTTTTTTCTTTTACTGTAGAGCCTTTCTTTAATTTTAATGAGTTTATTGTTCAATTTATTTTATCATTAGTGTTTCTTTTTTTTTTAAATAAGAGAACAGATGAATAAGCAATTTCTCATTCTAAGGTGATCTATGAAATGAAAAGTTGTACTTTATCTTGGCCCTTGATTTTGCTTTTGAAAAACTGAATTTGAATTTCATTTAATTATTTTAATGAATTTAATTACTCAATTATTTATTTTATCTTTTGGTATTTCTTGTATTAATTCCTTTGCAGATTCAGCATGCAATTCTAAATGTCTTATCCCTTCATTTGTCAGAGTGCCATGGTGGATAGAGTGTTAGACATAGAGTCATAAGATTTGAATTAAAATTCTCTCAGAGAATTACATCGCTAGTTCATAATGAAAATGGGTAAATCACTTATCCTCTTATTTATATCCACTTATTTATATCATTGAAATAATAATGCACATAGTACCTACCTCCCACCTCCTTAAAGTATGAGGGTTATACACCCACACATACACACACAAATATTTACAAAAATAAAAACCATTTATGAGACCCAGAAATGCTTTGTGCCTACTTCCTCTCTACTAAAGGAGCCACATATTCAATGATTGGATTAGAGTTAGTTACAAGAACCCAGGCCTTTGATAAGACAGATTAGGCTCCTATTCTCAAACTCTTCAGTTTTTGATACTTCCCCCACCACTACCTTAGGGAAGAAAATCATTGAAGACTCATTTTAACTCACATATAGTATCTCTTCAAAGGTAGGGATGGGTAGAAAGGTATTTAGTGTACAGTATGAATCAAGTGTGGGCAAGAATTTATTCCCTACACATAAAAAATAACACAAAGTGCTCATGTGCATAAATTCACTTAAAATAAGATTCATTAAATAAAATTATACCTGTTATTATACTGTCCTGGGAGGATGAGACTAAACCTCATCAGAACATAGAGCAGTCTTGAAGACTGCTGGAATCATTGTTATATTTCACTTTAACTTTGAACTGTCCCTTTAAAGTCCATGTCTTCTGTCCAGGCAGATCAAGGTTGGCTTCTTCATCTTTTCAGTGGTCATCTTCTCTAACGCCAAACTTCTCCCTACCACCAGTTTGCTCTGACAAAAGATGTCCAGACCTTATAAAATTACAAAGCTGCCTTCAAACCTGGACATACCCAGTAAATGTTTGGTCAGGAAAGGAGTACAACACAAAAGAGGCAATAAGAAATATAGGCTCACATTTGCCTAGTTGATTCCTCCTCTTCTAGCTGCTACACATAAGCAGCCTCCATATAATCATTGTGAGAAAAGGGCCACCATCCCCTGCTCATACCTCACCATCAAGAGACTAAAGGACACTCTACAGCCAAGAAGAGGAAAAAAATAGAGTGGCCAAGGATGGGACATTCCCTTTTAAAGATGTATTGAATCATTGGATCTTCCTACTCACTGGTTAATAATCAGATTTCTTCATCATTTCAAAAGTTCAATCCACTTTCAACATTGATCAAGAAAACTTGTTGGGCCAGAATCATTAAGTAAGTCATTCCCAAGGAACCTAAGGACTGACCCTGCGAACATGGAGGACTGAAATCAGGCATGGAAACTTTGTGAATGCTCAGTACTTGGTTACATATTATGGAATTTAAAAAAACAACTTGCAGTTTTCCTTTGATTATTACATTATCTTTTATATATGTATATAAAAGATAATATGTATTTTTATTTATATTTATTATTATTAATGTTTCATATACTCATATTTCATATATATTTCATATGTGTGAAATAATGCATTTGTGTGTCTGTGTACACACACACACACACACACACACACACACACACACACACATGCTTCCCTCATTGTTACTATGGATTATTTTTTCATCACTTTAATATATTGAAAGGTAGATGACATTAGCTTTTTGATGAAATCTGTCTCTCCTCTCTCTCCTGTTCCCCACTTGCAACACCACCACATGCCAAGGAATAAAGATGAGGACCAAACTGGCACGTATTCATCAGTCTTCTTCTTGGCTTAACTGGCATGCATGTAAAGCTATTTCTGGCTGAATTGGAGAGATATAGCTATTTGAGGCAATGAGGCATCTGAGGTTACTGACAGAGACTTAAGGTCCACAACATATGGCTAGGACTATTGTTTCTGCTACTGACTGTTGATTCCCTTTTCTGCTTCCCTGAAATCTCCATAGCTTGTCTCTGTCCAAGTCCTGATCCTAGAGAGGCATGTGAAGACAAGCCCTGTTCCCACTTCACTTTTTTTTCCTATCTCAGTGGAAATATGCACTTGTAAATTGATGGGAAGGAGTTGGAGAGAGACAGAGAAACAGACAGACAGAGAGGTGGTGATTGTAGTTATTGTCAGTGCTAGAACAACTACAAAAAGTTCTGACATTTTATCTTTGTTAGCTTTTATGAGTACTTTATCCTTCTTTAAACCAGATTGTTTTTCTGATGTAGTATCTGTGATTTCCCATCCTACGTGAATCATAAAAAAAGTATTCTTACCAATCTGCAACAGTGGATCTTTCCACCATATTTAGGCCCTCCTCTTGGAACTTTTTTTTTTCAATTTTAAGTACCTCTGCATGTTGGTTCTGTCTATAGTTTACCCTTTTACCCATTGCTTTTAGTTTTTGTTGGCTTTTCTCCTTTTCTATTGATAGATTTCCTTGATGATATGCCTAGCACCCCTTCTCCAGCATTAGTCATTATTCAAAATATATTTCCACTTCCACTGATGTTTGTATCACCTGCAACATTTTCTTCTTGTGGATATTGTATTATCCCAAGTTTCATTACATATAATGCCACCAGGAAAACATTTGTTAAAAAGATAGGTTTTTCACTGAGAAAGTAGCTTGGGTTTATTAAAAATATCAGAAAATCTCATAAATTTAATCTACTTTGTTCTCTTCCACTTACTCAATTCTGAGTTCTACTTACAGTACATTAGCAATGCCTATCTCTAGTATGTATAATAATCCATTAATTTAATGAATTAACCTTCCACCTACATGCCATTCACAGTAGAGAGGGATTAAACCTCTTTCATTGATATAGGAAACTCCAAGATGAGGAAACTGTCTCTGCCAATCAACACTGGTCAGCACCTTCAGTGTAATGTATAGTTTGGGTGGTTTACAGCAATTGGCCAGTGTTGTTTTTCTAGGAGTTTGAATGAACTACCATGTATTCCAACTATGTGAAATTCCAGAATGTAATTATTTTCTTCATATCTGTGTGTATGTATGTATGTATATAAAGGTATTTTGTATTCACCCTTAAAGAGAAACTCTGAGGATCTTCCCCTCCCAGACTGACTCTTCTGTGAAGGCAAACTAGACCATCTTTTGTCTCAATTCTTACCTAGCCTTTAACCACTGCATGAGCACTGTCTCAGACAAACTGAGGGGGAGACCTTAGCTTAAAAATACCAAGGTCTCCCACTGCATCCAGGGCCATTGCCAGTCAGCTTGACCTAGGTCTTGCCACTGGACCCCAAAGACTCTGAAGGAGAGAGAGAAGTTGATGACTCTGCAGAGCGCTGCCTCACTTACATCCAATTCACTGGCAAGCCAAGACATCACCTTGCTGATGTCATTGGTCCTCTTCCAGAACAAAGGATAAATGACAGTAGTTTGGGAACTGGTTAGATCACTAACAGGTTAAGAAGTGATTTGCCCAGGGTCACACAACCAGTATGTGTAAAAGGTGGGACTTGAACCTAGGTCTTCTTGGCATACTTTGCAAACCTTATAAAGCTATATAAATGTTAGCTACAATAACTATCATATACATGCTTGCATTTATCAAGGAATATTTTATGATCTTAAGACATACATGTGCAATTTCTTATTGGAATAGAGCTGTATTTTCCTTTGTCAAGTTTTTGGTTTATTTTTATAACAAACAAATTGAGGATCTTTTGTTTTCAACATCTTTTGGACACTTGCTTTACTGAATTTTTGTGTTCAGATAACTGTGGAAGCCTTTTGATTTCCTCATTATTTTCATTAAGGATACTCTCAATATGTGAGTAGTTCATTCCCCTCCAAAAAGAAAATTATGAAGCAAGAATATGTCAGGCTAATGTTCTCTTGATACTTGCTTTTATCTAATAGCAATCTATGATTTTTTTCATCCTTTTAATATTTTCCCTTACCTGTGATGTTTTTTAAAATGATCTCCTAATGTTTTCATTGCCTTGCCTTCAGCATAAATTCCCTTGGTGTATACTTGGTCTGGTCAAGCATATTTTCCCAAATTAATATTATTTAGTGTCATTTCTATTTGTTCATATAACATATGAGGGACTGAGCTTTGGGGTTGAAATATAACAATATTTATGTTGCAATCAAAAAATAACTCGTGGAGATTCTTACAACACTGTTCCATTTTCCTTTTCCTCCTAAAATCTTCATCTACAAATGGTTTGGGAATAATGATTTTGTTGAATCTCTTTCTCATATCAAGGTTCTCATAGAAATTGTTTTTGCTTCCACTGATTTTTTTGGTTATTTTATAAGGTACTAATATTTGTAATTAGTCATCCTCTTCTTCCATCGTGTTTTACAAGAGTGAGACTCTTTAAAATTGTTCCACCATTATCTCTTTCCTCTTCACAAGATCAAATGGTTGCCATCTAAAGTGGTTTCTTGTCTGTTTCTGGACTCCAACTCTGTGATGTGGGGTGTGTGTGTGTGTGTGTGTGTGTGTGTGTGTGTGTGTGTGTGTGTGTGTTTCAAGGTTAATATACTTTTCAATTTCCATTTTTGTATTAACATATTGTTTGAATTTTCCAGATTGAATCTATAGAAGTTTTTACAGTATCTTTTCATTATTATTCTTTCTTTTAATTTGGTGTTCCTTTAGACATTTGTTGTGTCTATCTGTTGGTATATCCACAGTAGATTTTTTATATTACTCCCACATCAACAATTAATCATTTCTTGTCTGTGATAAGAAGATAAATTTTATTTTTGTCTTGTTCTGCAGTGCTTATTGTGTTCAGTGCCTTCTTCTCCTTGATGAAAGTATTCAGGACTTTTAGACATGCGCTTTCTAAGTAGTCTAGTGTTCTTCTGTGGATTTGTGCCAGAATTATATTTTCCAATTATTTTTTGCCATTCTCCCCTCAGCTTTTCTTTGTGTGGGAGTTATCAAGTAGAACTTCACTATCTCCTTCATTTTTTTTGTAGAAGATATTGGTTCATAAGATGAAATTATCATTGTTCTCCATTCACATATGATTACCATGAGCTCAGCAAGATGAGATGGCCATACATCACAAACTTATGATTCCTATTGCTTCTTCAAGAAGTTATGAGCCATCCATTATTTCAAGGGTATCTCTTTTTTGTCTCACATTGTTTACCTGAAGAATGCTAATATTGATGAATTAATGAATTTTTGTATCTCTTAGTATCTCTAGCACTTAGTACAATGCCAAAAATTTAGTAGGCACTTGTTAAATGACTCCAAAGTCATAATATATAAAAAATATCTTTTGCCAAGGATAAGGAGATAGAAAAATTACATGAAAAACTTAATAAGAACCAACAAATTAAATCAACATAAAGTCTAATGCATGATACCTTCAAAGAAAAGGGGTTATAAGAAAGAATGATGAAAAAATATTGGAAACAAGGCTCAAAATAAATTATAGGTCAAAGGCTTATATATAATACATAAACCTTCTGCCCATGAATCATGAATATTTTCCTGATAAAGAGAGTCCAAAGATACCAGAAAGGCCAAGCACTGAACGATCACAGACAGACAGACACACACACACACACACACACACACAAATAAAATTAATTTTAATTTAAGATTACTTCCCTTCATTCACTCTACAATCCAACAAAGTTGGCCTTCTGACTCTTCCAGACACACAATCTATCTCTTGGCTTTATGTCTTTAAAGCATGTAATTTATTTGCAGACTATCTCCTCATCCTTGAAATGTTCTCCCTATACACATACACACATACATATGTTTACATATATATATATATATATATATATATATATATATATATATATGCATATATATATATATGCATATATATATATATATATGCATATATATATAATATGCATATATATATATATATATATATACACACACACACACACACACACACACACACACACATATAAAATACGCATGGCTAAATTATGCATGTTTGATGCCTATATTATGTAGAAAAATGTGATGATGATGGTGGTGGTGGTGGTGGATTCATCTGTATAAGCTACTTGTAGACAGGAGTTATTCCATTTTTTATTTTTAATTCTGGTACCTAGCATAATGTCTGACCTATTTTTTTTATCTAGACCTGTAATTTTGCTAGCATAAAGAAGGTCATGTGAAGGCATTTCTTCTATCAATAAAGATACCCAATCTTTTTTTGTGAAACTTATAATTTAAATACTTTTTTCCTGGGGCTCTGAGAGGTTAACTTGCCCATGGTGAAGCAATAAGTATTAGAAGGAGGACACATGGGTGATTCAAGTTATCCTGATTCCTCTATCTACTACACCAGGTTGCCTCTAACCTTGCAAATAGTGCTTTAGTAAACATTTATAAAATTGAATTAAATTGAATCAAGTATCCTTTGACAATTAATATCCCTTATAGAGCCTGCCTCTTAACACAATTGCCTGAAAGGTACAAAAAATATAAGGCACCACTATGATTGCTGTTTAAAATGCATTAAAAATGCATTTAAAAAAAACCTTTTTCATTGTATTGAACAAAATATTGCCATAAAAGCTTTTCTCCAACAAAGTTTGACATATAACAAAATCATATAAGTATCCTCAAAATATAAGATAACATAGATAAGTTTGACAATTCTCTATCAATTTCAAGTAAGGAATAGTACAGAGTTCTGTATGCATTGCAAGCGTTTTGATAAATTCATGCAGAATGTCCCATACAGAATTCAAACTGAACAGGGATTCACTGGAAATGGTGATGTTTTACTGATACATCTTTTTTAGAATGATTTTGTATTGATTATATCAAGCCCTAGATCAAGAAAGAATCTCCTTAAAAGAGTTTGCTTTAACCACACAGTCACACACACACACACACACACACACACACACACACACACACCCCACACACGCCAAAATAAAAACAAAAGTGAATGAGGAATGCCTACTCTCTAGCCTAGACTAGATTTTCCATCTGGAAGGAGAACCAAAGACCTGGTTCATCATACAGATATTACATATAAATGGAGCGGTTAATGCAATAGAAGGAGAACAGCATTCTGGAAATTCTTTAGGGAGACTGAGCAATGTTTTCTAATCATCCTGAGCTTCTCCCTGAAATGAAGGTCCATATGGCTTACCATCAATATTCCTCTGATCATGTTGTGTAGGCATATGTCACAGAATATGAAAATTGCTGAAGAATTAAAGGTGAGGGTCACCCAAAATAATAGTTCAAAGTGAGCAGGAAGCAGTTATATCACTAAAAATAGAATCTGATATAAGTGCATATAAGATAAAATAGGAGTGATGTGTGATCAGAAAAAAAAAAGAGCTGGATTAGACTCATAAAGAGACTGATGGAGGAGAGAACCATTATAAGATAAGATATTTGTGGATTGAGCTGTGTCTCTGGATTGGAGGGAGTGTACATGTATTTATACATATATACATACATATATGTATATATGTATACATTTTATTTTTAGGCAATTGGGGTTATGTGACTTGCACAGGGTCACACAGCTAGTAACTGTCAAGTGTTTGGTCTGAGACCGGATTTGAACTCAGGTCCTCCTGACTTCAGGGCTGGTGCTCTATCCACTGTGCCACCTAGCTGCCCCAGAAGGGCCTCTACATGAAATTATAGAACAGTAAAATATTGAAGTAAATAACAATACATTACTCAAGCAATGCTTCTTTTATCTCTCATTCTTATTGTATAATAAAATGACCTTATTTTTCAAGTCATAGATGTCCTTGATGGTGATTTTAGATGCCAATTCTAACATGCAAGTAATTATCAATAATATGTTGCAACCAACACAACTTGTAATTTTTCCATTCTTAGACCTTTGAATTTCCTATAATTCTAACTCTTCTCTAATGACATCATTCTACACTACCAGAATACTGCCGATTTAAAACACGAGCTTTTTTTCACTTAGTAGTATTTTTTTTTCTAATTGCATGTAAACATAGTTTTCAACATTCATTTTTGTAAAATTTTGAGTTCCAGATTTTTCTCTCTCTCTCCTTTCCCTCTCCCCTCACCAAGACAGCAAAAAATCTGGTATACTTTATACCTGCATAATCATGTTAAACATATTTCCACATTAATCATTCTGTGAAAGAAGAATCAGAACAAAAGGGAAAAATCAAGAGAAAGAAAAACAACAACAACAAAGTGAAAACATAATGCTTTGATCTAAATTGAGACTCCATAGTTCTTTCTCTGCATGTGGATAGCATTTTCCATCATGGATATTTTAGAATTATCTTGGATCATTGCATTACTGAGAAGAAATAAGTCTATTATAATAGGTTGATCATCACACAATTTTGCTGTTTCTGTGTGCAGTGTTCTCCTGGTTCTGCACAATTCAATCAGAATCCACGTTTTTCTGAAATCTACCTGCTCATCATCTTTTCACAATAGTATTCTATTGCATTCATATACCACAACTTGTTCAGTCATTCTCCAATTGATTGACATACCTTCAGTTTCCAGTTCTTTGCCAACACCAAAAGAGCTACTATGAATATTTTTGTACATGTGGGTCCTTTTCCTTTTTTATGATTTCTGGGATACAGACCTAGTAATGGTATTGCTAGATGAAAGGGTTTGCACAGTTTTCCAGCATGGTTTGGGTATGGTACTCTCTAGACTGATTGAATCAGTTCAAAACTCCACCAACAATGCATTAGTGTTCCGATTTTCCCACATCTTCTCCAATATTTATCATTTTACTTTTCTGTAATTTTAGATCAATCTGGTAGATGTGAAGTGGTCCCTCAGAGTTATTTTAATTAATATTTCTCTAATCAATAGTGATTTAGAGCATTTTTTTCATATGACTATAGATAGCTTTGATTTCTTCATCTGAAAACTGTCTGTTCATATAATTTGACCATTTATCAATTGGGGAAAGATGAGCTTCTGTAGCAGTGAGCAGTTTGGGACCCTTGAAATCACTGTATGATTTCCCAAATTTTACACTGCCTTATGGTGTTCTATAAAATTCTTAACCCTAGTTACCATCTATCCTTATGAAAATGAACTGAAGCCTGTCCAGAACACTAGTGGACTACTTCAAGAAGTTTTCTGTCCAACTGCATGTCAATGCACAATATATGTTTCTTCTCTATTTTATTTTTCTAGTGGGAATGGTTTCATCACTCTTATTTAAATGACTGAGTAGCAGTGAGTTTTTTATAGCATTATAGGGTTCTGCACAATTCAAACATTGTAAATGAGAATTGGAACATTTGGAAATACTTATCATTGATAGAGAATCCTTCTGTATAGGACATCCTGTATGACAAAATAGGTAAGCATCTCATTGTTTTACATCTTATTTGGATTGGATTCTGAGTGTATCCTTGAACAAAGTTACCTTTCTGTTGTGAACTCAATATGTTAAATAAAAATATGCTAACAAAGTACTACCTGGAAAAGACCTTTAGGTGACCTACTTTAAGGAATGTATCATGATGATTTCTCAGCACATCAAGTATTCCTATGGGGAAAAAAAAAGATACTTTAAAGGGCTGGAAAAAGTTTGTTCTCATACATAGATTAAACATACCACTCTTACCTACAATCTTATTTACACCATTCACCTATCTATACTTGAAATATAGTATCCACTTTTATATGGTTTAATCTACCAATTTATCACAAAGCTACAAGTACAAGAGGGCCCAAATTGATGAGGTTTTACTATACAGTTTTTGTGAGAATATTCATGGTCCAATATTTTGGCTTTTATTCTTCTCCATACTGTGAACCTGATCCACAGAAACCCATAACAAGGATATAAAAATCACATCCTGACTAATTCGTTTTTCAAATTTTGTGAGGAATTTTCCCTCAAATTATGCATACCTTCTTCCTTTATTCTTTCCTCAAATACTGATTTTTTAAAAAACTTTTCCTCAAAGTTCATTTTGGTTTGAAAGGGAACTTCATTTACCCTTAGTTATCCTTTAGAAAAAACTTAAATAAGCATTATTGCTGCTTGGGGGAGAAGAAAAACTTTAGTATGTAAGATGTAAAACACAGGCTACAGATGTACAATTAAAGACAGGTTTTGAACACATGGATGATTATTCAAGCTATGTTTTTAAAGGCTCATAAGACCTTTTCCCATGAAGATTTAAACATTTAACTTCAGCTCTACCATTCCAAAGCAACATACGCATTTGAAAGGATTATGCATATCTAAGCAAGACTTCTATGGCAAATGAAAGGCTTATCAGGGCACATTTTAGTTTAGATGAAATACAATGATTTATTTGTGAACATTGATACTGCTTGAAAAATAAAATAGAATATTGGATTGAATTAAGAACACCTTAATTCAATCACAACAAAATACTGTCTGAAATATCAAGATATCTAAATCAAAAATGACTTTGCAGGGCTGGGACTGAATTCTATGGATAATTTTTTCATAATCCTTCAGCTGACTTTGTACTTACAGATAAAATCATAGTTATCTTACTATTAGACACATTTGTATCCACTGAATTTACAAACAAAGGAGGTTAGGTAACTAATGTCATTGGTATTATTCATCAGGATTTCTCAAATTGATTAAAACATTAAAGGAGTAATGTATTTCTAAATTGAGGGCCATTGCATAGTTCAGTCCAGGAGCTAGTAGTAACTTATCATTCCTAGTGTCAGTTTGGCTAGAATGAAGTTATGTACAAGGAAGTAGTGTGTGATGATGCTGGAATAATAGTATAGTGTCAGTTTGTGATGGCCTGGGATTTTATGTTAAGAAATATTAATATTGGTATATTGATAACAAGGAACAATTGAAGGTCCTTGAGCACAGGGACAATAAGATCAGATCTGTCTATAAGATAAATGAACACTGTGGAGGAGAGGTTGGAGGAAGAATGGAAAGGAGATGAGAAGATTAGCTGAGGCTGAATGAATTTTCTAGGCAGGAGGTAAATAAGAGTCAATACTAGGGGAGAACCAGTAGGAAAAAGAAAGGACAGGGCATATTTGAGAATCATTTGGAAGTAGAATAATAGGAATCGATAACTACCTAGATGTGGGAGATGAGAGTGAAGGAAAAATCCAAGACAATACCAAGGTTTCAAACACAGGTGATTAGATGAATGATGGTGCTACTGAGAGAAATATAGAAATCAGAATGGGCATTCAGTTTTTAGAAGATATTACTTGTATCATTCCATGTATAGGAAAGGTACCTAAAGGGTAAAATTTAAGTGCAGAGAGGAATCAGGTTTTTAATCAACACAAGAATTTGAAACTAATACTCTAGGATGTCCCTAACTCTATTAAGGATCATCATAGGCTTTTTTCTTTTTTTTTGTCCTGAGAAGAACTAACCTTCAGATTTATTCTTAGAACTGATCTGGCCTGACTTGACCCCAATACCAGATATTGTTCAGTATTCCTAGAGACATCCCAAGTAAAAACAACTTCCTCTGTCCCCTGCAAATTGTTCCAGACCCAGATGTGTTTCTGAGCATGATCATTTGTGTTGTTTACTCCAGATTTACCTAAGGCAGTGTTTCCTGGTAGGTGGGGTGGAGAGGCTGCTTTTCATATTTGGGGGTGGGGGAAGGAGAAGGTGAGCAAGGATTGGCAGAAATGAAAAGATGAGCCTGGGATTATTGGCTTTCCAAAGGGCCAAAGGCAAAAGTCTTTTTTTACTAAATGAATCCACAGATCAAAAGAATAATATACCAGTGTCCTGAGGTTGTCCTTCACAGTAAGGCTTAGGCCAAATCAGGGTCAGGGTACAGAGTGACAAAATGACAGGACAATGACCAGGAAATAAAGAGAATATAGGATCAAAGGATAAGGATTACTGAATTCTGCAGGCTCAGGTGCTATTCTCCACTCATTTAGTAGCTCCAGATGGACCCTTTTGATCATAAGCTGATAATAGCCACACCTCCCCATCTTGCTGGATGAGCTTCAGCTGTTATTGAGGGCAGAGGTGGAGAAGACCTTGGCCTAAGCATTCATCATTGTGTATTTACCTCATTGTTGGACTTTAACTGGAGGACTAGATTGTTCCTAGAGCCGCTATAGTATTAGGTATTGATGACTCTATTCACTGAAGGGTCGAGGAAAATAATACAATATTCTATTTTCTCCTAGAATTCTTTCTTTAATGGAAAGAAAGTATCAATTCCATCTTCCACTCTGGACAGGGCACTAAAGCCCTCATCTAAAAAAGCACCTTTTGAATCTCAGATCCCTTCTGCAATTGTTACCTAGATATGATTCTATCCCCAAGGAGGCCTATAAATCTTTTATTGGGGATTTTAAAGCCCTGTATTTTTCCCATTAGTAACTACTCTCTTAACTTGCTGAAATAGAGTATGCAGATTTCTCAGCCTTTAAGGCAATTGTCATCTCCTCTTTTCCACACATAATAAATAAATTAGGGAATATTGGAGCCTTTAAATTAACAAAAGGTTAAATAAAACTTCATTATCTCCCTTGCTGATTTTCTGGCCGGCAACACATTTTGAGTAATACATTATTATATAAATAGCCCTCTGATGCATTATTGGAATATTATTATGGGAGAGTTGTTGCTTGGAGGCATCTACTTAAAGAAAACTGCCAGGCCCCAAGTGCCTAAAACAGCCATATAAATTGTGTGTTTTCTAGGGTTGCTCTACTCGAGGCCGCAGTAGCTGAAACAAAGCAGGTGGCTTTAGGGATCCTTTTCCATTGACTTACCAAGCCTGAGGCATCAAAAGAAAGTCCTTGGATTGTCAGGTTCTATCATTATTACTAGCCAATGTATTTTAATGGATGTAGTGTGGTTAAAGTTCTTATTGTCACTACTCATCACTGTTGGAACTAGGGATTATAATAATGGAGAGGAAAAAAAGAGAGATTTGTGAGGTTTTCTTAAGTCAAAACATTTTTAAAATTTAGAAATGAAATTCAATATAAAGAACAAACTTTAAGGTTTCCTCTTCTCAGTAAAAATCACAAACCATTCTTAGAAACTTAATTTAAGGTTTTGGTTGCACTAGCACAGGCAAAATGAAAAGTTGAGAAATGACCTAATAAATCTGTTAGTGTGGTAAAACAGTATGGACAATTGAGTTTAATCATCCCCTCTCTTTGCATGTATTAACAAATACTGTGGCTTCAGTTTCCTGTGCAATTATTTCAATTTCCAACTTCTCTTTTCCTGCATGGGTTCAGTCTATGTAATAAATTTAGTCCCTAATAAAGAGATTTCAGCCAGTTTTCTCCATCCTGCTCCATTCTCTAAAAAAAGCCTTCTCCACTGACTTATATGGAATAAATGTGTATGGAGGCATCCCTGGGTTCTCTAAAGTTATGCCAGTTTACACTGTGATTTATTATAGGGAGATGGAAAAGCTTCAAGTATAAGCATGTGATAGACCACATGCCTGTTTTCTGAGACTAAAAGTAACTATATTTGGAGAAGCCTATCATCATGTAAAAACACATTAAGACCTCAATTATGTTGCAAAAATTAAAAATTTAATAATACATCATTGTTTCTAAAGTCCTTGTTCTTAAATCAAAAACCTAATAAATTTTCTTCAAAGAGAGGGCTTAGTCAAAATAGGGAGAATATACATATACACATTAGGTAATCATTAATTCCCCAAAGGAAAAAAAATAAGTAGCACAATCAACATACAATGCCCCTTGGGGCCCCTCCCTCGTTCTGGCCCAATGGTGAAACATTGCAACCTTCTGTACATTTACTAGAATGTTGAATGAGTGTGGGGGAGGGGGACATGGGAGGAGGAGGACATGGTAGAAGGTGAAAAAGCTCAAAAAATAACCCAGTTATGATAATCTGAGAAAAGAGGGGCTAGCTATACAAAGTAGGATTTGAGGTAAGTCTTGAAAGAAGTCCAAGAAGCTGACATAAGTGAGAGGAACGTTCTAGAAATAGGGGACAGCCAGTGCAAAGGCACAGAGATGGGAGATGAATTATGACTTTTAAAATACAACAAATTGTCCATTGTATCTGGACTATAGAATGAATAGAAAAGAGTAAAATATAAGAAGACTGGAAAAGTAGAAAGGGTCCATGTTATAAATATCTTTAAATGTCAAACAGTAATTTATATTTGATGCCAGAGGGAATATGGAGCCACTAGAGTTTACTGAGTAGGGACTTGACATGGTCAGACCACTTTAGAGAAAAAAAAAAGTTGGAAATTGAGTGGAGGATAGATTGGAATGGGAAGAGATAAGGGAAGGAGATCAGTTAGAAAGCTACTTCAGTAAATCAGGAGAAACCTGATAATGACCTGAACTAGGATGGCGGTTGAGTGAATAGAGAAGAGATATTTATGAGAAAAACTGTGAACGTAGAAATCACAATTTTGCAGTGAATCAGCTGTGTTGCATGAGAGAGAAGAGTTAAAGATGGCACCAATGTTGGGAACTGGCTAAGGGATGGAACTGTCCTCAACAGCTCAGAATAGTGGAAAGTTTGGGGGAAAACATGAGCTCTACTTTGAACATAGTAAGATTGAGATTCCTAAAGCTATACTTGCATACATACATACATACATAAGCATATATATAGAAAGATGGATGTAAACATATATGCAATCTATGCATACACACATGCATATATGCACATATATGCATACCTATATGTGTGTTTGTATATTTGTGTATGAGTATTTATGTGTGTATATGTGTGTGTGCAAACATACATATACATAGATATATGTGAGTACATATGTATACATATATACACACATATATGTGTGTATATACATATATATATATATATATATATATATATATATATATATATATATATATATATATATATAACTTAAAAAAAAACCTTTGTAACCTTTTTAACCACTCTCTGCTGATAAGAAAAGGAAACTCCATAGAATTGAGAATGGTATAGTGGAAAGAACACTGCATTAGAGTCAGAGGGTCTGGATTCAAACTTTACTTCTCTCTTTTTCTCTGAGAAATTGAATGTCACTTGACTTCTCTATCCTCCTCTATAAAATGAAAGTGGTTGACTAAATGGCCTCTAAAGTTTGATCCACCTCTGGATCTATAATTCTAAGTTAAATGCTTTGCCTTATATCGTAGAAATAGCACAATCTAGGAAATCCTTGGTTTCTGCTATTCCTAAACATATTCAATGTAAATATGAAGGTCTCTTTCCAATGTGGAGGTTGTATATCTCAAGTGAAATGCATGTGTTTCACACTGAAGCTCCATAGAAGTAGTGTGAAAAATAGTGTGTGCTTTGTTTGACTGTAGTGATTTCTTTTGTCCCAGAAGGTTTAATGAAAACCAAAAATATTCTAAAAACAATGCCTCTGCTGCATCAATAGAAGTGCA
Source organism: Phascolarctos cinereus (assembly GCF_003287225.1). Taxonomy (NCBI): domain Eukaryota; kingdom Metazoa; phylum Chordata; class Mammalia; order Diprotodontia; family Phascolarctidae; genus Phascolarctos; species Phascolarctos cinereus. Next base: position 194,005,264 of record NW_027555847.1, read on the forward strand.
AAGAAATTTGATTCCCAGATTAAGATCAGTTAGAATTGTTTAGCTTGGCAGACACTAAAAAGATTTTCAATGTTATACATTCAACCAATCCAACTTTTAATACTGCTTTTTTTTAATGATTCTACTAACAACAAAGTGTTGATAATTACAGGATCCCACGTGCCATTTTTATTTTACTGGTATTTTTTTCACATTCAGAAACCAAGAGAAATAGGGTTGAGGGAGATCAAAATAGCAGAGTGGCAAAGTAAGGGAAAGGTGTGTATAGAAGACTGTATTTAACACTTAGTATGTTGTGTATGAGCCCCAGTAATGCTTTACATATTTAGAGAAAAAAAGCCTCTTTTTCTAGGTCAGATTAATATTATCCATGTCCTTCTCCCTTCTGCTCTGCCACCATTTTATTACTCATTACTGTCAGCATCTGCAGAGGAAAAAGAGAGGCCACCTCCCCAGAGGAAAAGAGGAATGGAAAAGTATTGAGCCCAACTGGATTGGATGAGGTAGCTAATTGATTAGAGGACTAGAGCTTTAATAGTCAAATTCTCCTGTGCTCCAATTCCTTTCTTCTAGAGACTATAAGAGTAGGGAAACCAATTGGATACAGAATTTGAATTTGCATAAGCTGAACTACAGGCTCTTTTTTTGGGGGGTAGAGTCAAAATGGTGGAGTAAAAGCAGTGACATGCTTGAGCTCTCCCCCAAACCCCTCCAAATCAAATACTTGTAAAAATTACTCTAAACAAATTCTAGAGCAGCAGAATCCATGAAAATACAGAGTGAAACAAATTTCCAGCCCAAGACAACCTGTATAATTGATAGAAAAGGTCCCACTGAGAGCACAGTTCAACACGGGTCATGCAGGCAAAGATGGGGCCCCAGCAAATCAGAAAAAAGAGGGAATGAATCAATCTTATTCTCATTGGATTTGGCTTAAAGAGAGAATAACATACACATTCAATTGGGTATGGAAATCTATCTTACCCTACAGGAAAATAGGGGGGAAGAGGATAAGAGAGGGAAGGATGATAGAAAGGAGGGCAGATTGGTGAAGAGAGTAATCAGAAGCATTTTTGAGGAGGAACATGGTCAAAGGAAAGAATAGAAAAAAAAACTGGGGTGTGGGATAGGGTGGAGGGAAATATAGTCTTTCACAACATGATTATTATGGAAGTGTTTTGCATGATTACACATGTATAACCTATATTGAATTGCTTGCCTTCTCAATGAGGGTGGGTGATCAGGGAGGAAAAGAGAGAATTTGGAACCCAAAGTTTTAAAAACAAATGGTAAAAATTGTTTTTACATGCAACTGGAAAATAAGATATACAGGCAATGGGATATAGAAATCTATCCTGCCCTACAGGAAAAAAAGAAGGGGTGGTGGTGATAGAAGGGAAGGCAGATTGGGGGAAGGGGTATTCAGAATGCAAGCCATCTTGGGGGGGGAAGGAGAGATGGGGAGAAAATTTGAAACTCAAAATCTTGTGGAAGTGAATGTTGAAAACTAAAAATAAAAAAGTTAATATTTTATTAATTTTTTAAAAGAGCCTGTATTTTTGAAGTTTCTTTTTTTTACAGACAAGTTCAAACTATTTTAAAACTGTTTTCAGTTTAAAGTTACTAAACAAATTATTTTTCTCTTTCTTTGTATTCTAAAAGTATCTAAACAGAACAAATTTTTTTCTCCTTTTTACTTATTTTAATTGTATCCAACATTGTTAGCTACCTTTTTTAATGTAATTTTTCTTTTTGTGAACTTAACAAATATCAACAGACATGAACATTTCAATATACAAAGAACAGAAAAGACAACTTTATATGAAACTATGAATCTTTCTAATGCAGTTTTAAAATATGTATATTAAATTTAACATAGCCACAAAACTTCCCTGCTTGACTGTATCCTCTCTTCTAACTTCCTTCTCCTATCTTTTTCAATGTTTCTTTGATGTTCTTTTTTCACTTTTCTTCTTCACTACATTTGCCCACCAATGCCTGCTCAGATCCCACTAGAAGCTCACTATTACAACAAACAAATTTAATCAAACAAAATAAATCAATATATTTGCTAAATTGGCAAATGTCTCATTTTTCATTTGTATTCTATCATCTCTCTACGAAGAGGTTGGAAGACACTAAAGTCATGAATGGTCACTTTATTGCTCAAAGTTCTGAAATCTTTTAATTATTTCTTGTATATACTTGTGCTCATTTTGTAAATTGTTTTCCTGGTTCTACTCACTTCACTATATATCAGTTCTTATAACTCTTCTCAGTTTTCTCTGAATCTGTCATATCCATCATTTCTTTTATCACATCAATATTCCTATATATTCATATACCATGAGATGTTTAGCCACTATCCAAGTGTTTGGCTTTAAAGTGTTTCTACTTATTTGGAGCAAATAACTTGATACTTCTTTGCTATGAATGAATATTGAGGCCAGTGAATATTTTGTATAAAGAGATTAACATCTCTTGATAATATTTAATCATTCTAAATGAAGAATAGCAATCTAAATTGGGCAACAAGATTGGAAGAGTTAATCTCTGGAGATTTGATAAAGGATTTTATAGTGGGGCTTCGGTATATAGTATTTTAAGGACATTATATATGACTAACATACAATGTAATAGGTTATGAAATGTAGTTCAACAGGCCAGCTACTAAGTATTTGTAACTTTAATGTGAACTGAAGAAAATGAATAATATGCTGTGCTCAGAACTGAATAGTAAGACCAGTCTGTAATATATTTTTGACAATTATTCAATACTTTCAATGATCTCAACCATGAGTTTCCATTATCTTAACACCAATATTATTCTAATGGAACCTTATGTTTTTAAAGTTGAGAGTCACATCAAGTCCACAAACATTTTTTTTTAAATAGTCCCTGCTATATGCCAGACACTGTGCTAGGCATTGGAGGTACAAAGAAGAGTGAAAGACAGTCACTACTCTTGAAGAGGAATGAAAAGTACATATGACAGAAAAAGCATCTAAAAGAAAAAAAAATTGTAGTTATAAATAAGTTGTAGCATATTACTAAGAGGCAGATGGCACAATGGATAAGGCACTGGTCCTAGAATCAGGAAGACCTATCTGGCCTTAGATATTTACCAGGTATGGGATCCCTGGGCAAATCATTTAACTGCTGTCTGCAAATCATTTAACTGCTGTCTGTCACCATTTCCTAACTGTAAAATAGATTTAATAAGCCTACTTTGCAAGTTTGTTTTAGGGATCAAATTACACACACACACACACACACACACACACACACACACACACACTAGTAAGCACTTAATAAATGTTTATTCCCATCCTGTCCCAAGAATTACTGAAGTAGAAGTATGTCAGTGGAAAAGGAGAAGGGCTCTTAATGTAGCAAGAGTGAGGAAAAAAATGGAGAGCTCAGGATCTATATTGGTTTCCACACAATTGGAATCCAAGTTCCCCAATACATTGAATGGATGCTTTATGGAATATTGCTACATGGGTAGGAATTACTAGGATTAGAATGTAGTATGATCTGCACTGGTGGAAGGATTAGCCTTACCAACAAGTCCACAAATCCACTGAAGTATCAAAGAAGTATTAGTATCTTAAGTTATATACAGTAGAGCCTACTATAGAAAAAACACACATACACAGGAAGCAGAAAAAGTCAGGCATTCAGTGCTCTACTGCAGCCTAATTCTTGTCTCCTAGAACTATTTTGATTTTATTGATAAATTCTCTGGAGATAAACTTTTTTTTTGTCTAGAATTCTATGTAGAACACCTATTAATACAATTCATGTTCTTATCTTAGACTTAAAATTCAGTATGAGAATATCAATAAGGAGATAAGCATAATATTAGGAACATGATCTGCGTAGTCCTACCTTTCTTTGATTCCTGTCATTGCATTCTTATGTGCTGTTCACTGGACATAAGTTATTGTCATGTTACTGCCTATCTGAAGATGGTAAAAAGGACAAAATTGCACTGTGCCTAATGAGTGCAGTAGATGAGACCTCTCCACCCCTCAACTTGAGAACTGGTATCATGCTTCAAATGCATTTTCTGATTGAAAATAGTCCACCTGGGAGATGAGATGACAAGACGATTTTTATAAAATGTGTCCAGTGGATGCACCATATTAATTCCCACTGTATTTATCATTTACTGACTAACACATTCTGGGGTATAATCTACTGTAAATGATCAAGTCTTCCATCAATATAAGTTCTTGCAAACTCAGTTTTGCCTCAGGCTAAATCTTGATATTTCAAGGTTCTCAAACCCATGATAAGCAGTATTTTAAGGACTTCTAAATGTCTGAAGCCTGCCCACATTTTGAAAAATGCAGGTGTTTTAAGTCTTGAAATAGAAATGGCCAGCTGTACCTGAGACACTAGGGGCATAGTTCCATATTTCCTACACGGATTTTCACCCTGGCAAGGGGACGTGGCATGCATTGTATAATGGAGATCACACCATTTTCATTTTGGTTCTACCAAAGCAAAGAAAAGTTTGTTAAGAAACAATCATCATCATCATCATCATCATCATCATCATCATCATCCAGTGACTGTTGCCTTGAAATGAAACATGTGGTTAGGTACCAGGAGATGCCATTCTATGAAATCAAATGCCAGGAGCTCCTAAAATATATAGAATTATAGGAATAAAGGGACCTAGAGGGATCATCTGGCCCATTTTTCTATTGTTACTAATTGGCAGCGTGACCTAGAGCAAGTCCTGTAGATATTTTGGGACTCCTTTTCCTCATAGGCAAAATGAGGGAGCTGGACTAAATGGACTCTAAGGTCCCTTGCATTTCTATCCTTCATTTTGGTTAACATTGCATTCAGGTTGAATTCAGTCTGGATTCATATGACTCTGTGAGTAATTGAATATCTTAATTAGCATTTGAAGTCATAGCCACAGAGCAAGAAGAGATACATGATAGACAAAAGTAGAATGTAACATTACCAATGAATCAGTCAAGGAAGGAAGGAAGGAAGGAAACAAACATTTATTAAGACTATTGTGTGCCAGATACCATACTGAGCACTTCACAGATATCATCTTATTTGAGACTCAGAATAACCCTAGGGGGTAGACACTATTATTCCCATTTTCAGTCGGTGGAACTGAGGCAAACAGAGGTTAAGTGAATTTCCCAGGGTCACACATCTGGTGAGGGTCTGGAGCTGAATTTCTTCCTGCATCTGGGGCCAATTCTCTATCCACTTCACCATCTAGCTGTCTCTAGTAAATCAATTGGCAAAGATTTATTAAGTGCCTGCTTTTTGCAAGGCATTGAGCTAGGAAGTGGGAATACAAGAGAAAAATGAAACAATCCCAATTTTCAAGGAGCTTACATTTTTGTGCAGGAGAAATATTGTAAAACATATTATCAGAGATGTATTTAACTAGAAAAAGGGTATAGTCTAGTCATATGGTGAGAGCAAAGGGTATCCAGCAAATGTGCTGCATTCTTCACTGGTATCCATGCAATGTCATGGCCTGCAGAATGCTAAGTGAATTTGCCCAGGGGAGGATTTACAAGAGAACATGGACAAAAAGATGAGAAGGCATGAAGGCTAATAGCTGGAGAGGATGCCTACATCTTAACTTGAAGACTTCATTTTATACTCTATGTACTTATGAATATCTTATTTATTTGTTTATAAGTGAAATGCAGGCATAGACCATTTTTATATTTGCCCTTCTTAGTAAGTTATGCACTGATATTTTCTGCCTGCTTCCTCTTGATCCTGTGGAGGAGTTTGGGTGCTAACTTCTGTCCATTTGTGATTCCAGAAGCTTGCAATAAGAGGATAAAAAGTCCCCTAACTAGCTGCTGAGGTAGAAGTGGGCTCCTAAAGTTCCTTTTGCAGATTCATTTATTCACCAGGTCTAAGAGTTTAGTAGCCAATCAGAGGACTCTTCATCATTTCTCCCTATGAGCCCCTGAGTCACACAAGGCCAGAAGTAGTCTCCAAACAGTTGACTAGCAGCGAAAATATATTACCTGAGATATACCACTGTGTATCTGTACCACCTGTACAGATATGGTACCGCTCTGTACCACCCGCCAGGAAGGGTAAATATGAGCAAAATCCCAGTATAGTAATATGTACGTACCACTAAACAAGTTACCCTCATCCATACCTGCACCACCTTGTCACTCTCTACCCTAACACATGGTACCCAGAACTAAACACAATACTCTAGCTGTCATTTACAATACAGTTGTCTAGAGAATAGTGGCTGGTCTATTATCTTAAAAGATTTTTTGGATTCTGTGTTTGAAATATTATGCTCCCATTCATGCAACTTAATATCTATTAGGTTTTGATCAATTATATCACCTTGCCACCTCATCTTGAGTTTGAGGTCCACTGAAATACCTGTTTTGTGCACATAATATGTTTCCCATATTATAATTCAGTATTTAAAAAAAAAAACACATATAAGACTTATGTACCCTATTAAATACTTCCTTTAGCCTAGAGCATATGGGGTGTTCAGAGGACTAGCACCTCTAGTGTGAGGGCTTGTAAAGCCCTTTTCTAGGCTGCTCATCAACCTTTGATGTCAACCTCTAAAATAACTCTCACCTGTAGCCCCAAGAAGCTGTAGCATGTACAAGTGGCTACACTCTGTTAAAAAAAAAAAGTCTTGGCAGATGGGCTAAATCTGGTTGAGAATAACAGACAGACCTCAAACCCATTAGTGAGTTAGAGGGGTGTCTACCCTAAGCATGTGACGACTTCCTCAGTGCAATGGGAGGATGAAAACAATTTATTCCAATGGCCGTGGAGGCAGGTGAAGCTGGCACAGTGGAACACTTAGAGCTTGGTCAGAAGTTGAAGACGACAAGGTCATCTGCTGCATCCCAATAGTCTTGAGTTTTTTTCTAGCCACTTGACTTCTATTACTGGAAGAAAGAGGCTGTCAACTTTGTGCAATTCTACCTCACTTAAATCCAATTCACAAGCAAGTCAAGACATCACCTTGTAATGTTGTTTGTCCTTTTCAAAAGCAAAGTATGAACAATAACTTCCCTTAGCCTATTCCATTATACCCACCATTCTATTATAAGAGGACAATCTTTTTATTGTATAATTAAAGGCTTAAAATACAACTGTGCTTGTAGAAGGAACAGTGACTTAAGAACAGCAAAATTAACAATAACTAACATTTCTAAATGACTAACCTAAACAGTGATCTATGAGGGAAAGAGGAAGAATCATTTAATCAACAAGCATTAATTACCTGCTATATTCCAGGTACTTTGCTAGGCACTGAGGATACAAATACAATTTTTTTTAATCTATTCTCAAGGAGCTTATATTATATAAATATATATATATATATATATATATACACACACACACACACACACACATGTACATATATATACACATATATATTCACATATATGTGTGTAAATGCATATCTATAGATGTATGATAAATATAAATGTAAGAAATAGAAAATAAATTCAATGCAGATAAATACAAGTTGTTTAGAGAGGCAAGGGACTTGTAATTGGGAGGATTAAGAAAAGCTCCACGTAAAAAAAGAAAAAAGGAAATGGTGTCTGAAGTGGGGAGAGAGTGTAAGGTAGGAGAAGTGAATGGTATAGAGAAAATGGGAAAGAAAACAGAAATGCATCCTTCACTAATTATCTATTTTGTTCAGTTCTGAGCATTGGGTAAGATGATCAGTAATAAGATGCAATGGGTCCAGGATGAGTTTTGCCTACTCAATAAAACTTGAGATGGCATATTGTTTTTCAAGGAAACTAAATCATATTTGCAAGAGTTACCTATTATGCTGAAAGAGTTCGTGCCCTTTACAATCAAGAATGAACTCAAATTGCTGAGAATTAAGCTCATTATCTGATTAAACTTGACAACACATCTGTGAAAGTGACTAAGAAGCAAGAATAATGATTCCCATTTTATGAACAGATGACCCTGAAAGATTGGGACTGGTTAATTCTATTGAGTTTAACATTTAAGCACTACTGTTATAAATTGATGACAGTACTTTTCTCATTTAGGGTTGATAGGGTTTAGAGAACATCCCATGGTTCCAACAAATCTGGGAGCATTTGCTACTAAGAAAATGTTTCAGATAGCTTTTCAATTTTTCTTCTAAGATCTACTTTTCCAATACTCTTCAAGTTATTCTAATGAAAACAGAGACAGGTTTAATTAGGTCCCGACATATCTGTCACACTTCTCTCACCATATGCTTGGCCAGAAGGCAATAGAATTAGTATCAACAATAGTAGCAGTAGCAACCAGAGGCTGGTAGGCTGAATTAGACAAAGGAGTGACAGGGAGCAAGGCACAGTTGAAACTACTGGGGCACAGTGAATATTAGAAATCCAAATCTTGGATCCTTAAACACAAACTGCTTTCTACACTATGAAATTTGTGAAATACTTCAAGGTCACTAATCAAAATTTACTTCAACACAATTCTCTCTTTTTAGATAGATAGATATGCATGTGTACATATCTATTAATAAATAATAGCTAACATTGATATAGTGCCTACTATTTGCCACTAAACATTTTACAAATATTAGCTCATCAAGTCTTCATAAACAATTTGGGAGGTAAGTGTTATTATTATCTTCATTTTCCAAATGAAGAAACTGGGGCAAATAGAGGTTAAATGACTTGTTCAAGGTTGCACAGCTACAAAGTATTTCAGACTGGATTTGAATTCAGGTCTTCTTGTATTGGCAATGGATAGTCATTGTTCTCTCTCTCTCTCTCTCTCTCTCTCTCTCTCTCTCTCTCTCTCTCTCTCTCTATCTAATATACCTAGAACCATAATTTTTGTGCATATCTTTCACACAGCTTTCAAAAAATATTCTTAATTTTGTACAGATATGACCTTCAATGATTCCCTGGTGCTTACAGATAAAATTACAGAATCTATTAACCTGGCATTTAAGTCCTTCCACAATAAGGACCTCAACTACATTTCTGACCTTATTTCACATGATTCCATCAAGAATTTTATATTACAAGCAATGCTGACTAACTGTAATTAACCATTCACTATTTTCAGTGCCCTTTCTCCCACCACTATATTATTATACAAGTCATTTTCTGAACAACTCAACTTGTTGAAATACTTTATTTTTAAGGTCCAGATCAATTACAATCTCTCCCATGAAGACTTTCATGATTTCCCACAACTGAAAATGGATTTTCCAATTTTTTATGTAGCCACTGGACCCAGATGGAGGAGGAAGTGAGGCTGGTGACTGCATAGTCCTTCTTCACTTAAATACAATTCATTTGAAAGTCATGGCATCATCTTTCTGATGTCATGATCCTCTTCAAGAACAAAGGACAAACCAGAGCCACATAGACAGCCACAGATTCTCTGAGTTTCCATCATAAGCTGCCTTATAAGTGTATCTTTAAAGTACATGACATATCTATCTTTCTCATTTGGCTGTAAGTTCCTTGAGTTTATTAAGAGCTAGGTGATATAGTGGATAGTGTCTGAACTGGAGTCAGGAAGACTTCAGTTCAAATCTAGACCCAGGTACCTCTTAGCTCTATGATCCTGGGCAAGTCACTTAAGCCCTGTATGTTTTAGTTTCCTCAACTGTAAAATACAATAGCAACAATAAAAAGTTGGGGCAGAATAGTGGTCCTCCTGGCTGAAATAGCAAGGGGAGTTGGGCATCATAGCAGGGGGAGATTGAGGGAATCTCTGCTGATAAGGGATTCCAGACCCAGCTGTGCTGCCAAGACATGGTGGACAAAAAGGAGCCAGCACATGCCTGGTGAGTGAGGAGGCAGTGGGGCAAGGATACTGCTGGCTGTGAGCACTTGCAAGAGAGTGGAGGTCTTGGTTTCTGTTCCAGCACAGAGGGGAGAACTGAAGGAGGATCTGAAGCCAGAGATCCCATCCCCCATCCCCCAGGACTAGAGGTGATCACAACAATAAGATGCTACAAATTAAAAAAAAAAATTAGCAGGCAAAGGAGAAGAATCCAACTATAGAAAGTTATTATGAGAATAGAAAAGACTGGGGTTCATCTTCGGAGGAGGATAGTGAAGTAAAAAAGCCTCTCATATGCCAAAGAATAACATCAAATTTTCACCTACTTGAAAATAGTTCATAGAAGAACTATAAAAAGACTTTAAAAATCAAATGAGAGAGATAGAGGAGAATTTTTTTTAAAAAATAAGAACAATACAAGAAAAACAAGAAGTTTAAGAAAAGATAGTCAACCAACTGGAAAAGGAGATCCAGAACTGGAGGAAGAAAACAATTCTTTGAAAATTAGAGATGAGAAAGGGGAAGCCAGTGGAGTTATAAGAGACCAAGAAATAATAAAACAAAACATAAAGAATGTGAAACATCTCATGAGAAAATCAACTCATCTGGAGAACAGATCAAGAAGAGAAAACATAAGAATAATTTTAGACACCTGAAAGCTATGATTAAAAAAAAAAGAATCTTGATATAATAATAGAACAAATGTTTAAAGAAAACTGTCCTGAAGCATTAGAACAAGAGGGAAAGTAGAAATAGAAAAATTCACCAATCACCACCTGAAAGAGATCCTATGAGGAAAACCTATAGGAATATCATAGTTAAATTCTGAAACCCCCAGCTCAAGGAGAAAATACTAAAGGAAAAAAATATTCAAGGAGAAAAAAAAATAATTCAAATATGGAGGTGCCACAATTAGAGTGACGTAAGACCTAGAAATGGTGACACTAAAAGACTGCAGATCTTGGAACATTATATATTGAAAAGCAAAAGAACTGTGATTGTGGCCAAAAATATCATAACCAGGAAGGTTAAGCTTACTCCTGAATCAGAAAAAAAAAAGGATATTCAATGAATTTCCAGACTTTCAGGATTTTGTTATAAAAAGTCCTGAAATCAATAGAAGAGTTAACATAGAAGATCCAAGAGAAATAAAAGGTACACATCAAAGACTAATTACAAGGGACTCAATAAGGACAGACTGATTATTTTTTTATATGAGGAAGTGTAAAACGTTTGTCTAAGACTGTTATTAGTAATTGGGTAGTTCAAAAGAAAGATTGGGATCGAAATGAGTATGATGTGATTCTAAAAAGTATAACTATTTAGGAAAAGGTAAAAAGAGTAACTGTCTTATACAAATGCGTTTCAAGAGGAAGAACTGACACAGAGGAATTAGATGGAGGAGGAAGGCTAGTAGTTCTGGAACCCTGCTCTCATCAGGAATGGGTTAAAGAGGAAACAGCACATGTATGTCTAAAGGATATAAAGGTCTGCTAAATTCAGAAAGAAATAAAAGGTAAGAGGATAGGCAGGGGAAGAAGGTAAGGGAGGGATTTTTAGAGGGAACTCTATTCACATCAGATCTGGGTTAAAAAGAGAACAACATATGCATTTAGAAGGTAATAAGAGTTCTTTAAATTTTTAAAGAAATAAGAGGGGAGACAATAGGATATAGGGGTGGGTATAAAAGATGCTAGACCACAATGAGATAAAAAAAGAATAACATATATACATACATACATACATATATATATATATATACATACATATATATACATATACATACATACATACATATATATGTGTATATATATGTGGAAGGCTATAAAAAGTCTTATAAATTCAGATAGAAACAAGAGGGTAAGGGGATAGGGTGGAGAAAAGAGAATAAGGAAGGGATCTTGCAAGGGGGAAGAGTAAGTAATAGGAGGGCAAACTAGCAGGTAGAAGTTAAAATGGAGGAATCAGGAAGGCTAGGAAATAATACACACACAAACATAAACTAATGATGAGGAGTAGAATTTGTTAGAAAAAAGCAGAGGTAGTAATCATGATCTCAGAAAAAATAAAGCTAAAATGTATTTAATAAAAAGAAAAAATAGGGAAACTACACTATATGTCAGACATATTAATCAATATTGTTTTCGACTATTTAAAATAACTAAACAGCATAAGTTTGGAATATTGCTGTGGTGTTGATGAGTTGGTGAACTTAGAAAAACATGGAAACACTAGGACTTATGAAGGATTTTGTTATCCACCCTGTTATCAGAGAAACAGAGGACAAAAAAGAATAATATGATCTTACACAGATGCATATGTCTACATATGGATATAATTATATATATCTAAGTATGTGTATCTGTATGTAAGTTTATGTATTTATATGTATTTGTACCTATACATGTGTGTATGTGTATATATGTATGTGTACCTATATATACACACACATATATATATATATATATATATATATATATATATATATATATATAATATATACCTATACATGATAGCTAGATATAGATATATGATAGATATAGATATCCACACTTAATTATAGCTTTCTTGAGAGGAGGGAAGGAAGTAGGGGAAAAGAACAAAGTAAAAAGCAAACAGCGGAGAACAAAAGAAAGCTTAAAAGGAAGAAAAGATTGACAGCTCTGAACACAATGTATAATATTTATTAAATAGGCTTTCTTGAAATGGAAATTTATTACTGTACATTTGGAGTCTTCTCTTAAGTTCTTCTGTGCGTGTGGCAATGCTTTTTTTTTCTTTTTTATTTAAGTTTTGATATTAATGTTTAAAATAAATTAATAAAAAAGTCATTATTGTATAGATTGTTGTCCCAGGTGGCGATGACTTCTTGAAGCTTTTGTCTGTAGGACACCTTGAAAGCCATAGTGATAAGTCAAGCCATCTAAATTTTTGTCATTTGAGGCCCAGCCTAACTATGTTCAAAGAGGCTTGCCACACACTCCTACTTTGGGTTTTTCTGATAGTAGCCACAGGGAAGGTAATGAGGATTGAAGATAACCAATGAAAATGAAAAGTTGGATACTTACAAGTAGTCTTAAAAGTTCATGATATTAGGTACCATTGGTCTTCATTAGAAAAGGAATGACACTTTCTATGGCAGCAGCAGTGGACATGGTTTAACCAATAGTATTCTTTGGGAATGTGAAAGCTAGACAATATCTCTTCTTGCATGTGTATTTTATCATTGTAATTTCAGGAAACAAATGAAAAAAGGAAATCAAAAAAATTCGGGGCATTTGTGCCTCAGGGCATTTGTTGAGACTAGTATGAATGATTATATTGGGACTTCTGGAGGAAGAACACATTTTTTCCCTCAAAAAAAGTTTAAATTATAATGATAAATAATAACAAATAATAATATAAATGGCAGGAACAAATGAATTCTCTTTGATGGAATAAACATTATTATTCCTAGATGTGGGGACTTCTCTATTTTTACCTTCTGTTACAGTATTGATTTATAAGAAATATTATTGCATTTAAAATAACTTTATCTGTCTATATGTGGATATTTATCTGAAATGATGTCTACATGCTGCATTCTGTTTCCTGTGCATTACCATTAGCAATGGATTATTGGCCCTTATTACAAAGTTGTGTGCATGTACTTCTGCCAAAGACCTTTACACAGACCCAAAGAGGAGAAAGAACGGTGATGAGAACTGAAGAGTAGAATGTCATGGTTGGGTAACCCTCCATTGTCTAGGGGGTGCAAAAGTATGAATTTTAAATTAATCCAAAACTAATATTTATAGGAAATAGCTGGCATGCGTAAAGAGAGTCACATTGGCAGTTATTGATAATAATAAAAAAAAATTAAGGACAAAAAATGAAAAGAAAAGGAACGAAACAAAGCCTGGTTTTCCTTATAAGTCCTTCTCCATTTCATTGACGCTTTTGTTCTTGGTAGTCAGCTATCTTCTGAAAAAAATTACCGTATCTTAGAATTAGAGACCTTACAGGACATCTGGTCTAATCTTTATCTGAACAAGAATCTCATGTTAGGGCAGCTAGGTGGTACAGTGGATAAAGCACTGGCCCTAGAATCAGGAGAGCCTGAGCTCAAATCTGGCCTCAGACACACAACACTTACTAGCTGTGTGACCCTGGGCAAGTCACTTAACCCCATTGCCTAGCCAAAAAAAAAAATCTCATGTTAACCTAACTTGGTAAACATTTACTAATAGAAAATGAAATAGTCCCTGTCCTTAAGGAGCTTACAACTATTGGAAAGATAAAACATGAAAAAATATAAGCATAGTCCAAATATAACAGGACTTTGGGACGTGCCCAAAATACCTGAAATGGAGGGACCTCTGTGGACGGCACTAGGGAACTGCTTCTATGATGATATCCTACATCGCTGTGGGTGGGAAGCAGCCTCTTTCTGTTAACTTTGAAGCTGAAACTGCATGTATCTTTAATCTACCTGACTAAAGCATATTTGCTCTCTCATTCTAGCAGCATTTGGGTTTGAAGGTCCCATTTACCTATAGCAATGATGCCATGTAGTTAGTTATAGGGAGTAGGAAGGGAATAGCCCAGAAAGCCTCCTTTCCTTCCCCTTAGGCTGTGGGACCCAGAGAGATTAGCTTAGGGTGTTGCACTTGTTTCATTTGTCCTTTTCAGTTCTAGATGTAGTGAGTGAGTGAAGTCCCAGACTTTGGAGCTGCAGTGACAGGGATCTTGGAGCCTAGAATTCTAAGCTGAATGTTGCTGCCAGGCCAAAAAGGAAGTCCTAAGAAACCAGGGTCTTCAGACATAACTATCCCTCACCCCCAACAACTTGGAACTTGGAACTTGGTGAAAATAAAGATGTATATGAATCAACCTAAACTAAGACCCTAATCCTTCTCCCCCACCCATTGATTGGGGTGGTTTAGGGAGATTGTGCTTCCAGGTGTTGGAGGATATGCCTGTATTTTCTTCCTATACCTTTAAAATAAATATTTCTTTTAAAAAGTGAATCTGGCTGTTAAGAGGCTAACTGGAATTGGGGTGGTTTTCCCTTAAAATTGAGGAAACAGTCATTTAGAGTTTGAGCCAATGAAAGAGACTAGACACACTCAATCCTCTAAGGGTACAAGAGAACCTAGGGGAGAGAAGAATTATAACAACCTTGGTTTTTAGGCAGTGGAAACCAAAGAATCACTTGTAATACAAGGGGGGAAAAGCAAACCTCTGGTGGGAGAGAGAATTAACTGAGGATAGGAGAGATATTCATGGAACAGGTATCAGAATCCTTGAAGGAGGTCTATCTCTTAGTAGTAGAGAAGAGGAGAGAGTATATTTCAAGCAAAAAAGACTAATTGTGCAAAAATGTGGAGGTGATTGATTTTGTATTAAATGCAGTAGTTTGATTTGGCTGGGATATAGAGTTTATAAGTGGAAATTGTATGAAATAAGGTTAGAAAGGTAAGTAGGAGCAGAACAAACAATCCTGCCACACCATAGCCGTTCAAACACTTGAAGATTTATCATTCCCCTCAACTCCTCCAACATCACTAATTCTTTCAACTGATCCTTGTTTAGTCTTTTCCAACTTGTCTAAATCTATAGCCTGTCAATCATATCTCAACACAATACTCTAGATATGATCTTACTATGGTGTGAAGTTGTTATTCCTTCATTCAGTCATGTCAGACTCTTCATGACCCCAAGAACCAAGGAATGCCAGGCCCTTCACTTGTCCACCGTCCACCGTCTCCCACAGTCTATCCAAGTATGCTCACTGTTTTCGCAACACTATCTATCTGCCTCATCCTCTGCTATCCCTTTTTCCTTTTAACTTCAATCTTTCCTAACAGTAAGGTCTTTCCCAATGAGCCCCTAAATCCTTCCTGGATCACTACCTTGTTATGATAGAGAGGCCTGCTTTGTTCAATGAAACTATGAGCTATGCTATGTAGGGTTACCCAAGACAGACAGGTTATAGTAGAGACTTCTGACAAAGGGTGATCCAGTGAGAAGGAAATGGCAAACAACTCCAATATCTTTGCCAAGAAAATCTCATGGACAGCATTAAAATGAGGGAGTGAAGACTGGGACTATTACCTATCTTGTTCTGAATAATATGTCTTAATGCTTCCAAAGCATTTATTATTGGCTGCCATTTTGCACTATTGAATCAAAATATCATCAAGGAAAAACTTAGCTGAGGCTGCACATAGATTTTTTAAAAATCCTAAAGTTGCTGAAGTATAGCCATAGACTACCTCAGTGGTGGGGAACCTGTGACCTCAAGGCCACATGTGGCCCTCTAGCTTCTCATGTGTGGCCTTGACTGAATCAAAACTTCATGGAACAAATTGGATTCAGTCAAAGGGCCACACTTGCGGAGCTAAAGGGACACATGTGGCCTTGAGACCTTGGGTTCCCCAGCTCTGGACTAACTTGAGTGGTATAAGTTATAGGAGTCCTGTTGCTTTGTCTCAACCTGATCTAGGTAGGCTGTATGACCAAGCTAGTTTGAAACAGATTTAGATTAGCTCTGATGGAATTCTCATCCACTTCCAGAATCTGCTTCCTTATTTTCTTTTAATCTCTCCAGAGAAGGACACCAGTTTGGCCCTTCTGTTTGTGGGTTACACTAAATATTCCCACAACACCACTACCCTCACTCTTTTAAGTCTCACTTTATATGCTTGCTTCAAGCTCTAGATGAATGTTCCTTTATCTGACCCTAGAGAGTCATTTCCTTGACTTTCAGACTATTCTAACTTGTTCCTTAAATTTCCTCTAACCTTTCCTGAAAATCTCCGTGGATTTGACCCCTGGAAATTTTCCCCTGATCAGTTTTTTTTTTCCTTTTATGGTTTAGTTTAACAGAAACATATTCACTAACTGGGCATTAGCATTACTGTTCTGAAATTTCTTAGCCAGTACTACTCCATTCAGTTATTCATTGTACATATAATACTTATGGACTCTTTCATTAGGTGAAGCTAAGCTTCTTTGACTATGATTATAAGGTATTACCTGGGACTAGTTTCACTAGGCTTAGTTGCAAACTCAACCACTGCTGGAGTTTATTTAAACAACACTAATTCCCTTGAATAGCCACCTAAACATTCTCATCTCTTCCCAATTCAAAGTTATTTCTCCTATTTGCCTTTCTTCTTAACCCTCTTAGGAAGTCCCTGTTTCCTAGTCTTAAGAATGCCTTTAAAGATTAGCTCATTGACAAACAGACATCATAGACATAGAGGGATGACTATATTTGTTTTGATTTTGTCCATTTCCCTAGATTCTTTGTGATAATTCACTTAAGTGCTTCCCCCTTTCTTCTTTCTCTGAGAGTATGACTTCCAAAAATTCTATACTTTATTTTGAAAGTAGAAAGCAATTCTTTACTAGTAGGCATTAAGGATGTATGGGATACTCAAGAAGACTAACAGCATTTCTGGTGTGAGGGCTTACTGAGCCCTTTTTCAAAGCTGCTTATCCACCTTTGGTGTTACCTGTCACCAACTCTCACCTGTGGCTACAAGAAGCACATGCACAGCAGCCACATCCCAGTAAATTCATCTTGGCAGATGGGCTAAACCAAGTTGAGGGTAACTGGTGGGCCACAAAAGTGACTTAGGGGAATTTCTAGTCCATGCATGTGAAAACTTCCCCTGGCAGAATAGGTGGATTACAGCCATTTGTTCCAAAAGGTCATGAAACAAAGGAAGCAGGCTATGTGGCACACTTAGAGTTTGGTCAGCCATTGAAGATGCTGCCTTCTGATAAACGTTTTCAGTGACCAAAACAAAAAAGAGTGCTTTCCAAATAATCAAAACCGACATGTTATATTTCATCAAGAAAAATATACATTCCTATATTTGTTCAAGAAAAAAATCCACTGAACAAGTATAGGATTTGGGAAAACCTTCTTTGATAGAAGTTAATCAGAAAAAGGGTTGGAAGTTTCAGTTTTGCCTCAAGCTCCAAATGAGTCAGCAGGGTATTAAGAAAAAACAAATAAAATAAAAAATAAATACTCATTTTGGATGTACTAATAGAAATTCTACATCCAAATCAAAGGAGGTAATAGTCCCACTATACTCTTTGTTGGTCAAATCTCATTTGAAATACTATTTTCAGTATGGAGGACATGGTCACATGGTAACTGGTTAATTTGGGGCCTGAGGCAAGAATATAAAATTGCACAAAACATACACATGCCAGAAGCATTGGGATAGATGGATAAGAGAAAGAGGTAAATTAGAGTAGCTCCAGATTATATTAGAGAGTTTTCCTAAATAATCCCATAGCAGGCTATAAAGGATTTCCTCCTACCAAAAAATCAACAACAACAACAACAACAATAACCTCCCTTAAAAATGGTGGAAGTAATCTGAAACCATAAGGTATTGGTTGTTGGATAAGGATGACTGACTGATTGTGAATCAGCCATTATCTTGATGACCTTTAAAAACTGGAAAGTAAAGGAGTGTCCATCAATTATATAAAGGCTGAACAAATCATATTATAGCAATGTAATTAAATACTAGTTTGTGAAATTATAAAAGGAATGGCTTCAGAAAAACTGAGATTTGATTGAACCAATTAAGAATGATTTGAGTGAAACTCTTTCTAATAAATACCATAATTTCAGTCACTACCACCAACCATGATTTCAGAGGGCCAATAATGGATATACATAGATATATACATGAATGTGTGTGTCTGTGTAAATAAATGTATAGATATATACATATACATATATGTATATATACATATGTGTGTATACATACACATATTTATATACATACATACATACATATATAGTCACACATATACATATAGATATTTCATTATGGTTTATTATATATTGCCACCAACACTGTTACACCCATCAGATATATCTTGCCATCAAGGAGAAATGTGAGCACATTACAAAAAATAAACAAATAAATAAAAGACCCAGCACTTTTGTTTGAAAGTTTTGGGGATTAACAGGAAAGGTCCCTCTCGCTGTGGTGGAAGGGTAGTAGTATAGGATAAGAGGCATCCCAGCAAGCCCCACTTCAACAAACCAGGGGAAGATCCTGCCCCTAGGGTGGTAGAGCAGGCAAGTCCCAACACCAGGAAGCCTCACATGCCTTGGAACAGGCAGGGGAACTAGTAGACTCCAGCTTGGAAAAAAGCCAAACCTCCCAGTCCTTCAACACTGTTGTGTTGAAGCAAAACTCCAGGAGGCACAAATCCAGGCAAGCAGGCATCTTCCAGCAGCCCAACCTTCCAGTTCTTCAAAGCAGCCCGGGTAAGCAGGTGCCTCCAGTGTCCAGAGCCCCAACTCCCATCCTAAGAGCTTCAATGTTGCTGTCCCCAGCTCAGCATCAAGTAAATTACCAGACCCCTACGGCCTCTAGCTGTCAGCACCTGAGGACCCATAACAGAAAGCCAGGTACCAGGGCCCTGGCCCCTGGCACAAGAAGCTTGAGTCAGTGCTCCTTGCACTCCAGTAGGAAAGGTCAACTTTGAAAGCAAGGAAATAGGCAAACACAATGAGCGAAAAGCAGAAACAGACAATGACCATAGATTTATACTATGGGGACAGGAAAGATCAAAACACAAATGCAGAAGAGAACAATGTTGTCAACATATCCACATCAGAAACCTCAAAGTGGAATATGAACTTGTCTCAAGCCCAAAAAGCCTTCTTGGAAGAACTCAAGAAGGATAAGTCAAATAAGGGAGGTAAAAGAAAAAGTGGGAAAAGAAATGAAAGACTCAATACCTTGGACTGTAGAAAATGAGTCCTTAAAAGACACAAAATTAGCCAAATGGAAAAAAGTACACTGAAGAAAACTACTGCTTAAAAAGTAGAATTGGCCAAATGGAAAAGAAGGCACAAGAACTCACTGAAGAGAACTCCTTAAAAAGTAAAATGGACCAAATTGAAAAGGAAGTACCAAAGCTAACTGAAGAAAACAATTCATTAAAAATTAGAACTAGGCAATGAGAAGCTAACAACTCTATAAGACATCAAGAATCAGTCAAATAAAATCAAAAGAATGAAAAAATATGACAACATACAATACCTCATTGGGAAAACAACAGATGAGGAAAACAGATCTAGGAGAGACAATTTAAAAATTACTGGTCTATCTGAAATCCATGCTGAAAAAAAAAAAAGAGCCTGGACAAGATCTTCCAAGAAATCATCAAAGAAAATGACCCTGAGGTCAAAGAACCAGAGGGTGAAATAATCATTGAAAAAATCCACAGACCACCTCATAAAAGAGATCCCAAATTGAAAATGCCAAGGAATATTGTAATCAAATTCCAAAATTAACAGTTTAAAGACAAAATACTACTGACATCTAGAAAGAAACAATTTAAATATTGTGAAACCTTAGTCAGGATTACACAGGACTTTATAGCTTTTACATTTAAAGATCAGAGCACCTGAAATATGATATTCTATAAGGCAAAGGAGCTTGCACGATAACCAAGGATCAAATACCCAGCATAATCTTTCAGGGGAGGAGATGTATATTCAGTGAAATAGGGGACTTCCAAGCCTTTCTGATGAAAAGAGCAGAGATCAACAGAAAATTTGATCTTCAAATCCAAAACTCAAGAGAGACATAAAAAGATAAACAGGAAAGAAAAAAAAATGTGATTCAATAAGGGTAAAATATTTACATCCCTACAAGGGGAGATGATACTCTTGAGAACTGTATCTTTATTATGACATTTTAAAAAGGTGTACATAGACAGAGGGTATGGGTATAAGTTGACTTTGATGCGATGATAAAAATTTTAATTAAATGGCAGAAAGGATTATATTGGGAGAAGATGAAATGTGGAGGCAGAAAATGTTAAATTATATCACATAAAGACACACAAAGACCTATTGCAGTAGAGGGAAATAAGGGAAGAGATAAGCATTGTATGAACCTTTCTCTCATCACATTTGGCTGAAAGAGAGAATAACATAGTTAGGTATAGAAATCGAATATACCTCATAGGATGTAGGAAGGAAAAGGGAAAAGAAAAGGGAGGGAGAGGATAGAAGGGAAGGAAGAAGTAGTAAGGGAAATGGGGAAGAAAAGAAAAGGGGGGGGCAGACTGAGGGAGGCAGTGGTGGAAAGCAAAACTCTAGTGAGAAGGGAAAGGAAGAAAGAAAGAGAAGAGAAAGACATAGAGAGTAATCATAATTGTGAATCTGAATGGGATGAACACTCCCATAAAACAGAAGTGGATAACAGAGTGGATTAAAACCTATAATCATGCAATATGTTTCTTACAAGAAACACATATCAAGCAGAGGGATACACACATAGTAAAGATAAAAGGCTGGAACAGAATATATTATGCTTCAGCTGAAGTAAAAAAAAAAAAAGCAGGGTAGCAATCCTGATCTCAGACAAAGCAAATGAAAAAAAATAGATTTAATTAAAAGAGATAATGAAGGAAAATACATCCTACTAAAAGATACCATTGAAAATGAAGTGATATCATTACTAAATATGTATACACTAAGTAGTATAGCATCCAGATTCCTAGAGTAGAAGTTAAAGAAGTTAGAGATAGAAATAGATAACAAAACTATACTAGTGGAGTACCTCAACCTCCCCCTCTCAGGAATACATAAATCAAGCCACAAAATAAACAAGAAAGAAGTTAAGGAGGTGAATAAAATTTTAGAAAAGTTAGACATGGAGAAAATTGAATGGGGATAGAAAGGAATATATACTTTTCTTAGTGGTACATGGCACCTACACAAAAATTGACCATATATTAGGGCATAAAAATCTCATAATCCAATGCAGAAAGGCAGAAATATTAAATGCATCCTTTCTAGATAATGATACATAAAAATTATGTGTAATAAAAGGCCATAGAAAAATAGACTAAAATTAATTGGAAACTAAATAATCTAATTCCAAAGAATGAATGGGTCAAACAACAAATCATTGAAACAATCAATAACTTCATCCAAGAGAATGACAACTATGAGACAACATACCAAAACTTATGGGAGGCAGTGAAAGTGGTTCTTAGGGGAAGTTTTAGATCTCTCAATGCTTACTTGAATAAAAGAGAGAAAGAGAAGATCAGTAAATTGGGCATGCAACTAAAAAAGCTAGAAAAAAGAACAAATTAAACATCCCCAATTAAATACCAAATTAGAAACACTGAAAACTAAAGGAGAAATTAACAAAGTGGAAATTAAGAAAACTATTGAACTAATAAATAAAACTAAGAAACCAAATTACCAGTATCAAAAATGAAAAGGATGACTCCACCACCAAGGAAAAGGAAATTAAAACAATAATTAGGAACTATTTTGCCCAACTGTATGCCAACAAATTTGACAATCATAGAGAAATGGATGAATATTTACAAAAATATTAGTTACCCAGATTAAATGACCCTATTTCAGAAAAAGAAATTGAACAAGCCATCAATGAACTCCCTAAGACAAAATATCTAGGGCCAGGTGGATTTACAAGTGAATTTCTACCAAACATTTAAAGAACCACTAATTCCAATACTACATAAACTATTTGGGAAAATAGGGGAAGAAGGAGTTCTACCAATTTTTTTTTATGTTACAAATATGGTGCTTATATCTAAACAGGAAAGAGTAATAACAGAGAAAGAAAATTATAGACCAATTTCCCTACTCAATATAGATACAAAAATTTTAAATAAAATATTAGCAAATAGATTACAGCAACTTATCTTAAGGATAAGAAGCTATGACAAGGTGGAATTTATACCAGGAATGCAGGACTGGTTCAATATTAGGAAAACTATCAGCTTATTTGACCATATCAACAATAAAATTAACAGAAATCATGATTATCTCAATAGATATAGAAAAAGATTTTGACAAAATACACGATCCATTTCAATTCAAAACACTAGAGAGCATAGGAGTACATGGAGTCTTCCTTAAGATGACAGGTAACATCTATCTAAAACCATCAGCAAGCTTTATATATAATAGGAATAAACTTGAAGCATTTCTATTAAGATCAAGGTGAAATAAACATGTCCATTATCACCATATTATTCAATATCGTACTAGAAATGTTATCTTCAGCAATAAGAAAAAGAAATTAAAGGAATTAGAATGGGAAAAGAGAAACAAAGCTGTCACTCTTTGCATATGATATGATGGTATACTTAGAGAATCCTAGAGAATCAAATAAAAATACTTGAAATAATAAACAAATTTAGCAAAGTTTCAGGATACAAAATAAACCCACATAAATTACTGGTATTTTTATATACAACTAACAAAGCCCAACAGCAAGCTAGAAAGAGAAATTCCATTTAAAGTGACTGTAGACAATATAAAATATTTGGGAGCCTATCTGACAAAAGAAACCCAGAAACTATATGAACACAATTACAGAACACTTCTCACACAAATAATGTCAGATCTAAATAACTAGAGTAATATCAGTTGCTCATGGGTAGGCCGAGTTAATATAAAAAAAAATGATAATTCTACATAAATTAATTTTCTTATTCAGTGCCATCCCAAACAAATTACCAAAAATTGTTTTAGAGGGCTAGAAAAAATAATAACAAAATTCATCTGGAAGAACAAAAGTTCCAGAATATCAAGGGAATTAATGAAAAGAAATGCAAAGGAAGGTGGCATAGCTGTACCAGACTTGAATTGTATTATAAAGCAGTAATCATCAAAACTACTTGGTGCTGGCTAAGAAATAGAGTGGTGGATCAGTGGAATAGGTTAGGCGTGCAAGACATAATAGTCAATGACTATAGTAATCTACTATTTGATAAATCCAAAGAATCAAGCTTCTGGAATAAGAACTCACTATTTACAAAAAAAAAAAAAAATTGCTGGGAAAATTGGATAATAGTGTGGCAGAAGCATGCAGACCAACATCTTACACCATATACCCAGATAAAGTTAAAATGGATACGTGATTTAGATATAAAGGCTGATATTATAAGCAAAATGGGAGAGCAAGGAATAGTTTATGTCTCAGATTTATGGAGAATGGAAGAATTTGTGACCAAAGAAGAGATAGAGGACAATATGAAATACAAAATGGATAATTTTGATTACATTAAATTTAAAAGGTTTTGCTCAAACAAGGTCAATGTAAACAAAGTTAGAAGGGAAGCAGCAAGCTGGGAAACAATTTTTATAACCAGTGTCCCTGATAAAGACCTCGTTTCTAAAATATGTGGAGAATAGAGTCAAATTTATAAGAATACAAGTCATTCCTCAATTGACAAATGGTGAAAGGATATAAACAGGCAATTTTCAGAGGAAGAGATTAAAGCTATTTATAGTCATATGAAAAAATGCTCTAAATCACTATTGATTAGAGAAACGCAAAACAAATCTGAGGTATCACATGATATCTATCATTTTGGCTAACATGATAAAACAGGAAAATGATAAATGCTGAAGAAGATGTGTGAAATGTGGAACACTAATGCATTGTTGATGGAGTTGTTGACTGATCCAACCATTCTGGGGAACAATTTGGAACTATTCCAAAGGGCTAAAATACTGTGCATACATTTTGTACCAGCTTCTAGTTCTGTATCCCAAAATGATCATAAAAATGGGGAAAAGAGCCACATGTACAAAATTATTTATAAAAGTTCTTTTTGTGGTAGAAATTGAGGGTATGTCCATCAATTGAGGAATGGCTGAACAAGTTACAATATATGAATTAAATGGAATACTATCGTACTATAAGAAACGGTTAGCAGGCAGATTTCAGAAAAACCTGGAATGTCTTGTATGAACTGATGCTGAGTGAAATGACAAGAACCAGAAGAACACTGTATACAGTAACAGCCACTTTGTGCAATGACT
This sequence comes from Phascolarctos cinereus, assembly GCF_003287225.1. Lineage (NCBI taxonomy): Eukaryota > Metazoa > Chordata > Mammalia > Diprotodontia > Phascolarctidae > Phascolarctos > Phascolarctos cinereus. Next base: position 194,029,943 of record NW_027555847.1, read on the forward strand.
AACTTTTAGACTTGACTATTTGCAGCAATGCAAGGAATCTAAGACAACTCCAAAAGACTCATGATGAAAAATACTTTCCACATCCAGAGAAAGAACTATAGAGTCTGATTGCAGATCGAAGCATACTATTTGATCTTTTTTTGTTGCTGTTGTTTTGTTTCTTCTTCCTCATGGTTCCTTCCATTGTTTCTAATACTTCTTTAGAACATGATTAATGTGAAAATATTTAATATGAATGTGTATATAGAGTCTATATCAGATTGCACCCTGTCTTGGGGAGGGGGGAAGGAAAGGAGGGGGAGAAAATTGAAAACTCAAAAGCTTATGGAAGTGAATGTTGAAAACTAAAAATAAATTTAAAATTAAACAAAAAAGAAAGTACCCCTCATGTTTATTCCCCATGTGGACAGCCTTCATGAAAAATCTATTCATCACTTTTCCCTTTGTCGGTATATATTTGGGGCCATATATGCCCTAAGTTTACGAGGGAATATTCTGATATGTCTTCTGATTATGATTCTGCAGCAAATACCTTCATTCTAATGGTGCCTTCTTACTTTACTATTGAAATGTAAACCTATTACTGGGGGATCATTCCCAATAGTTATAGGAATATAAATAGAGTATGAGAAAGCACCTTGAACTTGAGGCAGTCATCCCTAAGTTGTGCAACTTCAACTTGTTGGTGCATGGTGAGGACTGTATAGTTCAGAGAGGTGTCACATAGTTATTCTGAAACTTACTGTGTTAGAAAGTTCCCTAGGTCACCGACAGGTTGAATAAATTGTGCCTAGGGTGACTCAGCTAGTGCATGTCAGAGGTATAACTTGAACCCAGGTCTTCTTGGCTTCAAGGAAGATTCTCTATCCACTACATCAAGTGACTTTACATGTACACACATATTTGTAATGTACACAAATGCACATGCATCTATGTGTACATACATATAGGCATATATTCACACTCATGCATGCAAATATGTACAATGATTTATGCAAGCACATGTATACATGTGCACTTGGTTACACATATGTATGCTCATATAAGCATGTATGTGTTTGTGTGCATACACATATACATATGTATATTTATGTATATAGATATATTTTCTGTGCTCTTCAGCTTTATACAACCAAGACAAGTGAGCCCTTGCTATGTGGTTCTGTTGGGCTGTACATTCTGATATGATCACTAGCAGTCAAGTGAGCGGTCAGAGCATAACCCCAATGGCCACCTGTCTTGAAACTATGTCATGAGAGCAATATTTGAGAGGAAATAGAGAGTATTTAGCCTTGGTGTTAGGTGAGGGGACAGCAGGATCAAAGTATGGAAGACATGATTGTTGTATTTTCCTTAGCCAAGGACTTGAATGGGATGTATGTACAAGGGCAGCTTCTCTCTAAGTCACATCTTATGTAACATTGATCTCACATGCCTCCACAGAGATTTAAAGAAAAGTTTCTCTGTTGTCTTAAACTCCTTTTATAGCTCAAGTGTTTTCCTCTGCACTAAGCTATTTACACTAAATAGAAAACTAAAGTGCACTAAACAGCAGATAACCATTATGTAAGCAAGCTAGGAATAGGAACCAGACAAAATACACCCAGTCATCAGGACAAACAATCCGATAATGACAACAATTAAAGGAAGTAAATAAAAGATTTGTTGTCTATAAAAGCTGGGCAAACAGTTTCTCTGGTCTGGGAGCAGCAGTTCTGTCAAACAAAGAGGATCCTGTGAAGTAAATTAATAAATACATTTCTTTTTATGTGCTGCCTAAGGCTCTACAGGATTAATCTGTAGTATAGTTGAAATGTTTAGCAAAGTACCAGAAATGTGTCCCCTAAGCCCCAAATAGAGGTACCCAATCTATTTTGGGGGGAAATACTCTAAAAAACAATGTTCCTTATTAATGCCCACACTAACTCAAAAGGTAACATCCTCAATAGAGTATGGTAAATGATGAGAGTTACTGGACTGCAGTTGTATAAATGGACAGAAAGAACTTTATTTTTAAAGAGAAAAGAGACTTTCTTAAACAACAAGCCCACTGCTTATCATGGCTGGGATGATTTCAGGATTTTTCAGCAACCAGTACTGGTTTCCTCTTCCCCTGTGATGATTGAAATTCCTTTGGGGAAAGTTTCATTCTACATTTGGGGATGAGGTAACTGAGGGTCAGAGAACTCAGTTACCTAGTAAAGCTATAAGAAGGCATTTGACATTGGAAAGGCAGGAAAAGGAGTACTACAAAGATTAGAGCACTGAAGACAAACTTCACTTAAATCACAGTTTTGATCAGAGCTGGTCCTAATGCTTCCCCTACACTAGGATGTCATTTAGAACATCACTGCTCTAGTGTACCCACTTGCACTGGGTTTCAATGCTTTATTTAGAATGTCACTTAGTGACATTTATTAAAAGACTTACCAGAATAAATGTATCATAAACATAGCTTGAACATCACATTTATAACCTTAAAACCTTTTTTGGAAAATGACAAAAAGTCATTTCTGACTCAGGCAAGATAGCTGCCTCTACACATTTAAAAAGCAAGCTTCTTAAGAAACCCCATGCAGCCTTACCCCTATACAATGTTCTGACCTTTCTTTTACTCCTACCCTGCCCTATTACCCTATATACCTATAACATGTGCCTTTGAGCCTTTTCATTAGAAAATACAATGAGTACTCTGGGTAATCATTTTTCAAGACCATCTCAAGTACTGGTAACAGGACTTGATGAAAACATAGGCTAATTCAATTCCTCTCTTTTGCTCTACGAAGCCTATCTGGAATTATGGTTATGTTCTAGTAGTATGTTAAAGAATTCTTATTGTATCTACAAAGGAACATTAAAAAAAGTTTTATTAATTTATTTTGATTCATCAGAAATCACTTCTATATGCTTTTGAGTTTAAAATTTTTTCTCCCCCTTCCTCCCCACCACCTTTCCCAAGACAGCACACAACCTGGTATAAGCTATACATACACATTCCTATTAAAGATATTTTCACATTAGTGAGGTTGTAAGTAAAAGTTAAAGCCAATAGGAACCATCAGAAAGAGGAAACAAAACCCAACAGAAGGGAGGAAATAAAAGATAGTGATTCAACTTTCACAGCTATGATTACTATCTGTGTCTTTCTCTCAATCCTTTTTTCTCCGTTTATGCTTTTCTTTCTCCTTTCTCCTTCCCTCCCCAACTAGTGTTTTGCTTTTCACCACCACCTCCTTCAGTCTCTCCTCCCTTCTATCCCCTTTCCCTTTTCTTTCCCCTTTTCCCTCCTACTGCCTATAGGGAAAATTAGATTTCCATACCTGATTATGTTATTCCCTTCTTGAGCCAAATCTGATGAGAGTAAGGTTCAAACAATGCTCACCCCCTCCCTTCTTTCCCTCTGTTGTAATAGGATTTTCTGTCTTTTCCTGTAATGTAATTTACACTTGTCTGTCTTCTCCTTTCTCAGTACATTTTCTAAGATCAGACTAATCCACTTACTTGGATCCATTTAACCCACTTGATTAGATTTTTTTTATCATTTCATCAAAGTCAACTAATATCCACCCCCTTTATGTGTACTCCTTTAACATGGTGTAATAACAATACAGTTCTCAAGAGTTGCAAGTGTCATCTTCCCTTGTAGGGATGTAAACAGTCCACCCTTATTAACAACATTTTGTATCTTTCTGGCCTATTTACCTTTTTATGTCTTTCTTGAATCTTGTACTTGAAGATCAAATTTTTTGTTGAGCTCTGGTCTTTTTATGAGGAAGGTTTGCAAGTCCCCTATTTGGTTGAATATCCGTCTCCTTCCTTGAAAAATCATGCTCATTTTTGCAGGGTAATTGATCCTTGGCTGCATTCCAAGCTCCTTTGCCTTATAGAATATCATGTTCCATGCCCTGCAGTCTTTTAATGTAGAAGCTGCAAGGTCCTGTGTAATCCTGACTGTGGTTCCACAATATTTAAATTGTTTCTTTCTAGCTGCTTGCAGCACCTTCTCTTTCATATGGTAATTTTGGAATTTTGCTGTTATATTCCTTGGTATTGTCAATTTGGGATCCCTTTCAGGTGGTGAGCAGTGTATACTTTCTATGGTTATGTCACCTTCTGGTTCTAGGATTTCAGGGCAGTTTTCCTTTATGATTTCCTGAAAGATATTGTCCAGGTTCTTTTTTTTTTTTTTTTTTTTTTTTTTTTTTTTTTTTTTACAAAGGAACAGTTTGATTCTTTCCAGGACTTTGTCACTGCTGAACAATATTGCAAGTCACATGTTTTAACATGAGTTAAATGTGTGAATTATTTTGAGACCCCATCCAGACAGCATAAAACCTTAATCATGGGTAATATACACACATACTCCAATATGATCATTGGAGCTATGTAGGGGAAAGAAAATAAGAGATGCAAACTTTGGAAGCCACCTGATTCATTTTATGCTTTCATAGTTTCTAGTAAAGAATAACCGAAAAGAGTTTCTACTGTAATGTTTCGAATACACATATATATGAATATATGTGTCTAAACTTTTTATTGAAATATAATATTAATGGAAATATCATTAGTAGTGGAAGAGAAGAAAGGTAGAGTAATATGAAGAAGTTAAATCAATCAATGAAAATTTGTTAAGTGTCTTTTTATGTTCTAGGCACATAAGCGGTGGGGATATGAAAAAAAGGCAAAAAATCCTCACCTTTAAGTAGCTTAATGTATAATGGGGGAGACAAAATGCAAATAAATATATACGAAAATGTATACTGAATAAAGAGGAAATAGTTAACATAAGGAAAGTCTTTCTATAGAAGATGAGATTTTAGCTGGAACTTGAAGAGAAGTAGGAGGCAGAAATGAGGAGTGAGATCATTCTCAGAATGGAAGATATCCAGAGAAAATGCCCAGAGCTGAGAGGTTAGGCAGGGATGGGGAACTTGAGGCCATGTGGTCCTCTGAGTCCTCAAGTACAGCCCTTTGACTGAATCCAAACTTCACAGAACAAATCCTTTTATTAAGGGGAAGTTGGTATTCAGTCAAAGGGCCACACTTGAGGACCTAAAGGACCATACATAGCTTAGAGGCCGCAGGCTCCCCACCCCTGGGTTAGAGTGTCTTGTTTGTACAACAGCAGGAGCCCAATGTCACTAGTGTCAAAAAGTATATAGCAAGGAGTAAGGTTCAAGAAGGCTGGAAATATAGGTAGATGCTAGGTTATATAAGATTTTGAATGCCAAGAAGAATATTATTTGGTCATGGAGGTGACAGCCACTAGAGTTTAGTGAGGAGGGAGATGAGATGGTCATACCTTTGCTTTAGGAAAATTGCTTTATTGGCTGAATTGAGGATGGATTGGAGTGGGAAGTGACTTGAGGCAGGCAGAGCCACCAGCAGGCTGTTACAATAGTCCAAGAGTGAAGTGAAGTGAAGGCCTGCACTGGAATGGCAGCAGTATCAAGGGAAAGATGTGGGTATATTACAAGAGATGTTGCAGAAGTGAAATCAGGAGGCCTTGGCAGCAGTTTGGATATTGGCTAGCATGTGCAAGGCACTGGGGATACAAAGACAAAAATGAAACTACCTCTGACCTCAAAGAGCTTATATTCTACTGATAGTATGAAGAGACAATGGACAACAGAGGAACAAAAACAAAATAAACACAAAGTAATTGGAAGGGAACTCAAAACCTGAAAAATTGTGGGGTAAAGCAGGTTAGGAAATTAACTTTGAGCTGAGCACTAAAAGGAACTAGGGATTCACATTTTTTCCCTCTCATTACATTTCACCATAATAGGATTCTATTCTTCATCTCTACCCTTTACCTTGTTACTCAAGGAATTTTTTTCTCTTTATTTATTCCTTTGGCTGTCTAATAACTACTTTTATTATTTTGTTGTTATTATTCTAATGACCCTAATAACAGCCAGATATTTATTGAACATCAATAATTATCAACTGCTTCTAAAGCATTAGCACTAATTAGCCCTAAAAATAAGGCTTAGGTTATTTTAAAGGATAAAGTCATCATTAATATTGATTGCCATGCTAATTAGTCTTACTAGTAAAAGTAGACTATTTGATCTATTGCAATTAATAATCTGCCCACTGCAATTACAAGAAGCTTCATTCTAGTGTGATGTTAAGATCAAGCAGATTTCTAAAATTTGCTTTTTTTTCTTTTATAATTCAAATCAGTCTGGTCCAGACTCATTAAAATGGTTCAGACCCTATTTGCTACGTACATTGTTCAGCTAGAAACTTTCTAGTGATGTGGCAAGTATTTGGAAGCAAATATTCCTGTCTTTATTAATATAAATCATGAAATACCTCATCAGTTGAGGCCCCTTTTAGCCAAAAAGTTATTACATGATAATCATAATACCTAAACCCATCAGGCCATTATGCTCCTGAATTGAACTAAGTGAAATTGAACTAAGTAAAATGACAATGAGACTGGTTTTGCACACTTTCCAGTTGGTTTTGTTGTTGTTCAGTCCTTTTAGTTGTGTCCGACTCTTTGTGATCCCATTCTTGACAAAGAAACTAGAGTGGTTTGCATTTCCTTTGCCAGCGCATTTTACATGTGAAGAACTTCGACAAACAGGGTTAAGTAACTTACCCAGGGTTTCACAGATAATAAGTGTTTGAGGCCACATTTGAACTAAGGTCTTCTTAACTCTAGGCCCAGTGTTCTTTCCATTGTGTTGCCTAGATGCCCCTTTCCAGCTGGTAGTCATAAGATAATAGATTGAGAGCCCAAAGGGAACTTAGAGGCCATAAAGTTTAATTCTCCCATTTTACAGGTGAAAAACCGAGACACCAAGAGGTTAAGTAACTTAGTGTCATATAGCTAGCAAGTATCTTGAATCCAAGTTTTCCTGATTCTAAGCTCAGTATTTGAGCCACTACTCTGAAAGGACCTCAGCATCATTCAGTCCAATCCCATTATTCTACAGATTTGGAAACTGAAACTCAAGTGACTTGGCCAAAGTTACAAAAGAATGTGGCTAAGTCAGGACTATACTCCAGGTCCTGACTCCAAATAGAACTTTTTTTCTTATACCCTACACCGGAAACATTTTCTACTGATAACCTTTTGTTATGTTAACACCCACTTTTCTTGCCCTTCCCCTAATAAATATTCCCCAGGAATAATAAATTAGTAAGGGTACAATTCAATATGTTTAATATCTATGGTTCTCAATAAATTTAATGATTGATGCAGGCATTTAAAAGCTTTCAAAATGAGGCTCCAACCTAGGTTTCCAGGCTTATTATGCATTCCTTTTCAAACACTCACTCTTTGGTCCAGTCAAACTGACCTTCCATCCATGTGCTCCATTTTCACTTGTACATCTTAAAATCCCTAGTTTCCTTCAAAGTTCAGGCCAAATGTCAGCTCCTAAGTGAAACCTTTTCTGATCCTCTCTAACTGCTATTGCCTTCTCCCTAACCAAATTACCTTTTATTTATTCTATTTATACTTATTTGTAAACATGTCTGTCTCCCAGTGGAACATAAGCTTTTCAGTGATGGGGACCACTTCATTTTTGTCTTTGTCTTCCCACCCCCCAGCATAATGCTTGGCACATAAAAGTTGTATGACAAATGCTTATTAATTTATTGATATTTATAACATAATATTTCTTTGAACAATCCCAATTGTTTTCTTGCTGGCATCCTGATTTTCAACATGGTTGACTTAGTGGTATGGTACTGTGAGATGCTTAGGAAACACCATTCTTATTGTTATTGAACTGCCCTAATAAATACTGTAGCCCATTTAGTGGTACAAACCAAGTAACTATATCTGGATCAGGGTCTTTTTCATTCAAAGTGACAGCTGAGTAAGATTAATCCCTACTTTGTTATTCATGGGTTTTCTCAAAGTTATTAATTGATTGCAACTCTGGCTGTTGAGAGTGAAACATGGCTTTGTAAATCTCTGAGGCCAGTTAAAATAATTAAGCTGATTGTTTGTACATAACTACAGAACTCAGACTCAATCACAATTCCTTTTCCTTGAGACTATTTGACTTGGCTGACCACTTGAGTTCTCAAAGTTTCTACAGCTTATCCTCAAAGGTTCAGAGTTCTAAAAACTCCAGGACACCTTTAGTCAGTTTTGAAAGGATAGCATAACTGACATCACATGCAGCATTCCATTAGAGATACCCACTGCTCAGGAGTTCAGGCATGATGTATGGATGTACTGAAGCTTGCTAGGGTTCAATGGGTATCACATACATGAATCACAAAATCTGGACCATCAATGAAACCAAGTAAGTAACCATTGACAGAGCCCCAATAACATGGGCTCATGGCTGAAAAAAAGGCAAGGTTGTAGACACAAAAAAGCCTGAACAACTAGGTCCAAAGCTAGGTATTGAAGTGAATAGAGTCTCAGTCTTGTGAGGAAGGGCTAATTTCAAATCCTACCTCAAATACTTCCTAGTTCGTGACATTGGGCAAGTCACTCAATTTTTCTCAATCTCAGTTAAATTAATCTTTAAAATGGTGATGATAATAGGATCTATCTTACTGGCATATGTAAAGTGCAACACAAACCTTAGGGCATTATTATTATTATTATTATTATTGTTATTAACCATCCATAAACATAGTCTGGTGTTTCTCATTAACTATCAACCACCCCTCATCAGAAACAATTTGGCTAGCTACAGTATGCCATACTGGATAGAGAGTTAAACTAGGAAGCAAAAGACCTAGGTTTGACTCACAGTAGTGATGTGAACCTAAGCAAGTCATTTAACCTCTCAGAGCCTCAGTTTCCCCATTTATGAAAAAAGAAAAAAGCTACAATAGTATATACACACACACACACACACCTGTATGTGTACTTGTGTAGTACTTTGAGTATCTTAAAGCAATCTTTATAAATGACAGCCATCACCATTATTAGATAAGTTTTGCTCAATATTAGGAAAGAATCTGATATGGGTAATATAATTCCCTTTCTTCTCTCCCCATTCCAAACTCTTTTTACCTGACTGATGTGAAGTATGCTCTTCACTTCATACAGTGACATCCATATGGTTCTGTAGCTATAATATTTATGCAGGTATTTGGACCCTGATTTCCAAGGAGCTCTATTATTATACTGTTAGGATTATTGCTTCAGTTGAAATTTGGCTTTAGTTTATGGGTCTCCCTCTGAATGAATGCCTTTAAGTATGACCAAAGGGTGACATGATGTGCTGTTGTGCCCATGGGTCCCTGAGAGTTTGTACCCCTGAATGTTAGGAGAGTGGTGATGTTGGTTTGTCTATGAGTTATCGGAGTTAATCGGAGGACTGGGAAATGGTCAGTCTATGAGAAGAGGAAAGAAAAGGGAAGGGAATAAGCATTTACTAAGTGTCTAATAGGTGCCAGATGATATGCCAAGCCTTTTACAAATATCTCACTTGGTTATTGAGAGGTAGATTTTTCTATGAAGAACTGATCCCATACTATAGCAATTAAACTCTCATCTAAACAGGTAGTTCTGAGGCCCTCAATGTCTTTCCTATGAATGGAGGGGAACTAGGGAAATATGTTAATACAATTCCAGGCAGTGCTTATTTAGAGACAACTTTCTCATTTCTTTTCAATGCTTTTAAATACTCCAATGGGATGGTTGACATTTTGGAAGGATGATGAAATTTATACACCCAGCATTTTACATCCTGGTTCTGTTTTTGCTGCCATAGCCCAGGGCAATCTATATTTCAGTCCTTGAAAGCTTTCAGTTCTACTGCTGCTAACTGATCTATGTGTCTATTCTGCACAGCATTTAGCTGAATTAGCTGTCTAAGTTGAACTGATGTATATTAGTAAATGATAAATGTATGTGAAAGCTACAGCGTCCAATCAAGTGAGTTAGCAAAATATAGACAGATGGCAATAGATTAACTAAAACTAAAATGAAACTCTTTGAGACTTTGCCACCACACTCATTTGAAAGAGATTTTAGTCAGTTTCTTTTCTACAATTATTCATGTGGTGCTATGTCAGCTAGCAAGTAATTATAATCCTAAATGTATACATTTACCATGGACTTGTCTCAAAACCATAAAAGACTCTTTCTGAAACAAAAGCTAAAGGAAATCTTTATTATTCAACAATCTTATAAATAGCCCTTTTACTAGGACACGTAATTTATGGAGACTGTGATCACTGTCCACTTATATTGATACTTCTGTACCTGAAGGGAGATAAAAGATCAATTATTTTGATGGGCAAGAAATTGTAGGACATTTATTTGTAAGACTGAACTGCTGGCTTATTCAAGTTTTGGACAAGGTCACTTTGCTGGATTCCAGGTACAAATAAGCCAGAAGAATGTGTAAAAAGGTTTGAGGAAAATTCTTAGTTTACAGCAAGCCATTTTGGCATTGTAGAAGCTCATGAATTACTTGACGACCATGTCCCTTTTTGAATGGCTCCTACTGTCTCTCTTCCACTTATTCTGATTTAGCTTGTTCCATTTAGACAAGAAAGGTACTGAGATAAGAGAATGATGGGAGCAGGGGATTGGAGAAATTAAGTGTTTTTTTAAGTCAGAGTTTCTTAATATTTTATCTGTTTTGCTCCTTTTCACAGTCCATTGAAATTCATGTACCTCTTCAAAGAATGTTTTAAATACTTGAAGGAAATGCTTAATTTCAGTTAGAAGTAAATGAAAATAACTCTGTAATGTTTTCTCCATTTAAGTTCACTGACTGAAATCTGTCCAGACTCAGAGGTCAAGGTCTCCTGTTTTAAGGGATCACAGAGTACAAACTCAGCCTGCTTTTTAACTGAATTGGTTATTTAAAACAACAACAACAACAAGCATTTCTCCCTCAAAAATTACCCCATCACCACTGGAAAAAATAATAAAATAAAAATAGAACTCCAAAATAATGCATAATCAAGCAAAATAAACTTACTCATTGAACAAGTCCCAATGACTCAGTCTGCATTTTGAATCTCTCTCTCTTTCGGGAGGTGGGAAACATGATTCATCTTAGGTCTCCTAAAACTGCAGTTTGTCATTGCATTGATCATAAATTCTCAAGGTTTTCAAAGGTTTTTTCCTTTATAATGCTATTTGAAAATTGTTCTCCTGATTCCATTAACTTCATTCTCCACCAATTCACACAAGTCTTCACAGTCTTCTCTAAAACCATCCATTTATTCTTTTGCTGTTTCTTTGTCACATGCTTTATGCAGTTTTTCACTTTCTTTTTAAAATGATAAAAATAGGAAACCTCTGAAATCAAAATAGGGAGGGTGATAGCAAATAAGACAAGATCTTTGCTAGCAAAACGAAATGGAGATACAAATCAATTATTGAAACCAGTCAGAGGGAAGAAAGGACCTCAGTTTTTCATTCTGCTCTTTATGAAGTACTGTCTACTAAGTGACATAAGGCCACAGTTTTATCAGTCTACAAAACCTAGACTCCAAACAAAACTGTTAATTATTTATTTGAGAATACGCAACTAACCTTAACTGCTATAATATTCGCCCAGTGTTGGTTCTGCTCCTGGCTAAACGCTTCAGTCTTTTCCAACTGATCTTCTTGAGGTATGGTTTCCAGTCCGCTCAACATCTCCCTTCATTCTTCTCTGAATCTATTCCAATTTGCTAGTATCCTTTCTAAACTGAGTTACCCTAAAGGGAACTAAATATTCCAGATGTGGCTCAAGAAGACAGAGCATAACAGGAATATTCTTTTTCTCATCCAGGAAAATGATTCTCTCTCTCTCTCTCTCTTTCTCTCTCTGTCTCTCCCCCACAATTTAACATTTTATTTTCTCCAGTTATGTGTAAAAGCAAACAACTTGTAACATTTGTTTTTAAAATGTTGAGCTCCAAGGGGGGCAGAGCCAAGATGGCAAAGTGAAAGCAGTGACTCCCTTGAGCTCTCCTCCAAACCCTCATAAAAAATGGCTCTACACAAATTCTGAAGCAGCAGAAACCACAAAAAGACAGAGTGAAACAAATTTCCAGCCCAAGACAACCTGGATGATTGATCAGAAAGGTGTACCGCACTCGGCTGGGAGCGCAGCACAGCTCAGCGTGGGCGCCTGGGCCACAGGGAACCTGAAGCAGGCCTCAAAGAACTGAATCTTAGGCAGCTGTGGCAGTTTCCAGACTCCTCAATCCATGAATGCCAAAGACAATTTAGAAGGTCAGTGGGAAAAGTCTGTTTCTGTAGGTGCTGAGACAGGAAGGTGGGGTTTCAGCTCCATTCCCCAAGAGCATGGCTCTGGGGGGAGGTGGGGCAGCAGCTTCCTGAGCTTCCGGCGCACAGACTGAGGGGGAATCCAGTGGCTGATCAGAGAGGGACTGCAGGGATCTCTTTGCCAGTGCTGAGGCAGGAATCTCTTGCTTTGCCCCTGTTTGGATCTGGGTCACAGTTCTGGGCGGCGGTGCTGGGGTGAGGAGGAATGTGGGCATGGTAGAGCTTGGAGTGGCTGTGGAGAGGAACCCTTCCTCACAGTTACAGGACAGAAAGGAATACTTGTGGTCACAGGCCAGGAAAAGAGTAAACACCTGGTCCCTTATCATACCACCTTGGAAGAATTGAAAATTTACAGGTCCCTACAAGTATCTCTGAAAACAGCTATACAAACCCCTGAAGCTTGGGACAATATATTCTCCACATTGGAAGCAGACTCTTACCTTAACAAAGAGTTTAAAACTCAAGTAATTGGCTGGATCATGAGCAAGCAGTGCAAAAAGAGTCAGACTATATTATCTTACTTTGGTGAAAAGAAGATCAAAATATACAACCAGAAGAAGACAACAAAGTCAAAGCTCCTACATCCAAAGCCTCCAGGCCTTGGAAGAGCTCAAAAGGGATTTTGAAAAGCAAGTAAGGGAAGTAGAGGAAAAACTGAGAGTGATGCAAGAAAATCATGAAAAACAAGTCAACAGCTTGCTAAAGGAGACCCAAAAAAATACTGAAGAAAATAACACCTTAAAAAATAGCCTAACCCAAATGGCAAAAGAGGTCCAAAAAGCCAATGAGGAGAAAATGCCCTAAAAAGAAAAATTGGCCAAATGGAAAAGGAAGTCCAAAAGATTACTGAAGAAAATACTTCCTTAAAAATTAGAATAGAGCAATTGGAAGATAGTGACTTTATGAGAAATCAAGACACAGTAAACAAATCCAAAAGAATGAAAAATTAGAAAACAATGTGAAATATCTCATTGGAAAAACAACTGACCTGGAAAATTTAAAAATTATTGGACTATCTGAAAGCCATGATCAAAAAAAGAGCCTAGACATCATCTTTCAAGAAATTATCAAGGAAAACTGCCCTGAATATAGAACCAGAGGGCAAAATAGAAATTGAAAGAATCCACAGATCTCCTCCTGAAAGAGATCCCCAAAGGAAAACTCCTAGGAATATTGTAGCCAAATTCCAGAGTTCCCAGGTCAAGGAGAAAATATTACAAGCTGCCAGAAGGAAACAATTCAAGTACTGTGGAAACACAATCAGGATAACACAAGATTTAGCAGCTTCTACATTAAAGGACTGCAGGGCATGGAATATAATATTCCAGAGGGCAAAGGAGATAGGATTACAACCAAGAATCACCTACCCAGCAAAACTGAGTATAATCCTTCAGGGGAAAAAATGGTCATTCAGTGAAATAGAGGACTTTCAAGCATTCTTGATGAAAAGACCAGAGCTGAATAGAAAATTTGACTTTCAAATACAGGACTCAAGTGGAACATGAAGAGGTAAACAGGAAAGAGAAATCATAAGAGACTTATTAAGATTGAACTGTTTACATTCCTGCATGGAAAGATGATATTTATACCTCATGAGATCTTTGTCAGTATTAGGGTAGTTGGAGGAAAAATTATATGTATGTATATGTAGATAGATAGATAGAGGGCACAGAGTGAGTTGAAGATTAAGGGGTCATATCTGGAGAATAAAATTAAGGGATGAGAGAGGATTATACTCAGAGAAGAAGAAAGGGAGAGGTAGAATGGGATAAAATATCTCACAAAAAAAAGACAGAAAAGAAAAGTCTCTTACAGTGGAGGGGAAACAGGGGAAGGTGAGAGAGAATGAGTGAATCTTATTCTCATAGGATTTGACTTAAGGAGGGGATAACAAACACATTCAATTGGGTATGGAAATCTGTCTTACCCTACAGGAAAATAGGGGGAGAAGGGGACAAGAGAGCAGGGGGATGATAGAGAGGAGGGCAGATTGGGAAAGGGAGTAATCAGAAGTAAATACTTCTGAGGAGGGACAGGGTCAAAAGAAAGAATAGAATAAATGGGAGGGCAGGTAATTAATAGAGTTAGTTTTTCACAACATGTCTACTATGGAAGTGTTTTGCATAACTGCATATGTACAACCTATATTGAGTTGCTTGCCTTTTCAATGAGGGTGGTTGGGGAGGGAGGAAGAGAGAAAATTTGAAACCTAAAGTTTTTAAACCATATGTTTAAAAAAAATTGTTTTCACATGCTACTGAGAAATAAGAAATACAGGAAATGGGGTACAGAAGTCTATCGTGCCCTACAGGAAAATAGAAGGGGAAGGGGATAAGAGAAGGGGAGAGAGATAGAAGAGAGGACAGACTAGGGGAAGGGATATTCAGAATGCATGCCATCTTGGGGTGGGAGGAGGGGAGAGATGGGGTATAAATTTGGAATTCAAAAATTTGTGGGAGTGAATGTTGAAAGCTAAAAATAAATAAATTTATATAAAAACATTCTTATAAATATAAAATAAAATAAAATAAAATAAAATAAAATGTTGAGCTCCAAATTCCCTTCCTCCTGCCCACTCCAATCTCACTGAGAAGGCAAGCAATTTGATATAAATTATACATGTGTAGCCATGCAAAACATATCCATAATAGTCATGTTGTGAAAGAAAACATCAAGACAGATAAAGAAAGTAAAAATAAATTTTGTTTCAATCTGTATTCAGACACCATTAGTTCTTTCTCTGGGGATGGGTAGCATTTTTATCAGAAGTCCTTCAGAGTTGTCTTGGATTGTTGTATTGCTCAGAATAGCTAAGTCATTCACAGATGATCATCTCATAATATAATTGTTACTTTGTACACAGTACATTTTACTTTGCACCAGCCTATGTAAGACTTTCCAGGTTTTTCTAAGAGCATCCTGCTCATCATTTCTTATAGTACAATATTTTTCCATCATAATTACATACTACGGCTTATGCAGCCATTCCCCAACAAATGGGCATCCTTTCAATTTCTAATTCTTTACTCCAAGAAAAGAGCTGCAATAAATATTTTTGTACGTACAGATCTTTTTTTTTTTTTATCTCTTTTGGGATACAAACCTAGCAGTGGTATTGCTAGTTCCAAGGGTATGCATGGTTTTATAGCCCTTTGGGTATAGTTCTAAATTGCTTTACAAAATGGGTGAAATCAGTTCACAACTCCACCAACAATACATTAATGTCTCATTTTTCCCACATCCCCTCTAACATTTGTCATTTTCCTCTTCTGTCCTATTAGCCAATCCAGTAAGTATGAGAATTGCTTTAATTTGCATTTTTCCAATCAATAGTTAGAATATTTTTATACAGCTATAGATACCCTTGATTACTTCATCTGAAAACCAATCATATCTTTTGATCATTTATCAATTGCAGAATGGCTCTTATTTTTATAAATTTGACTCAGTTCTCTACATGTTTGAGAATTGAGGCCTTTACCAGAGAAACTTGCTTCAAAATGTTTTTTCACAGTTACTATTGCTAACTGTATTTCCCTCCATCCTCTTCCCCCTACCCCCATTTATTCTCTCTCTCCTCAAAAGTGTTTTGCTTCCAAATACCCCCTACCCCAATCTGCCCTCCCTATTATCATCCTCCCCTTCTCTTATCATCTTCTCCTCCTACTTTTCTGCCGGGTAAGATAGATTTCTAAACCAAATAGGGTATGTATGTTATTCCCTTTTTGAGCCAATTCTGATAGGAGTAAGGACAACTCACTCCCCCTCAGCTCCCCCTTCTTCCTCTTCACTGTAAAAGATTTTTCTTGCACCTTTCATGTGAGATAATTTATTCCATTCTACCTTTCCCTTTCTCTTTATCCCAGTATATTCCTCTCTCATTCCTTAATTTTATTTTTAAATATCATCCCTTCATATTCAACTCGCATCTGTGCCCTTTGTCTATATATACACACACACACTCCTAACTATTCTAAGAATGAGAAAGGTCTTATGAGTTATAAACATCATCTTCCCATGTAGGAATGTAAACAGTTTAACCTTTAGTTCCTTATGATTTCCTTTTCCTGTTTATCTCAGTGAATGTCCATTGTTATATTATAAATTATATTCAGTTTTGATAGGTAAGTGATTCTTGGTTATAATCCCAGCTCCTTTGCCCTACAGAATATCATATTCTTATTCCTCAGGTGCTTTAACGTAGAAGCTGCTAAATCTTGTGTTATCCTGACTGTGGAATTGTTTCCTTCTGGCTGCTTGGAATATTTTCTCCTTATCCTGGGAACTCTGGAATTTGGCTATAATAGTCCTGGGAGTTTTCACTTTGGGATCTCTTTCAGAATTCAATGAATTCACTCAATTTCTATTTTACCCTCTAGTTCTAGAACATCAGGGCAGTTTTCCCTGATAATTTCTTGAAACATGATGTCTAGATTCTTTTTTTTATCATGGCTTTCAGGTAGTCTAATTTTTTTTTTAATTATGTCTCCTGGATCTATTTTCCAGGTCAGTTGCTTCTCCAATGAGATAGTTCACATCGTCTCCTATTTTTTCATTCTTTTGATTTTATTTTATTATTTCTTGATTCCTCATAAAGTCATTAGCTTCCATTTGCTCCATTCTAATTTTTAAGGAATTATTTTCTTCAGTCAGCCTTTTGGACTTCCTTTTCTATTTGGCCAACTCTGCTTTTCAAGGCATTCTTCCCTCATTGGCTTTTTGGACCTCTTTTGACATTTGGCCTAGTCTATTTGTAAAGTGATACTTTCTTCAGTATTTTTTGTCTCTTTTACCAAGCCGCTGACTTGTTTTTCATGATTTTCTTGTATCACTCTCATTTCTCTTCCCAATTTTTCCTCTACCTCTCTTACTTGATTTTCAAAATCCTTTTTGAGCTCTCCCATGGCCTGAGACCAATTCATATTTTTTCTTGGTGGCTTTGGATGAAGGAGCTTTGACTTTGCTGTCTTCTTCTGAATGTATGTTTGGATCTTCCTTGTCACCATAATAACTTTTTATAGTCAGAGCTTTTCCCCATTGCTTGCTCATTTTCTTAGCCTATTGCTTGACTTTTAACTATTTCTGAAAGTAGGGCTCTGCTTCCAGGGTGGCAGGCAAACTGTCCCAAGCTCCAGGGGTTTTGTGCAGCTGTTTTCAGAAATACTTCTAGGGAACTGTAAGTTTTCAGTTTTTTCAAGGTGAGTGACCACAAGCACTCTTTTCTGCCCTGGAAATGTGATGAAGGTCCCCCACTCCACTGTGGCCACAAGCTCTGTTATGCCGGTGCTCCTCCTTGCCCCAGGACTGCCATGAAGGACTGCAACCTGGATCTAAGTATGGAAAAAGTAATACAGTCCTTCCTCAGTTCTAGCAAAGAGATACCCTTCATCTCTTTCTGACCAGTTGTTCAACTCCCTTACCATCTGTAGGCTGAGAGCTCCAGAAGCAGCTGCTGTAGCTGCTGATTCAGTCACTCCCAAGGCCTGCTCCTGGTTTGCTATAGCAGGGGCTGTGGTTGTGCAATATGTGCTGAACTGTGCTCTACTGTTACCCAGGTGTGATGGACTTTTCCTGTCCATTTTCCAGATTGTCTTGGGCTGGAAATTTGTTTCACTCCTTCTTTTTATGGGTTTTGCTGCTCTAGAATTTGTTTAGTCATTTTTTAAAGGTATTTAGAGGGGTTTGGGGAAGAGCTCAGGTGAGTCCTTGCCTTTACTCTACCATCTTGGCTCCACCCTGGAAATACTCTCTTGATACAGACTAAGATGATGATAACAATGATAGTTAATATTTATATAACATTTATATGACATTTCTAAAGCACTTACTATGTACCAGGCACTATGCTGAACATGTTATAGTTATCTCATTTGATCCTCACAATAATTGTGGGTGATAGTTGCTATAATTAGCCACATTTTATCCATGAGAAAACTAAGGCAAACAGGTTAAATGACTCAGTGTCACACAGCAAGTATCTGAGGCCCGATTTAAACTTAGGTCTTCATGATTCTAGGTCTAGCAAGCTATCCACTGTACCACCTACCTGCCCCTATTAGTTGTCTCTTAACACTATTTTCTCACATTCAGGTGTCTAAAACTCCCTGATATTTTTCACATGAGCTCTTAACTTGAATTTTCTTCCCTATCCTACATTTATGGCAGTTGAATTTTTGAACCTTATTATAAGACTTCTCTCTCAAATTTGACACATTAGATTTGATCTTTCTAAACTGTTCAGAACTTTCTAGATCCTGATATATCATATAACATGGTTAGCTATTGCTTTCAACTTCATTTCATATGTACATTTGTTAAGTATGCTGTCTTAGGAGTGTCACTGAAGTCCATTAAGTAGAATACTAGAGATCTTTCTTCAAGCAAAGACTGGATGATCTCAGACATTTTACAAAATGAACCCTTGCTTCGATATAGGCTAGATTAAATTGCCTCTGAGAATTATTGCAACTCTGAGATGCTTTGATTCTATGATCACCTATTGGTATAAAGCAATTTAGAGACACAATGTGGTGGTACAATGGAAATAATACTGAATAGAGAATCACCAAATATGAGTTTAAATCCTCAGTCTGCCCCTTACTACCTTCCTCGTCTATAAAATCAGAGTGTTGGATTTGGTGGTACCTACAATCTTCTGTAGCTTGGAATCTAAGCAGGATCCTAGAATTACTAGAACATTTCATTTTGTAAATAAGGAGACTCAGGTCCAGAGATGATGTCACTTGCTCAGAATCATACAGCTAGTAAGTGACTGGGGCTGGATTCAAACATAGGTAGTCTAGATGCCATGTCCAGTGCCCCATAGACCATGCCATACTAACATTCCTACGTTGAAATGGCATGATTTATGAAATATTATGTCATGGGAATTCTACCCCTGATATATCCCTCTGTTCCAAGGTTGTCAGCATATGGAGCCAATAAGATAATATATGTACAGTGTTTTGCAAATCTTAAAGTTCTAAATTATTATTATTATTATTATTATTATTATTATTATTATTATTATTATTATTATTATTATTTAGACATACACTTCCTCAGCTTCCAAGCTTCTTCCTGGTCAAAGTCTTAGTTGTCCTCCCTTAGTTATAGTTCTGCCCTTATCCCTTTTAAGAATAAAACCTTGATTTTCCTCAATGTTGAAGGAATATCATGTCTTGTTTATCTAATTTTGAGGAGCATGCAGAATACTTTTTTTTTCCAACTCTTACATCTGGAGTTGTTTCTAAAATCTATTAGTCCACTTTATTCTCATAGCAAGAACGTTGTCCTGAGCATGCTTTGTTTATAACTAAAACTTTTTGTTTCAAGGTTATTTTACTTAATATGAGTTCTATTTTTTTAATTGATGTAGATATAGGAGGCTTAATTATAATGAACATTTATATAGTGTTTTAGGGCTTGCAAAATACTTTAGATGTGTTACCTTGTTGTTATTATGACACTTAAGACAACTTTGTGAGATAGGTGATATTAGTATACCCATTTTATAGGAGATGAAACCTAGACTCTGAAAGATTGTGAGTTCCCAACACCAGCTGTTGAAGTATCCAAGGCAGAATTTCAACCCAGGTCTTACTGACTATGAGTTGTACATTCTACTCACTGCACTATTTCCCCTTTAGGGAAAGTCTCCTACTCTCAAACTCATACCCTTTAATATTACCTGGAAGCTTAATTATTTTAAACTCAATATTTGATAAGGAATTCTTTTCTCCTTTTTAAAGTTGAATGCCAAGCCCTAGAAAAATGAGCTGGGATGGGGTTTGGTGGAATAGGAGGTGGAATAGGAGGAATTCCAGTGAGTTGGGTCCTAGTTAAAAGAAGTTTTTACTATATCTTAATCTGTGACTATTGCTGAATATGATACAATCATATAAAGAGAGAATCTGACTTAATTTTCTTTGAAAATGTCAAATTAATATCTCATGTGTATGATCATGGCAGATTAATCCTTCTTTCTGTTGTACCAGAGTGCTAGTATTTTATGTCTATACATGTACATTTGGCCAATTTCTATATTTGAAACTAATAGGACATTTATCCAGTTGATCAGCAAGCTAGGAAAGACCTTTATTTCATCTCCCAGTATATTACCCTAAAAATTTATTGTGCCAGACTTTTTTCTGCTGTGAGAAGAATTGCTAGAGACCATAAACATTCACTTTGGTTCCATCTAGTTGTGCTTTGGGGGCTTTTTTTGGGGGGAGGGGGTTGGTTTTGGACTTTGGATTCACTATGTACTCTTTCTTTTGGCTGTTTTGTAACTATGTTAGGATGCATATTCTAACACAATAAGTAAAATGTAGGTAAGCTAGTGGTGCCTGCCTACAGTCCCTGATGTTGGAGAGGCTGAGGTCCAGAGTTCTGAGCTGAAATAGAGCAAAAGTCACAAAATCTGTCACCAACATAGGAATTCCATCCTGGGGAGGGGAGGCAGCAAGATGTATAAGGTAAGATGAGCAGCATTGGTCAAAAAGAGTCAGAGCATCTGTGCTGATAAGCAGTGAGTTTGGCCCAGAAACAAACCTCCCCACCCTACCTCCTCACCCTCTCACCCCAGAGACTTTTGAATAAGAATGATTAAGGGTCATTCGTTATCATGGTCCCATAAGAAAGATTCTCATACATGACTCTGTTTCTAAATAGCCTTCCAAATCCCCAAGTGCCTATTATCAACATTGTCTTTGCCCTTCTTTCTAAAGATTAATTCAGTAACCTTTCATAGCAAGGCTATACGCTATGTCCTGATCACAGGTCTCACTTATAGAGGTACAGTTCTAATGTACACAGTCCCTGGAACACATTAAAAATATTAATAACTTGATTAATCAATACTAATGGATTATAATTTTCTTTCTTAAATATCTCTTTTGCTTACTATTCAATATTGGATAATGGTGAATTCTATTAGGACATGGTACCAATGCTTCATCAGTTTTTAAGATGCCCACAAATGAAAGAAGCAAAAAAAAAAAAAAAAAACCCTTCATTTCTGCTCACTAAACTGAAAGAAGAACAAAGCTAACAAAGGACCAATTTCCAAAACTAGAACAATTATAACCACAAGAGAATCCCATCTATTCTATGCCGCTGCTTACCGAAAGTCATCCAGCAACAGATCACTTCTCCACTTTGTCACTGGACATCTCTACTTTCTCCGTTCTTTCTGTTGGGAGAAAATTCTTTGTTACAGCTTCACCCTAAAGAAATTGCAAGCAGGCTCAAGAAAGATATAACAGAAATTTATTATTACATACAAGACATGCATTGCATAGGCTGGGCCCCAAACTCAAGCCACATTTGACCTTTTAAATACAAACTTTGGCAAAAAAAAAAAGAGAGAGAGAGAGTTAATTCTGATAGGTTAAAGTAGAAAAAGGAATGGGCTAGTATTATGACAATGTTGAGTACAGGTAGATTACTGGTGCTAAGGGAGATCAAGACACACGTGTCTTTACCCTCTTCCCTGTACATATGGAAGCTTCCCTATAAGAAGTCTGTTATGTTCACCTGTGCAACCCTTCCACCTTCTGTCACATACCCAGTCTATGCTGTGATGGTTGTCACATTTGCCTTGGTAGCCCTATCAATTAAATCACTAAAGAGAATGGAAATCATGGGCACACAGTGGTAGTGGATAAATTTTTCATTTCTTTTCTGATACCCGGAAGGTAGGCTTCCAAATCTGACCCAGAGGATGAATCTTTTTTTTTGTTTATTTTTGTTTTTGTTAAATCCATGATGATCTGGTTAGGGGAAAACCCCTTCCCTTCCCTTCCCTCCCCTCAACATCCTGTATTTTCAGAAAAAAGATACAGCTGAAGGAAAGGGAGGCAAATATGATGCTTTATGTATTGATGGGAAAATGCACCCAAAGTTGATGAGGGGAATGTTTCACAGTTATTGTTCTTACTTTTACCACTTAGTAAATGGTTTTTGTAAGAATTAATTGTGTCTAATGGATCATTATTAATAGGAAGCACACCAGTGGAGGCTTGTGAGCTACAATATTAAGTGTACAGACTCACTAGTTTATTCCTAAAACTAATGAGATCATGCTGTATTTATTAATTAATTAAAAACAATATAGCATCCTATAATATCAAAGCTAGAAGACCAAATATCTTATCTAACTTTCTAATTTTACTGATGAGGAAACTAATGGCCAAAGAGGCCAAGTGGATTCTTCAACATCACAGAATGAGCAAGTGATATACAAATGAAAACTCTTTGAACAATTTTCTCCGCCATGATCGAGGATCAAGGTTTGTCTTGTGATTCTTACGTACCAGTGTAATTTTCATCTTTCTATGGATGAGTGGTTATATGATTCAATGTGGATTAAATATGAATAAAAAAAAGGACTGGATGAATTTAATTCCATGACTGTTCCTCTTTGGAACAACTACCACCTACTCATAAGGAACAGTGTAATAATCACTCTTACCTTTCTAAGGATTTATTCCTACCATTCCGGGTACTAAGTCTGTGAATGTTTGTGATCCAAAAATAATCACTTGTTGAATTCATCTTTAGAAGGAAGGGGAAAGGCAACTGGTAATTAGCACCTGAGGGAGGGGGAAAGGCCAAAAGCTAGCAACAGAATTAGATAAAATACTTGTTGGATTATTGTCAGTAATGAATGAGTCCTTGCCATCCTTACAGAGCATGAACTGGATCAGGTAACACAAAGCCTCCTATGACTAATACTAATTTTAGATGATGAAGCGAGGAAAGAAGGAAAGCACTGGAAATGATTTAACTAGTTAGTTATACCTTATTGAGTCACTTCCTACTATACCTCCTAAATGGAAAAATACAAAAGAGTTTTAAAGAATCATATTGAAAGAAAAGAGTGAAGGACAGAATTCCAATAGTAACAATGACTAGAAATGTGTCGGCTTGCAGAAGGCCAATTTTTATTGGAGCAAAAATTAGTGTTAAAGTTATTTTGATATAACACTCAATATTGGTCTGTATAAAGAGGTGAAGAATATTTTAAAATTGTAGGAAATATTAAATAAGA
The DNA here is from genome assembly GCF_003287225.1 of Phascolarctos cinereus. Classification (NCBI taxonomy): domain Eukaryota; kingdom Metazoa; phylum Chordata; class Mammalia; order Diprotodontia; family Phascolarctidae; genus Phascolarctos; species Phascolarctos cinereus. The sequence goes on from NW_027555847.1 coordinate 194,053,222, forward strand.
GACACTTCCAGAGCCACTGAGGATGAAGCAATTATACTTATACAATTATACAAAAGGAGCAAAGAAGGTTAGAAATCTGGGCAAGAAATAACAAGATAAGATGAACTTGAAAAAATGCAAGCTAATGTATAAAAACATAATGATTTGAAATGCAGACATATTCAGTTGCAGGAAAATAATTGGGAAGTACTAAAGAAAAAAAAAGAAACAGGGACAACAGTGGACAGCAAATTAAATATCAGCTTACAAAATGAGAAGGCAGCAAAAACTGCAAACGTGGCTTTGTGTTGCCTACAGAAAAGCATCTCATTACAGGCCACAGATATGAGAACCTTTCTGTAGCAGGCATCAGTGATATTGTGTACACCTTGGAGCCTTTTTCAGACAAATGCAGACAGCTGGTTTAGAGATAAGAAGACTATAATTTAGGATGATTAAGCAAGCCAGAAAATCGCACTTTAAAAAGACATATTAGAATCTCTCTAACTACATGTGTGTGTATGTACATATATGTGTATATACATGTGTTTGTATATATACACACATATATACATACATACACACACACACGCGCGCGTGCACCCCCCACGCGCGTGCCCCCCCACGCCCCCCCACACATATATACATATATATACACACATATATATATATGAAAGATAATCTTCCAAAAATAAGTCATACTCTACGGTGTGGAGCTAAGACGGAGTAAAAGCAGGAACTTGCCTGAGTTCTCCCCCAAACCCCTCCTAATACCTTTTTAAATTCTAGAGAAGCAGAACACAACAAAAGATAGAAACAAATTTCCAGCCCCAGACAATTTGGAAGGTCAGCAGGAAAGGTCTGTTGAACCAGGGTGAGAGAACAGAACAGTCCAGCACTGGCCCCACCAGCACAGCCCAAGCCACAGCAAACCAGAGCAGGCCTTGGAAGGTACTGAATCTGCAGCAGCATCATCCCACAGATGGCAAGGGAGTCAAAAAAGCTGGTCTGAAGGAGATTACAGAGCTCTTTTGGCTAGCATTGAGGCAGGACTCTGATGCTTTGCCCATACTTAGATCTGGGTCACAGTTCTTTGTGGTAGTCCCAGGGCAAAGAGGAGCACCAGAATAGCAAAGCTTGCAGCAGTAGTGGGGGGGGACCCTTCTCACAGATGCAGGGCAGAAAAGAGTGTTTGTAATTACTTATAGACCAGAGCACAGGTTAGGAGAGCAGTAAACATCTCCTTAGATCATAACACTTTGGAAGAAATGAAAACTTACAGGTAACTTGAAGTATCTCTGGATATAGTTGCAAAAAATCCCTGAATCTTGGAACAGCGAGCCCTCCACCCTGGAAGCAGAGTCCTACACTAACAAAGTGTTTAAAAAGCAAGTAATACACTGGGAAAATGACCAAACAACAGAAAAAACTCTGACTCTAGAGAGTTACTATGATGACAAGGAAAATCAAAGCACACACTCAAAAGGAGACAACAAAATCCAGGCTCCTACATCCAAAGCCTCCAAGAAAAATATGAATTGGTTTCAGGCCATGGAAGAGATCAAAATGGATTTTGAAAATCAAGTAAGAGAACTAGAGGAAAAATTGGGATGAGAAATGAGAGTGATAGAAGAAAATCATGAGAAAAGAATCAACAGCTCAGTAGACAGAAAAAAATAATGAAGAAAATAATACCTTAAAAAACAGACTAGGCCAAATGGCAAAAGAAGTCCAAAAAACCATGGAGGAGAAGGATGCCTTGAAGAGCAGAATTGGCCTAATGGAGAAGGAAGTCTAAAAGCTCACTGAAGGAAATAATTCCTTAAAAATTAGAATGGAGCAAATGGAAGCTAATGGCTTCAAGAGATCAGGAAACAATAAAATAAAATCAAAAGAATGAAAAAAATAGAAGACAATGTGAACTATCTCACTGGAAATTCAACTGACCTGAAAAATAGATCTAGGAAACATAATTTAAAAATTATTGGACTACCTGAAAGCCAAGATTAAAAAAAAAAAGAGCCCAGATAATATCTTTCAAGGAATTATCAAGGAAAACTGCCCCAATAGTCTAGAACCAGAGGGCAAAATAGAAACTGAATGAGTTTACAGATTGCCTCCTTTAAGAGATCCAAAATGAAAACTTCCAGGAACATTATAGTCAAATTCCAGAGTTCTGAGGTCTAGGAGAAAATATTGCAAACAGCCAGAAAGGAAAAATTCAAGGAACTGCAATCAGAATAACCCAAGATTTAGCACTTTCTACTTTAAAGGACCAGAGAACTTAGAATATGATATTCTAGAGGGTAAAGGAGCTAGGATTCCAATCAGGAATCGCCTACCCAGCAAAGCCGAGTATAATCTTTCAGGGGAAAATATGGACATTCAATGACATAGACGAAGTTCAAGCACTCTTGATGAAAAGACTCCAGAGCTCAATAGAAAATTTGAGTTTCAAAAACATGACTCAAGACAAGCATAAAAAGGTAAACAGGAAAGGGAAATTATGAAGGACTTAATAAGGTCAAACTGTTTACATGCTTACATGGGAAGATGATATTTGTAACTCATAAGATGTCTCATTACTGGAGTAGTTAGAAGGAATATGTATAGATAGAAGGCACAGGTTGAATATGATGGGATGATATCTAAAAAGTAAAATTAAGGGGTGAGAGAGAAACATACTGGCAGAAAATGAAAGGGAGCAGTAGAATGGGATAAATTATCTCACATAAAAGAGGCAAGAAAAAAAGCTTTTACAGTGGAGGGGAAGAGGGGGAGGTAAGGGGGAACGAGTTGTCCTTACTCTCATCAGAATTGGCTCAAAGAGGGCATAACATATATACCCAATTGGGTATAGAAATCTATCTTACCCTGCAGGAAAGTAGGGGGGAAGGGGACAAGAGAATGGGGGTTGATAGAAGGGAGGGCACATGGGGGAAGGAGGTAGTCAGAAGCAAAATACTTTTGAGGAGAGATAGGGTGAAAAGAGAGAGAAAATAGAATACATGTGGAGGGGAGATAGGCTCTGATAAAGGTTATGTTTTCTTTCACAACATGACTATTACGGAAGTGTTTTGCATGACTACACATGTATAACCTATATCTAATTGCTTGCCTTCTCAATGGCCATGGGGAGAGGGGAGGGAGGAAGGGAAAGAATTTGGAACTCATAAGTTTTAAAAATGAATGTTAAAATTGTTTTTATGTGTAACTGGGGAAAATTAAAGTATTAAATAAAAAAAATCATACTCCATTGGTTTATAGACTTCAAAACCGAAAGTAAATTTATACACAATCTAGTTCAACCTCTTAATTTTACAGATCGAGAAAACTGGAACCCAGATATCAACTGACTTTGCCAAGGTAAGACATGCAGTAAATAGAAAAAGGAAAATGTGAAACTAGATCTCTGACTCTAAATGTGTTCTTTATATTATCTCAAGTGCCAAAGTACTTGAAAATAAAATGTATGGAGTAATTTTTATTTCACAAAATAAAAGCAATAGAGGTAAAATACCCTCCTAAAAAAAGTTTTAACCTTTACATTTCTATATACTCACCAGTAAGCATGACTTCATCCATGGTGAACCTAAATGGTCAGACCATATGTTCCATATGATGATATCACAGTACATGTATTATAATATAAATGGCATGTGAGAAGATGCTTAGAATAGTAGGCAGCTGGCCTCAAAGACAGGAAGACTTACATTCAATTCCTGCCTCCAAAACATATTGACTGTGTCACCCTGGGTCACTTAATTTCTCAGTGCTCTGGGCCAGGGTATGGTGCAAGAAGCAAATTCTGTCTGCAATCCTAAGACTACTTAGCTCATAGTCTGTACAAAAACAAATGCAAGCCAGATTTGGCCCTCAAGTCATCATTAGCCAATCCCTACTCTAGGCAACTAGGATTAGAATTCAAGAAGAAAGTCTGGATTTGCATTTGTACAGAGAGTTTCCTTACCTTGGAGTTCCTGATTCAAATGAAATTATGGCTCTAGTCCCTATTCTCTATAGTAAATGAAAAAATGAATACACATATCCTTTTAGTTGCTTCAGAGATAAATATCACTGCATTTTTCAGCTTTTCAGGTGAAATCAATATATTCTTGTGTGGTTTCTGCAGATCTTTTTATTAATTCATATAAGACCCAATAAAACCTCTTTCTGCACTCTTTGTTCTGGATCTCCATAGTGATGTAAATCAGAACTTAACTGGGATTTCTTGGCAATGAGTAAAGATCCATGCACACTAAGGAACAGCAGAAGAATATATGGTTAGAATAATCCTACATCACATGGGATTAAATGACATTTCCAATTGAGCTACAGAATCAGCCTTTATAGCAAAAATTCTTTAGGGCCCCCTTTTCCTGATGTGAGAGTGACAAGACATATTCTAAAGGCAGACAATGTAATTGGATGAAGAGCAGATATGCAGGTCCAGCTGAGAGTGACACAATACCTAAGACATTGATCTAAGATAGGTCATAAAGACTTACACACTATGCAAAAGGCAATATTGAGGTGGAACAATCTGATTGTTGGTACAAGGACCAGGAGATATCCATAGGTTCTTAGTGGGAGAATATAAGGTGATTACACCATCTCTTGAGTAGTATCATTATCCTTCTAGTACTTGAATAGAAGTCAAAGTCACTTGAACACTAATAATAGTCTTGTCTACACAATGATACACGTGATATTCATTGCTTTCCTTTCATTTAGTTATAATAAGCACAGACCCAACATCATCTTATATTTCTCTAGTGCTTTAATATTTAACAAGTTGTTTTCATCAAAACAAGCCCATGAGGTAGGTAGTACATATATCATTATACAAGTTTTACTGATGAAGATCCTGAGGATCGAGAGAACTGATATGACTCATCCAAAGTTATACATCTAATAAGGAACACAAACCCAGGTCTGCGTCACCATGACTCTCAAAAACTCCAATTTTTTAACAAGCTATATGAAAAACATTGTAGAAGTTGGAGATAGGAATGGTTTCTACTTCTTATGTAAATTTGTTTTGGAAAAATAAAAGAGGTATAACTCAGATTTCAAACCTAGAACATTTGATAAAACTCTCCTCATTGGTGAAGAAAATGATGACTCAATGCTGCATGCCTACATAAGGGATAGAGTTAGTATGAGAACTTTGGAGAAGAGACATTCATTCAGGCAGAGAGAGAGAGAGAGAGAGAGACAGAGAGAGACAGAGAGAGACAGAGAGAGACAGAGAGAGACAGAGAGAGACAGAGAGAGACAGAGAGAGACAGAGAGAGACAGAGAGAGACAGAGAGAGACATAGAAACAGAAACATAGAAAGCAGAGACAGAGAAAGTGAGAGGCAGGCAAGCAGACAGATGATAGGTAGATCAATAGATAAATCACTTGATTAATAGATTGATAGAGATAGATAGATATGGTTCCAGATTACCTTCAGGGACAAATATGTTCATGATTTCTAGCTTGCCTTCCCCAGGAAATTGTACCTTTGTAAGAATAGGGCCCCTATCTCTAAAGTACCTAGTTCCAAGAGAGAGAGCTCATTCATTCTATGTTTTCTGGTATACTCTAAAAAACTTCTCTGATTTCTATTTGCTATCTTCTGGATAAACAGGTTTACTCATTATTTGTGATGGTCTTCAGACCAATGTTGCTAGTAATGAGTCAAAACTATAGATGAAAGCTTAGATTGTATCCTTTGTCCTTTAGGGATAGCCATGTGGAAAGTTCCTTGAACTTTAAAAAGTCATTCCCCTAGTTTAACAACATATGGAACAGTGGTTGGTGCGGTATATGTATTTAATCTAATCATATACTCCTCTTTCTCAGAGGAGAAGTGACCAGCCTTGTATTTCCTTCTCTAATTCCTCTCTAGGTGGGAATTAAAATCTCCCTTGGAGGGGGACAGACAAACCTCCATAGCTAATTATCAATGCCTCCTTAATGAGCTGCTTTTACACATCTTACATTTAGATGCATATATATTAAATAGGTCGAAAATATATCCTACAGAAGGAAAATAATACATCTGAGATGTCTTGTATTGATGTTGATTAATTACATTGGCTAAATCACAGTGACTGTGGGCTCTAATAGCTGAGGTTTCACCTTATCTAGGTCATAACCAGGCCACTAAGAAAAGCCCTTATACCTCCTTAACCCCCTGCCCCTTACCCAACATACATTCGCTTTTCAATTCCAGCTTTCCTGTATGTGTTGTGTTCTATTAGAATATAAGCTACTTGAGGGTAGGAACTTGTTTTTTTTTTATTTTCATTAGCTGGGTTTAGCAATGTTTGACACATAGTAAGCACTTACATTTTTCACTCATTCACACATTCATTCATTGAGTAAGAAAGTTCAGTCAGTCATCTAGGTTATGTTTTACTTCGCCCTATGCCATATTCATGCCTTTGTTTCATAGTCACCAGTTGAATCCCTATTATCCTGCAAGCTTTCTTACAATGAATATCTACCACTACAAGTGGCTATAGATGACAATATAGAAATTCATCACCACTCTTGGAAAAATAACTAAGTACAGGCCTCTCTATTAGTGAAATAGTAATAACATTGAACTGGATTTTTAAAAGTCTACAACTCAAGTACTGAGTCATATGCAAAAAGCAGAAAGCCTATAAATCTAAATGCCCTTAGGAAGAAACAACAGATTGTAGAAAGATTTTAGAGTTTGCTTCTGTTACTTTTTCATTTTTTCCCTTGAATCTTATTTTTGAAAGGCAGCAAGGTAGGAATTGTGATGGGGTGGGGCACAAATGATATCTCCATTTATTTTGCATTTAACCTCAGGAATCTTAGGGTAGGAATGTGTGGACATTATATATGCAGCTGTTTCTTAGCATGAATAAGAAACTAGAATTTTTTCAAATTTGTTTTCCCAGTCCACAAGATAGAAGCAGAGTATTGATAAAGTGTCTGACTAAGCATGTGTCAAAGTTGCATGTACTTTTGAAAGTTATGCTGACTCAATGACCTCATTGTTCCCAGTCCTGCTTGTCAATCAGTGCTGAAGCTTTATCGGGGGAGGCATCTCTCAGTTCGTAGGTTATTATCTACCTGCTACCCAGCATGAAGCAAGTCATCCTCTACCTGTTAGCCAGCATGTAAAAGCCCAATTCCTTTAGCTATGACCTCTTTCCTTATGATGTAGCAATTGGGGAGGAGCTGAGACAACCGCTTTCACTGATGTGAACTTATCTAAATTTTCTTTATCTCATTATTAAAGTTATCAGTAAAAGCTAGCTCCATACTGAATCTCTTGCTGATCTCTGGTGATCAGCCCATCAATGGGTTACTACCTTGACATATTTTAATAAACTCCTTTTAATTGTCTTTTTCTCCCCCGAGTTTTGCCTCATTAAACAGGGTTAAAGCCCCCCCCAAAAAAATAATTTTCCTTTTTAACAACTTGCTGATAATTTGAGAAAAGAGATCCTGAAACTGAGCTTTTCCAGATCAAAGAATGAACACTGAAAGAGTGTCTACAAAAGCAGAGATAAGAAGCAGACATACATATGTCCTCTTGATCCAACAAGAGAGCCCTAACTTGTTCTGTAGAATATTCGAAGTTTGAGAATTCCTAAGTTTGAGAGTTCAGGGATTAGACTCTAATGAGAGGGGAGGGAATTTCCAGATACAGTATGCTCCTTGGAACAGAAAGAAGATCCCCAACATAGCTTCTGAACAGTGTCCTACATGGAGAACAAAGCCATCAGATCAATTATTCAGGCCCTGCAAGGAACTGGACTTGAAAAGGGAATTATTTCTTCCACAGTTCAAAAGTGTGTTTATCTCCTGGGGGGGGATACAAACCTTGGAACGTTTTGAGTATGGAAAGGATTGTGTAAACCCTGTGGGAGGGCTAGGAATCCATTAGAATGCCAAATTGGTTTTCCCAATGGCAAGCAAAATTAAAGTTTCTTTCTACAAGAAGGTAATGAGCTATATGTTCATATTTGTGTGGTTCTGATATCTGTTTAAAGGGTTCCTATAAATCCTTTGAGTCTTCTGCATTTCCCCTCAGGCGAAAGAGGGGGAGGGGGGAGGGGGGAGGAGGGGGGAGGGGGGAGGAGGGGGAGGAGGGAGGAGGGGGGAGAGGGGAGGAGGGGGGAGGAGGGGGGAGGAGAAATTAGTCTTGAAATCATGAGAGCTGAGTTTGAGCAAGTTCTATATTGCAATACTTCAACATTTGACTATGGGTGGTGGGGAAGAGACAAGATGGCAGAGTAAAAGCAGTGACTTGCTTGAGCTCTCCCCCAAATCCCTCCAAATATCTATAAGAAATGGCTCTAAACAAATTCTGAAGCATCAGAACCCACAAAAAGACAGAGTGAAACAAATTTCCAGCCAAAGACAGCCTGGATGGTCAATCAGAAAAGTATATTGCGTCATGCAGGCAGAAGAGCACAGTTGGGCGTGGGAACTCAGGCCTCATCAAACCTAGCAGGCTTCAGAGAACTGAATCACTGGCAGCTGCAGCGGTTTCCAGACTTCTCAACCCACAAATACCAAAGACAACTTAGAAGGTCAGTGGGAAAAGTCTGTGTCTGTGGTGAGAGAGAGAGAAGCTAGGTAGTCTCAGCTCCAGTTCCAGAGCTCAGCCCCAGGGCAGTGGCTGCCTCCTGAGCTTCTGGCCCACAGACTGAGGGGGAATCCAGTGGCTAATCAGAGGAGGATTGCAGGGATCTCTCTGCTGGTGCAGTATTCTCTTGCTTTGCCCATGCTTGGATCTGGGTAACAGTTCTGGGTGGTAGTTCTGGGACGAGAAGGAACACTGGCATGATGGAGCTTGTAGTGGCTGTGGACAGGAAACCCTCCTCATAGTTCCAAGACAGAAAAGAAGGCTTGTGGTCTCTCATAGAGCACAGCACAGGCCAGGAAAGGAGTAAACACCTCGCCCTTGATCCTAGCACCTTGGAAGAACTGAAAATTTACAGGTCCCTAGAAGTATCTCTGAAAACAGCTGCACAAAATCCCTGTAGCTTGGGACAGTACGTTTTCCACACTGGAAACAGACGCCTACCTTAACAAAGAGTTTATAAATCAAGTAATTGGCCAGGATCTTGAGCAAGCAGCACACAAAAAAGAGTCAGACTATATTATCTTACTTTGGTGACAAAGAAAATCAAAACATACAACCAGAAGAAGGCAACAAAGCCAAAGCTTCTACATCCAAAGCCTCCAAGAAAAATATGAATTGGTCCCAGGCCATGGAAGAGCTCAAAAAGGATTTGAGAGGCAAGTAAGAGAAGTAGAGGAAAAACTGAGAGTGATGCTAAAGGAGACCCAAAAAAATACTGAAGAAAATAACACCTTAAAAAATAGCCTAACCCAAATGGCAAAAGAGGTCCAAAAAGCCAATGAGGAGAAGAATGCCCTAAAAAGCAAAATTGGACAAATGGAAAAGGAAGTCCAAAAGATTACTAGAGAAAATGCTTCCTTAAAAATTAGAATGGAGAATTTGGAAGATAGGGACAATCTGAGAAATCAAGGCATTGTAACACTAATCCAAAAGAATGAAAAATAGAAGAGAATGTGAAATATCTCTTTGGAAAAACAACTGACCTGGAAAATAGATCCAGGAGAGAGAACTTAAAAATTATTGGACTGTCTGAAAGCCATGATCAAAAAAAGAGCCTGGACATCATTTTTCAAGATATTATCAAGGAAAACTGCCCGGATATTTTAGAACCAGAGGGCAAAACAGAAATTGAAAGAATCCACTGATCATCTCCTGAAAGAGATCCCCAAAGGAAAACTCCTAGGAATATTGTAGCCAAATTCCAGAATTCACAGGTCAAGAAGAAAATATTGCAAGCAACCAGAAAGAAATAATTCAAGTACTGTGGAAACCCAATCAGGATAACACAAAATTTAGCAGCTTCTACATTAAGGGTCTGGAGGGCATGGAGGATGATATTCCAGAGGGCAAAGGAGATGGATCTACAACCAAGAATCACCTACCCTGCAAAACTGAGTATAATCCTTCAGGGTAAAAAATGGCTATTCAATGAAATAGGGGACTTTCAATCATTCCTGAGGAAAAGACCAGAGCTGAATAGAAAATTTGACTTTCAAATACAAGACTCAAGTGAAACATGGAAGGTAAACAGGAAAGAGAAATCATAAGAGACTTATTAAGGTTGAACTGTTTAAATTCCTGCAGGTAAAGATGATATTTGTAACTCATGAGTCCTTTGTCAGTACTAGGGTAGTGGGAGGGAAAAAAGATTATATGTATGCATAGATAGATAGATGGCACAGAGTGAGTTGAAGATAAAGGGGGGGTATCTGGAAAATTAAATTAAGGTGTGAGAGAGGATTTTACTTGGAGAAGCAGAAAGGGAGAAGTAGAATAGGGTAAATTATCTCACATGAAACAGAAAAGAAAAGGCTTTCATACTGGAGGGGAAATGGCTGAAGGTGAGAGGGAATGAGTGAATCTTATTCTTATAGGATTTGGCTTAAGGAGGGAATAACATACACAATGGGGTATGGAAATCTATCTTACCCTACAGGAAAAGAAGGGGTGAAGGGGACAACAGAGTAGGGGGTTGATAGAGGCGAGGGCAGATTTGGGGAGGGGATAATCAAAGCAAATACTTCTGAGAAGGGACAGGGTCAAAAGAAGAGAATAGAATAAATGGGAGGGCAGGATAGGATTAAGGGAAATAGAGTTAGTTTTTCACAACATGTCTACTATGGATGTGTTTTGCATAGCTGCACACGTATAAACTACATCAAGTTGTTTGCCTTTTCAATGAGGGTGGGTGGGGAGGGGGAAGAGAGAAAATTTGAAACCTGAAAGTTTGGAACTCAAAAACTTGTGGAAGTGAATGTTGAAAACTAAAAATAAATAAATGTATGTTATTAAAAATATTCTGCCTCCCAAATGAAATAATCTCCAGGATCAAGACACATCTTTACTATACCAGTCATATGGGGCTAATGCTCTTTTAATTCCTTTAACAATTTAAATTCAAACTATGAACTCCAATGTTTACACCTGGGTTATTTATATTTTCCTCCTCATATACTAGAAATAGCATGGTTTTTGGTACAGCTAATTTCAATTCCATGGGCACTTCCTTTCCCTTTTCCTCTGCTTTTATAAATGCTTTTTCTAACAACCCTTACAATGTATTTTATGGCTTTTTTCATCTTTATTTATCTCCTCACTATCTTCTCCGTATGAGCTTCATCTATGCAAAGGTGAGGCATGTGGTGGTGCTGAACGAATAATAGATTTTGCATAGATGACATCTTCTACGATTCTAAGCTTTTTCTCAATTACTCTATACATCTCTTTTTCTTCCTCAGTTTCTGACCTCACATCTGCCTTAAGTATTTTTGTTATTAATACCACATCCTCTGGAGGAGTGAGACATATTTTTACCATGGTCCAAATTGAGAATGTAGCTATGGAGAAAGCACCTGGACCTACTTCTCTATAGTTCTCACTCATTTATCTGCCCACCATTTCCCATATTTCTAAGTCTATTTTTCCTCCCTGAAGGAACCACGGACAGCATGTTTCTACACATTCCAAAAATTCCTGTAACTGACCATCTGTAATAAATAAACCTCTTTCTTTCACTATTTCCTTGAAAAGTTGTAGATAATATTCTCTGTCTTTGCTTCTGCTTTGTGTTTGACCCATACTTTCGATCCCAGCTGCGCCTCCCAAAACCTTCAGTAAGTGCTCCTGGCCTTCCAAAGTGACACTATTCTTATGCTTCAGCCCTTTTCTTTTCTCAAGCTCCTATTACCAAGCCTTTTTTCTTTTGTTTTCCCTATATCCCCACTTTAGTCTGGCGTCCTTTTAGCCCTAAAGCTGCTAAAAGATAGGGTGTTGTGACCTTCACTCTCCTTACCTTGATTCCACAGCGTTGAGCCTCCAAGGACCCTTCTTGTCATAACGCAGAGCTGCCAAGGGTTTTTTTCTCCAGTTTCCAAAAGAGCCACTTCTCTCCTAATTCTTTGGCTTTTGAGCCGTTTATTATTCTGAGGGTCCAGTTTAAATAGTGAAAGCTAACAATCACCCCCCCCCCCCCCCCCCCCGTGGCTAATCCCAGCCCTCAAGTGATATTTTAATTAGACACACCTGTTTGCTATCAATTTAACTGACTAATCCCACCCTAAAGTGCTACTTTAATTACATACAACTGCTTGCTATCACAGTTCAAGGATTGGTCAGAGTATCCAGGCACTAGAAATTGGTGAGCCAAAAGATTCTGAATAAATAAGCCCAAATTTAGACTTCTTCAGTTCTGGCCCTCAACACCTAATCCTAACCCTAACACTAACCCTAATCCTAAAAATAAGCCTAATCCTAATTGGGCTTTAATCTTATACCTAATGCTAACCCTAGCCCTAACTCTAATTGCACTCTACCTCTAAACATAAATCTAACCCTAACCCTCACCCTAACCCTAACTGCACTCTAACCCTAACCCTGAAGCTTATTGTCATAATGTTAGGGTTAGAGTGAGGGTTAGGTTTAGGGTTAGAGTGGAATTAAGGCTCAGGGGTTAGGGTTAGGGTCAGGGTTAGGGCTATGGTTAGGGTTAGGTTTAGTGTTAGGGTTAGAGCGCAATTAGAGGTAGGGTGAAGTTTAGGGTTAGCATTAGGGTTAGCGTTAGGTATAGGATTAGAGACTGATTAGGATTAGGGTTATTGTGAAGGTTAGGGTTAGGTGTTGAGGGGTAGAACTGAAGAAGTCTAAATTTGAGCTTATTTATTCAGAATCTTTTGGCTCACCAATTTCTAGTGCCTGGATACTCTGACCAATCCTTGAACTGTGATAGTAAACAGGTGTGTCAAATTGAAGTATCACTTGAGGGCTGGGATTGGCCAGGAGGGCCTTGGGGGGGGGGTGTGAGTGAGTGTTAGCTTTCACTATTTAAACTGGACCCTCAGAATAATAAACGGCTTAAAATCCGAAGAGGTAAGAGAGAAGTGGCTGTCTTGGATAGTCTGGAGAAAAAGCCTTTGCGCTATGACAAGAAGGTCCTTGGCGGCTCAACGCTGTGGAATCAAGGTAAGGAGAGTGAAGGTCACAACACCCTATCTTTTAGCAGCTTTAGGGCTAAAAGGGCGCCAGACTAAAGTGGGGATATAGGGAAAACAAAAGAAAAAAGGCTTGGTAATAGGAGCGTGAGAAAAGAAAAGGGCTGGAGCATAAAAATAGTATCCCTTTGGAAGGCCAGGAGCACTTACTGAAGGTTTTGGGAGGCGCAGCTGGGATCGAAAGTATGGGTCAAACACAAAGCAGAAGCAAAGACAGAGAATATTATCTACAACTTTTCAAGGAAATAGTGAAAGAAAGAGGTTTATTTATTACAGATGGTCAGTTACAGGAATTTTTGGAATGTGTAGAAACATGCTGCCCGTGGTTCCTTCAGGAAGGAAAAATAGACTTAGAAATATGGGAAATGGTGGGCAGGACAAATGAGTGAGTACTATAGAGAAGTAGGTCCAGGTGCTTTCTCCATAGCTACATCCTCAATTTGGATCATGGTAAAAATATGACTCACTCCTCCAGAGGATGTGCTATTAATAACAAAAATACTTAAGGCAGATGTGAGGTCAGAAACTGAGGAAGAAAAAGAGATGTATAGAGTATTGGAGGAAAAGTTTAGAATTGTAGATGTTATCGATGCAAAATCTATTACATCCTCAGCACCACCACATCCTTCACCTTCACATAAATCAAGCTCATACAAAGAAGATAGTGAAGAGATGAATAAAGATGAAAAAAGCCATAAAATACATTGTAAAGGGTTATTAGAAAAAGCAATCAAAAAAGCAGAGGAAAAGGGAGAGGAAGTACCCATGGAATTGAAATTAGCCGTGCCAAAAACCATGCTATTTCCAATATATGAGGAGGAAGATGTAAATAACACAGGTACAAACATTAGAGCTCCTAGACAGTTTGAATTTAAATTGTTAAAGGAATTAAAAAAGCATTAGCCCCATATGAGTGGTATTCTATAGTAAAGATATGTCTTGATCCTGGAGATTATTTCATTTGGGAGGCAGAATATTTTTATTAATATACATTTATTTATTTTTGGTTTTCAACATTCACTTCCACAGTTTTTGAGTTCCAAATTTTTGCCCCATATCACCCCTCCCCCAACCCAAGATGGCATGCATTCTGATATCCCTTCCCCTAGTCTGTCCTCTCTTCTATCTCCCCCCCTTCTCTTATCCCCTTCCCCTTCTATTTTCCTGTAGGGCAAGATAGAATTCTATACCCCATCTCCTGTATTTCTTATTTCCCAGTACCATGTGAAAACAATTTTTTTTAAACATGTTTTTAAAACTTTGGGTTACAGATTTTCTCCCTTCCTCCCTCCCCACCCACCCTCATTGAAAAGGCAAGCAACTCAATTTAGGTTGTACATGTGCAGTTATGCAAAACACGTCCATAGTAGACATGTTGTGAAAAACTAACTCTATTTCCCTTAATCCTATCCTGCCCTCCCATTTATTCTATTCTTTCTTTTGACCCTGTCCCTCCTCAGAAGTATTTACTTCTGATTACTCCCTTTCCCAATCTGCCCTCTTCTCAATCATCCCATGCTCTCTTGTCCCCTTCTCCCCCTATTTTCCTGTAGGGTAAGACAGATTTCCATGCCCAACTGAATGTGTATGTTATTCCCTCCTTAAGCCAAATCCTATGAGAATAAGATTCATTCATTCCCTCTCACCTTCCCCCACTTCCCCTGTACTGTAAGAGACTTTTCTTTTCCATTTTTGTTTTTTGTGAGATAATTTACCCCATTCTACCTCTCCCTTTCTTCTTCTCTGAGTATAATCCTCTCTCATCCCTTAATGTTATTCTCCAGACATGACCCCTTAATCTTCAAGTTATCATGTGCTCTCTATCTATCTAGGAAGCTATCTATCTATCTATACATACATATAATTTTTTTTTCTTTCAACCCCTAATACTGACAAAGGTCTCATGAGTTATATATAACATCTTTCCATGCAGGAATGTAAACACTTTAATCTTAATAAGTCTCTTATGATTTCTCTTTCCTGTTTACCTCTTCATGTTCCACTGGAGTCCTGTATTTGAAAGTCAAATTGTCTATTCAGCTCTGATCTTTTTATCAGTAATGCTTGAAAGTCCTTTATTTCACTGAATGACCATTTTTTTCCCCTGAAGGATTATACTCAGTTTTGCTGGGTAGGTGTTTCTTGGTTGTAATCCTATCTCCTTTGCCCTCCACGAATATTATATTCCATGCCCTGCGGCCCTTTAATGTAGAAGCTGCTAAATCTTGTGTTATCCTAATTGTGTTCCCACAGTACTTGAATTGTTTCCTTCTGGCAGCTTGTAATATTTTCTTCTTGACCTGGGAACTCTCGAATTGGGCTATAATATACTTAGGAGTTGTCCTTTGGGTATCTCTTTCAGGAGGAGGTCTGTGGATTCTTTCAATTTCTATTTTGCCTTCTGATTCTAGAATATCAGGGCACTTTTCCTTGATAATTTCTCGAAAGATGATGTCTGGGCTCTTTTTTTCTTTTTTTATTGTGGCTTTCAGATGGCCTAATCATTTTTAAATTCTCTCTCCTGGATCTATTTTCCAGGAAAGTTGTTTGTTTGTTTGTTTTTTACCATGACGTATTTCACATCTTATATTTTTCATTCTTTTGGATTTGTTTTACAATGTCTTGATTTCTCATCTAAGCAGTAGTTTCCAGTTGCTCCATTCTAATTTTTAAGGAAGTATTTTCATCAGTGAGCTTTTGGACTGTTTCCATTTGGCCAATTCTGCTTTTGAAGGCATTCTTCTCATTGGCTTTTTGGACCTCTTTCCCCATTTGGGCTTGTCTATTTTTTAAAGTGTTATTTTTGTCAGTATTTTTTGGGTCTCTGTAGCAAACTGCTGATTAGTTTTTCATGATTTCCTTGCATCACTTTTATTTCTCTTCCCAGTTTTTCCTCTACTTCTCTTACTTGCTTCTCAGTATTCTTTTTGAGCTCTTCCATGGCCTGGGACCGATTTCCATTTTTCTTGGTGGCTGTGGAGTAGGAACTTTGACTTTGTTGTCTTCTTCTGGTTGTGTGTTTTGATCTTCTTTGCCACCAAAAAAAGAGATTCTGTGATCTGACATTTTTTGCACAGTTTGCTCATGCTCCCAGACAATTACTTGAGCATTAAACTCTTTGTTAAGGTAAAGGATCTGCATCCAGTGTGCAGAATGTACTGTCCCAAGCTTTGAGGGTTTTGTGCAATTATTTTCAGAGATATTTCTAGAGACCTGTAAATTTTCAGGTCTTCCAGGGTAGTATGATAAAAAGGCGAGGTATTTACTCCTTTCCTGGCCTGTGCTCTGAATTGAGTGACCACAAACACTCTTTTTACCTTGGAACTGTGAGGAGTATTCTCTCTGCCCCATTACTAATAGCTCCACCACACCAGCACTTCTCCTTGCCCCAGGATTGACACCCAGAACTGTGAACCAGATCTAAGCATGGTAAAGAAAGAGAATTCTACCTCTGCACCAGCATAGAAATCCCTGCAATCTCCCTCTGATCAGCCACTGAATTACCCCTCAGTCTGTGGGCTAGAATCTCCAGAAGCAGCTGCCCCCTCCCCAGGGCTACAACCTGGACTGGGGCTGAGACCTAGTTTCTCTCTCATGAGGTCATAGAATTTTCATAGTGACATTCTGAGTTGTCTTTGGAGTTGTGGGTCGAGGAGTCAGGGAAACTGCCACAGCTGCCCATGATTCAGTCCCCTGAGCCCTGGACCAGGTTGACTGAGGTCTCGTTTTTTTTTTTTCCTGCATGCCCAAGGTGAACTGTGTTTCTCTCCTAGCCCTACACAATAGATCTTTCTAATCAAAGGTGAGATAGAGCTTTCCAATCAACCATCCAGATTGTCCTGGGCTGGAGATTTGTATCACTCTGTCTTTTTGTTGGTTCTGCTGCTCTAGAATTTATTTGGAGCCATTTTCTACAGTTATTTGGAGGTGTTTGGGGGAGACCTAAAGGAAGTTGCTGCATTTACGCCACTGTCTTGGCTCTGCCCCCCCCCCCAACTTTCAAATAATTTTTAACATTCCTCTGAAACACAATGATTTGGGGCTAGGTAAGATACTAAGCTTAAAAGAATAATTTTACCTATTGTTTGTTTATTCTTTAATTTATCTTCTTCCATGAGTGACCAGAACAAACAGCACCTGGGAAATGAGTGAAACCATTTCATTTTCTACTTTCGTATCTGGAAAGAAAATCTCAAGGACTAGAATCCAATAAGGAATCTAAGTGATAAGGTGCATTTAGATGTAGAATCAACATGGAAAAAAAGATATGAAAGTGTGGATTGAAGACGAGAAAATGGAAGTCCAAAGGAAATTTAAAATAGTTAAAATTGAGTTAAAGCAGATATTTGGAGAAATTTATGAAAAGAAAGAAAAATTGCCCGATCAGCCGATAGAGAAACTACAAGATGAGGAGCAAGTAGATGGCTTCGAAGAGCAAACCCAACAATTACAGGAAGCATTCCTGACAAATACCTCAAGTGATACTGAGGAAAAGGAGAAATATAGAGGTCCACTCAATGTAGGAGTTCAGTCATTTCCTGAACAAAGGGAATACTCTCTGGAAGACGTTGTTTTAAAGAATTTAAAGCTCACTTTCCAAGAAAATGTTCTACAGCCATCTTCTAATCTATACTCAGAAAGTAGTAACCTATACCATAAAAAAAAAAGCAAGAGCAGGCCCTGGGTGGATTGTGGGACATTAACAGCTGCTGGGTAGAAGGTGAAGACAAGGGAAACAGGGAAAATTCTAGATTAAGATTTTTGTCTACATGGTTTCCAGCTAGGCTATATTGCATTTACTTCATGGAAAGCTTTAGACTATTATGAATCTTATAAAAATTAAGCATGGCCCTAACAACTGGTATCAGAATAAATCTTAAAATTACTGATACTTTCCAAAGGACAAGAGTGAATTTCTACCCTGGAACATTTACTATGGAAAACCAAGTTACTTTAGAAATGAATTTTCCTCCTAGGATTAATGCCGATATCATTATTGGAGGGAAGTTAAATTATCTCCTGCCTTCAGGAGATATTCAAAAGAAACCAAACAGGCACCAACAAACCAGAGTTCTAAAATGAACACGGACTCTACTCCAGTGCCTGCCAAGCCCTCAACTATCTGCAACTAACCTGAAAATCAGGCCCCTTGCTTCATGGTCACACGTTAGACAAGACAAAACCACCTCCCTATACCCTGTTTTCTTTTTTTTTTTTCACATATTAAAATATCTTTATTGACATAGCACAGTTCATCCAGTATCTCAGATTATTTCTGAGTATTCTGTTTTTTCTTTTTTTTAATATAAATTTATTTATTTTTAGTTTTCAACATTCACTTCCACAAGGTTTTGAGTTCCAAATTTCTCACCCCTCCCTCCACTTCAAGATGGCATGCATTCTGAATAACCCTTCCCCTAGTCTGCCTTCTCTTCCATCTCTCCCCCCTCCCTTCTCTTATCCCCTTCCCCTTCTATTTTCCTGTAGAGCACGATAGACTTCTGTATTCCATTTCCTGTATTTCTTATTTCCTAGTTGCATGTAAAAACATTTTTTAAAACGTATTTTTAAAACTTTGAGTTCCAAATTTTCTCCCTTCCTCCCACCCCACCCACCCTCATTGAAAAAAGGCAAGCAACTCAATATAAGTTCTACATGTGCAGTTATGCAAAACACTTCCATAGTAGACAAGTTGTGAAAAACTAACTGTATTTCCCTTAATCCTATCCTGCCCTCCCATTTATTCTATTCTTTCTTTTGACCCTGTCCCTCCTCAGTATTTGCTTCTGATTACCCTCTTTCCTAATCTGCCCTCCTTTCTATCATCCCCCTGCTCTCTTGTCCCCTTCTCCCCCTATTTTCCTGTAGGGTAAGACAGATTTCCATACCCAATTGAATGTGTTTGTTATCCCCTCCTTAAGTCAAATCCTATGAGAGTAAGATTCACTCAATCCCTCTCACCTTTCCCTGTTTCCCTTCCACTGTGAGACACTTTTCTTTTCTGTTTTTTTTTTGAGATAATTTACCCCATTCTACCTCTCCCTTTCTTCTCCGAGTATCGTCCTCTCTCATCCCTTAATTTTGTTCTCCAAATATGACCCCTTAATCTTCAACTCACCCTGTGCCCTCTATCTATCCATATGTACCTACACATAATTTTTTTCCTTCAACTACCCTAATACTGACAAAGGTCTCATGAGTTACAAATATCATCTTTCCATGCAGGAATGTAAACAATTCAGTCTTAACAAGTCTCTTATGATTTCTCTTTCCTGTTTACCTCTTCATGTTCCACTGGACGTTGTTTTAAAGAATGTTGTAGCCAAATTCCAGAATTCACAGGTCAAGAAGAAAATATTACAACTGCCAGAAGGAAACAGTTCAAGTGCTGTGGAAACACAATCAGATAACACAAGATATAGCAGCTTCTACATTAAAGGACCGCAGGGCATGGAATATGATATTCCAGAGGGCAAAGGAGATAGGATCACAACCAAGAATCACCTACCCAGCAAAACTGAGTATATAATCCTTCAGGGGGAAAAATGGTCATTCAGTGAAATAGAGGACTTTCAAGCATTCTTGATGAAAAGACCAGAGCTGAATAGAAAATTTGACTTGCAAATACAGGACTCAAGTGGAACATGAAGAGGTAAACAGGAAAGAGAAATCATAAGAGACTTGTTAAGATTGAAGTGTTTACATTCCTGCATGGAAAGATGATATTTATACCTCATGAGACCTTTGTCAGTATTAGGGTAGTTGGAGGAAAAAAATTATATGTATGTATATGTAGATAGATAGATAGAGGGCACAGAGTGAGTTGAAGATTAAGGGGTCATATCTGGAGAATAAAATTAAGGGATGAGAGAGGATTATACTCAGAGAAGAAGAAAGGAGAGGTAGAATGGGATAAAATATCTCACAAAAAAAAAGACAGAAAAGAAAAGTCTCTTACAGTGGAGGGGAAACAGGGGAAGGTGAGAGAGAATGAGTGAATCTTATTCTCATAGGATTTGACTTAAGGAGGGGATAACAAACACATTCAATTGGGTATGGAAATCTGTCTTACCCTACAGGAAAATAGGGGGAGAAGGGGACAAGAGAGCAGGGGGATGATAGAGAGGAGGGCAGATTGGGAAAGGGAGTAATCAGAAGTAAATACTTCTGAGGAGGGACAGGGTCAAAAGAAAGAATAGAATAAATGGGAGGGCAGGATAGGATTAAGGGAAATAGAGTTAGTTTTTCACAACATGTCTACTATGGACGTGTTTTGCATAACTGCACATGTACAACCTAAATTGAGTTGCTTGCCTTTTCAATGAGGGTGGGTGGGGAGGGAGGAAGGGAGAAAATTTGTAACCCAAAGTTTTAAAAACATATGTTAAAAATAAAAAAAAATAAAAGGAAAATAAATAACAAAAAAAAATTTGACTATGGGTAAGTGACTTTACTTCTCTGGACCTATTTCCCTTAACTGAAAAATGGTAATTATATGACCTGTTCATTCCTGTCTACCCCACATGGTATTTGTGAGGGCCAAATGAGCTGATATGGATGAAAATTCTTTCTGTCTATATAGTGGCATATGCCTATCTAGTATTTCTCTTATTTCTTCAAATTTAATACAGACATGGAATAAATCTTATTAATTCAGGTGGTTGGAAGTAGAAAGATACGATTTATTTGTTTCTAGTTTGTGTGTAACTTTTCACTTTTACTAATAAAAAAGGAAACCTACACATTACCAATTCCTAAATATTTTGTTTTACCTTTTGTATATTCATTGATTTTAAAATATTAAGTAGAGTACTCAATAGACTTTTTAAGGCAGGCATACCCTTTATGCGGTTTAATCAAATAATGATTCAAAAATGACCAGGTGTTACTGAATAAAGACCTTGATGCAGTCAACAAGTAATCTTCTGTGAGACCTAAGGAGTACATGTCCTGTGAAACCCATCAGTCTTATGGAGACTGTCTGGGGCAATGAAACAAGACCTAAACATGAAGCCATAGAATCTGATTCCAAATACTGGCTCAGCAATTTACCACCCATAGGAGCTTCAACAATTTATATAACTTCTATGGCACCTGTGGGTGCTTGGGAAAGTCACATAAATTTTAAGGATCTCAGTTTCCTAATCTATAATGTGAGTTGGACTAGATGAACTTAAAGATACTTCTAATACTAGATCAATGAGCTAAAATTCTAGAAGCCAAATGATAATAATTCAAATGAAATTACTTCAAGGAAGATAGTACTATCTTGTGGAAGTAAGGAAGATTGTATCATGGAATAGAAGATACAGAAAAGGTATTTTTAATATGGGGGAATAAAACAAAGAGAGAAAAATAAAGGATAACGATAAAATGTGGCAAATCATGAGAAAGCAGAAGGAACTGGGTAAATGAAGAAAAAAGAAAAATGGATAGAAAAAGCAACAAAAAAGTTTTTACTTTGACCTAGAATATTCCAATTGCTAGAGTGGGCAGTTTGTATTTAATATCATTTCTGCAAAGAAAAGAGATTTTTAAAAATCAACTAGTTGTTATACCAGTATCCAGTTAGGTTGATAGTATCAGAGTTATTATAAAAGAGTTTAATCCAATTTCTTACAGTAGTTTTTTTTCCCCTGAAGTCTAATTTTAGAAGAAAAAATAAAGAAATCTTCCATAATGCATCTGGCCAATTGGGGTAAGTGGCTATCATTCTTCTTATGTTAGCAATCTGCTACTGCCCTGCAGCATAAGATTTGATTACCTTTTTAACATGCACTCTACTGCTTCGTGTTTTATGGAGAGTAATAAAATTATCTGGCAATGGCATTGGACAGTATAACTACTCAAGATAGCATATTATACCTGCTGACTGCTGGCTATTTGAGACATAGTTCTATCATGGAATTACCTACTGTTCTAATACCATACATTTGCACTTAAAAATTTGGGGGTGGGAAGGGCATGGGGAAATAAAGAGAATGAAAATTGTAACCATAATTATTATATTTGGGTTTTTTTTTAATACATGTGATTCTGGATAAAATTTTTTAAAAATACCAGCCCATCCCCTCCCCACTGCCAGTAGCAATAATCCCAGGACTGAATGGAGTCCTGTTATGCTAAATTTGCTTGATGGGTACTTATGAATGATAGCTTCTAAGGACAGTTTCTTCTTATTGTTTCACTATATTAATTTCAGTATATCTACCTTTGACCAAAAAGCTAAAAGAGGCAATATAAAGTGGCAGAAGTTTCTCAAATAAGTTTTTAAGCTTTAATCTATAACCTCTGCACCTTTCCATCCTTTTGGAAAGAGAGATGTGGATGGAAAGGTATAGGATGTTGTACTTTTATTAAAAGGTAATTGGATATCTGTGACTCCTCTTACCCTCTCATCATATCTGTTGGATAGAACTCCTGGCTTTTACATTTTTTCTACATTCCCAGAATGGTATGTAAAGTGTTTTCTTGAAATGTTGAAAATGAATCTACATTTTAACTTTATCATCTTCCTGCTTGAAAAGTGACTTATTCTTTTTAATGTTGAGATTGCACTTTGTGTGGGCTTTGTTCTTGCTTTATTATTAAAGTTAAAACTTTGAAGCTGAATCACATATAAATCAAATGTCATGATAGGAGAAAAAGGAGGCACTGGGAAAGGGACAAGGAAATTCAGATATCTGTCCTTGCTCCTCAATGTTATTTAATTTGTATATTCAAATAGGATCGTATTTAATATCTGGATACATTTTATAAACAATGGTGTTTTTAGATAGAATTATTTCCTAGTTAACAAATTTGTTAATAAACAGATAGCAATTCCCTCCCCCTTCACCCCAGGCACTTCCCACCCCAGACAGCCCTAAGTCCTAAATGGAAAAGGAAAAACCTGAGACAGAAAGAAAAATGAAGATTTCATCCAATTATTTGGATGAGGTAGTATGGCGACCTTAATTAAGAAGCCCAGTTCAGTTCATTAAACAACTGAATGATAGCGGATATGATAGATTTCTTAATGGATTCATTAAGTTAAATTCAGACCAGGTGTGCAGTGCTTAACTACAGGTGTTCTCTAGTTGCTTCAGGCTGGTGTTCCCTAAGTCTAGGAATTTGTGGTTGTGGAGAGGGAGGTAATAAGATAGAAGATTGTTAAGAAGAAATAGGGTATTAATACAGGCAAATAGACAATATTTGGTATTTCACACACACACACTAAGAGTAATGATTTCTCAAGATCACTTAAGAAACTAAGGTCTTTGACATAAATGGTCTCAAATGTAAAATTTTAAATTCCTACCAACTTTTGATTTTTCATATAAGTTCATTAAAACATCCCACGATTAAAAAAAATGAAGCAATAATTTGAGTCTAGGGAGTCTTTCAAATTACTGGAAAGAAGTCATATTGTGTCTTTTATATTGCCACAATGAAAATTCACAAACAAAGGCATTAGCTGGGTGTGTCCTTCCACAAGAGGCAAGGAGAGGTCCAGTGGTAATACTAGTACCGGATGGTCCACTAACCTGACCTTTTTTTTTTTTTTTACTTAATGGTATTTTATTTTTTTTCAAATTTCATGTAAAGATAGTTTTCAATCTTCATTTTTATAAGATTTTGAGTTCCAAATTTTTATCTTTCCTCCCCTTCCCTTCCTCCTCCCCAAGACAGCAAGCAATCTGATACAGGTTATACACATACACTCATGTTAAACATATTTCCACATTACTCATCTTGTGAAAGAAGAATCAGAAAAAAAGGAAACACCAGAAGAAAGAAAAAAACAACAAACAACAAAAAAGTATGCTTTAATCTGCATTCAGACTCCACAGTTCTATCTCTGCATGTGGATGGCATTTTCCATCATGAGCTGTTTCAGATCATTGTATTGCTGAGAAGAGCTAAGTTTATCATAGGTAGTCATTATAAAATGTTGCTGTATACAATGTTCTCCTCAATGCACTCAGCATCAGTTCATGTATGTCTTTCCAGATTTATCTAAAATTGACCTGCTCATCATTTCTTATAGCACAATAGTATTTGATTACATTCATATACCACAGCTTGTTCAGGCATTTCCCAGTTGATGGGTATCCCCTCAATTTCCAATTCTTTGCCACTACTAAAAGAGCTGCTATAAATATTTTTGTACATGTGGGTCCTTTCCCCTTCTTTATGATCTCTTTGGGATATAGATCTAGTAGAGATACTACTGTATCAAAGAGAATGCACAGTTTGGTTGCCCTTTGTGCATAGTTCCAAATTGTTCTCCAGAATGGTTGGATCAGTTCACAACTCCACCAACAGTGCATCAGTGACCCATTTTTCCCATATCTTCTCCAACATTTATCATTTTCCTTTTTTATCATATTAGTCAATCTGATTGGTGATTTAGATTCTTATAAATTTGACTCAGTGTTCTATATATTTGAGAAATAAGACCCTTGTTGATTTCAATATTGTTTCCAAGGGAAACTGGGAAGATCTCAGGCAACTTCCTGGCTTCTCTCTGCCATCTTGGCTCCCCACAGACCTGGCTTGTATGCATGCCCATATTCACAAGTTATTTGTTTGGCTACAGTTCTGTTCAATATTCACTCTTTAGAAGTTTTATCTCTAGGATTATTCTCTTTATTGACTAAACTAAGAAATTCTCTCATTATTATTGAGTCTTTGTAAAACAATGTTACATATTATATATAATCCCATAATGGTAGCTAAGTAGTACAGTGCTAGGCCTGGATTCAGGAAAACTCTTCTTTCTGAGTTCAAATCTGGCCTCAAACCCTTATTAGATGTGTGATCTTGAGCAAGTCATTTAACCCTGTTTGTCTCAGTTTCTTTGTCTGTAAAATGAGTTGGAGAAAGAAATGGCAAACCACTCTAGCATATTTGTTAAGAAAATACCAAATGGGGTCAGGAAAAATCAGATGCTACTGAAACAACTGAACAACAACAGCAAAATAACAACAGATAATCCCATCCCAGAAGAAGGTATGTATGGCAACTACCACTAACAAAGTGATAGAGAAGACATACACAAAATATAGAATAGTTTGACTTTATAGCAATAGTCGGTAATCATCGTAGCCACATACCATAATACCAATCATGGTACATCACTATTACTCAGGAGACACCATCACTACCACCACACCACAATGATACTTTTTGACATTTGGATCTACTTTTCTAGGGAAGTGACCTATCATTATAAGAGCAAATAGTTGCCATTTGGTTCAGTCTCTATTTAGCAAGATCATAGCTTTCCAAATCAAGCAGTATGATGCCTTGGTTTATATAAAGACATTCATGTTTTTGTTCACAAGTACATTTTTCCTCTCATGTTATTGTTCTGACATTCATTCTAAGCTGTATAAAATGAGTATACCTTTTAAATCAATGGATATGGAATTGTGGATGAATAGCTTGCCTCAAAGTCAGAAAAACCTGGTTTCAATGACGACTACAATGCAGACTGTCTATATGATTCTGGGCAAGTAATTTAAATTCCAGGTACTATAGAAATTGTCTAAGATTATATATTGCTTAAATGTTTTTTATTTAGTTGATAGAGAAGTTTCTTTTGGAGTTGCCAATACCAAATCACAAGTCCGGATCCCTCTTTATATATATACATACATACATATATGTATATGTATATCATTTATATATGTACATATATAAATTCAACATTTCTATTATATATGTATATTTCATAAAGAACTTCCACAATGTCCAAATTCTATTGTCTCATTATCAATATTTCAAGGTGACTGCGAGTTCTTAAGGGTATAACACCAAAAGGCAACTTTTGGAAATACTGGATGGGGTTTGAATATAATCTCAGCAACAGACTATGCTTTCTTTTCTTTTAACCCTAACATTATAGACAAATTCATTACTAATAGGCTGGTGATAAATACCTTGGCCACGGCAACCAATGAAGAAAATAAAAATTTAAAATGGTACTATTTCCTGGGCTGTCCACTTTCAGTTCTGTAGTGCTGGTGGTACAGTGGGAAAAGGAGGCAGAGGATGCTAAAAACACACACACAGGCCACCTATAATTATGAAGTTAACCCTCATTTCTCTAAATAGGCAGTTGTGTGGCACAGTGGATAGTGCACTGGACTTGAATTCAGGAAAACCTGAGTTCAGTCTCAAATACTTACTATATGTGACCCTGTTTGACCACTATCTGACTCAGTTTCTTCATCTGTAAAGTGAGGATAACAATAGAAGATACTTGAGAGGGTTGTTGTAAAGATAAAATTGAAATAATATTTGTAAAGGTCTTTGCAAACCATTTTGGTGCTGTTAGTTGTTACAGTTGTGTCTGTTTTCTTGGCAAAGATACTGGGATGGCTTTTCATTTCCTTCTCCAGCTCATTTTATAGTAAGGAAACTGAAGCAAACATGGTTAAGTGCCATGCCCAGGGTCACACAGCTACTAAGAATATGAGGCCATATTTGAACTTAAGAAGATAAGTTTTCCTGACTCCAGAGCCAGGGCTCTATTCACTATGCCATTTAGTTGCTCATAAAACATCATATAAATGCTAGTTATTGTTGTTATTATTATGATTTCATGTAAGATATTTGGCAAGTGACTAACAAGTGGACACAAAAGAGAATGTGAATCATATCCATTTTGATATTTTCTCTGCAGTTGAAACCAGAAAAATAAAAAGAGAAGGAAGATATACGTAAATTGAAGGGAAGCTCGTAGGTTGTCCTTGGATAATAAAAAGAGTTAGCAGAGCTGATTTTATTGTGCCTAAAATACCATTTTATGAGACATTTGTATTTTTTGTTATATAATCAAGCATTTCCAAAAAAAAAATATTCGTGTAGATGATTAAAGTTTTCAAACCAGTATCTGATGTAGAGGATGCCCAGTGGACAAATTCTACGAAGAATTCAAGACTCTCCAAAGTACATCAATATATTCTTTTTTTTGGGGGGGGGTTAGGTGAGGCAATTGGGGTTAACTGACTTGCCCAGGGTCACACAGCTAATGAGTATCATGTGTCTGAGGCTGGATTTGAACTCAAGTCCTCTTGACTGCAGGGCTGGTGGTCTGTTTACTATACCACCTAGGTGTCCTGCAATTATTCTTTAATATACTTGGTGAATTCAATATGAAGACAGGCTTAGGAGAAGATAGTGAAATATGCACTAGAAGACATGGCACAGAAGTAAAAACCCAACAAAGGCAAGGGCATGTAGACAATACAGAAGCTGCATACTCATATATTATAAGTACTTTCTTCAAGAAGAGAATGAGTGGGGGGTCTCAATTGCTGGACACTGAGTACTAAATTACATAAAAATGAAATCAATTCTGTTGTAATAGATAATGCATAACTAATTATTACCATGGTAATAATTTCTGAATCAGATCAAAGATAAAAACAAATCTTCTTTCCAAACTAGTAGTAAGAACAAAAATGAAAAGATATGTCATTTGTTTCAAAATAACTTCAATTTAACTTATTTTAACTCTTGATGGCAAAAATGTATTTTAAATAGACACTGATCAATTACCATCATTTCCTGAAGACATTTAACTGATTAAATCAATTGCTATAATGATGTGGTCAAATTTCTTGCTCATCACTTCAACTTGTATATTCTCCTTCTGTCAACATCCTTCCACATTTTGATATTCACTCTATCCAGATATATCACCCTCTCTGAGTCATGGTAGTAGTTATCTATTGTTATTCAGTCATTTTTCAGTTGTGTCCAACTCTTTGTGACCCTATTTGGGTTTGTTTTTTTTTTTTTGGCAAAAATACTGGAATGTTTTTCCATTTCCTTTTCCAGCTCATTTTACAGATGAGGAAACTGAGGCAAACAGGGTTAAGTAATTTGTTCAGGGTCACATAGCTAGTAAGTGCTGAGGCCAGATTTGAACTCAGGAAGATGAGTCTTTCTGATTCCAAACCCTGTGCTCTGTCCACAGCTCTACCTAGCTGGCCTTGTCACTAATCTACTAAAAACAACAGCTAACTTTATTTATAAACCATTCTAATGTTTGTAAGTTGATTTACATTTGTCATCTCATCTGTGTTGAAACACCTGGTCACTCAGCTACTTGAAAAAAGGACAAAAAATTGTTAATAGGCTAGTGATAAATACTTTGCACTAGCTGCCTCTGTTATTCTTTGTCCTTTATTGAAGTAGTTGAGTGTCCTGGTGTTTTAACATAGATGAGGTAACAAATGCAAATCACTTTACAAACGTTAAAATATTTTATAAAAGTTAGCTATTACTACTTTTGTTGCTGCTCTTGTTATTCCTTAACTTTAACTCTTCCCTTCTTAACAATTTCCCTTTTCAGGTTTTCCCAGATTGTTTTTTCATAGCTCTGGGTACACTTTGAATGGTATTATTTCACTTGGTAAGTAGATATATCTTTACAGGAGCAACACAAAGTGCTGAATGGGCACTTTAGCTAATTTTAAAGACAAAGGTTCAAATTCTAACTCGGATATAATTGTATGATCCTGGGCAAGTCGCTATAGCAATAATAGTAATGATAATAAATGCCTCTTCAAGATTTGTAAAACATTTTACAAATATTATCTCACTTTATCCTTACAACAACTCTAGGAGGTAGGCAATATTATTATACCCAATTTACAAATGAGTAAACTGGGGCAGACAGAGGTTAACTTACTCACCCAGGGTCACGCAAGTATGACTGGATTTGAACTCATGTTTTCCTGACTCCAAGGCCAGCATTCTGTCCACTGTGACATAAAGCTGCCTCCAAGTGCTATAGGCAATTCTTTAGGACTTCCCTATTAAGTCAAAGATTGCTTTCCATCTTTTTGGTGGAGGTGGATCCAACAAATAATCACAAATCATTTCAGCACAAAATCTTAGAACAATGAATGCTATAAGTATTCTGTGCTGTTATTAGACAAACCTTTAAAACAGGGCCTCTTAACCTGGTGCCCACAGATCTCTGGGTTCGTGGTTAGATTCCAGGGTATCTGTGAACTTAGTAGGGAAATATATATGTGGATAGATAGGTAGATAGATAGATAGACAGATAGACATATCTTTATTTCAATATAATACATTTCCCTTTGTAATATTAAGTACTTTATTTTGTGCATTTAAAAACATCATTCTGAGAAGGAATTCATGGGGTTGATCAGATTGTCTAAGGGGTTGATTACACACACAAAAAAGGTTAAAGAACTTATGCTGTAGGATAATGCAAAGTATATGAATTTCTTAAATTTAATTTAACAATGCTCTTTTATAAGATAAGGCCTGGGGATAAAATGGCTTCATACATTTAGTCAAAACCCTGACACTGGGCTGAATTGATCTTGTTTCATTCTAGGACAGCAAACAGAGAAGAAATCACACTCGAGAAATCAGTGAAGCCTCACAAAATTGAACATTGTTATAGTTACTTATAATTGATGAAAAAGTCCCCATGATGAATCTCTCTGTATGCAACTAGTGCACAGCAGTGAAGACAGGCAGAAAAATAAGCCATCATATCATGAAAGATGGATAAGGATTTTTCATTCATTTTCAGAGACTGGAATAAGACTATGAACAGTACTAAGATCTTTAATTGATTTTTGACTAGCACTTCCCTAGTTGCAATGCATCTGTGCCATGCTGGAATGTTTCTTTCGTCTCAGTTTAAAATCAATCAATCAACAAGCCCATTATGCCTACTATATACCTACTAAGAGCCTACTATGTGCTGAAGACAGTAGACAGTACAAAGTAAAGAGTATAATTTCAAGTGTTAACTGAACACAAAATTTGCCATTGAGGTTAATACTCAGGAGCTTTGAAAACATTTACTTACTTTATTAAGAAGCTATGAGTCATGGAAAGGGAAAACTATTTTTGTAGCCAGGACCACCTGGTTCAAGTCCTGTCTCTGATACAAATCATGATGGACAAGACACTTAAAAATTTCTATGCCCTACATAACTGTCTAAATTATTGGCAAGTTACCATTTGTCTGCAATGGAAAAACTTCTCTATTATGATGATAGTTCTGGACACCCCACCTTCCCTCCAAATGAAGTTATGTTATGATTAGTCTTAAATGGCTTATTTTTCATTTAACTTCAAATGCAACAATGCCAAATAAACTTACCTTACAATTATTTCCATTTTGAATAGCATAATTTCAGTGTACAAAATGGCCATTAAAATTTGACAACTATTCCTACTGAGATACCTTCAGCTTTCTTGTTTGCCCATTCATCCTAATGCAGTTTTCCTTTTTATATAGTTGTTGTTAGTGTGTGCATGTGTATATGTGTATGTTCTTTTGGCTCTATTTTCTTTAGTTTGGGCATAAATCAATCTTAATGGCTTTCTGGCATTTCATTATATTCATATGCCACAATTCATTCAGCTATGTCCCACTTGTCGGACTTCTAGATTATTTCCAGGCTGTTTGTTTGGTTGTTGCTTTTGGTTGTTGCTTTGTTTTTGTTTTAGCAATTACAGTTAGCTTCTTTAAAAAAAAATTGCATGTCTTAAAAATAATACAACCCTAGAAATGAACTGCCATTAAAGTTTTTCAACTTCCAAGTTCCTCATAGCATACAATCAATCTTTGTGAAATATCGATGGGCTTGCTAAACTAAGAAATTTAAGTCAAGACATTAAACTATTTCCCCAAATTTTGAGTATAAAACAGATATGGATATTGTATTTCAGTTTTTCTCACATGGAAAATATGCTCTCTTTCTAATTTAGAACAGAATTAGAGGACAAGAAAGAATATTAGATATAATGTAGGGGATATAATACGGTTCAGGAAAGGGAACTGGATTTAGAATTGTAAGACCCAAATTCAAATCCTCACTCTGTCACTTACTATCAGTGTGACCTTGGGCAAGTCACAACCACTGCATCATCATTTCTTAAATGATAAGATAACTAGATGATTCCACAGTCACCAAATATCTAAATCTATGATGTAAGCCAATCCTGTCATTCTACAAGTATAGAAAGTGAGTTCTAGAGTTCTATCCAGGCTAATTTATCCAGTTAATGATAAAGTGAGAACTCCCAACCCTTTAATGCTCCTTCTACTTATTAAAACTGCCACATCACAGGAAAAAAAAATTGCATTCCCATTTGAGCTGCAGTACATCTTTAAGAAGACTTCTATAGACATCTTTCATTTATGTTGTTGTTATTGTCTGTCCTTTATTTTCAAAGAGGATCAATGCATCCTGAAATGATGTCTTGACTTACCATGAATTGGACTTAAGTGAAACAGTGTTGCACAAAGTTGTCAGCCTCTTCCAGTGGCAAGACAAAAGTTAAGATGACTGGTGATGGCCTGGGATGCAATGGATGACCTTGGCATCTTCAGTGCCTGATCAAGCTCTAAGTGCCTTATAGCACCTGCTGCAGCTGCCTTCATGGCTGTTGGAATAAATTGTTCTTATTCACCTATTCCACCAAGAGAAGTCTACACATCCTCGGAGTAGATATACTTTTAACTTACCAACAGTTTTGAGGCCTGCCTGTCAATTACCCTCAACCTGGTTTAGCCTATATGTAGAGATGGTTTTAACAGGGTGTGTCCACTGCACATGCTACAGCTTCTTGGGCCATATGTGGGAATTGGGTGACAGGTGGACACCAAAGGTTGATGAGTAGCCTTGAAAAGGGTTTAGAAAACCCTCATACCAAAGGTGCTAGTCCTGCATGAGCACTCCATATATCTTTGACTTCGAATTATTTATTGAATCTTTATCATCAGCATTACTATCATTATTATCTTTATCCAAGCACCTAAATTGACCAAAATGTACACTGCTATCCTGGGTAAAACTGAGCTCTCAGGAGAAATGCATGTAATTTGAAATCAATAGGAATTGTACATGAGTAACTGAGATAAGCATTTGGTTCTTAATGATTAAATGATATAAAATTATATTTCCTTAAAGTAATCTATGACTCTGAGACACTCTTAGCTAAGTACTGCTGGAGATACTCCTTTTCACAGTGGAATTGAGCTCTTATTTCCAATCCCCTATAAAATTACTTCCATTATCCTAGTTAATCAGAATTCTTCTTACATTTTGCAGTATTATCTGATACTGGGGAAAGGGGAATAGTTTTAAGTGATGATATGATCATAATTTCTATTTGTTAGTTGAGGAAAGAGGAATCCAAATAGGTATAATGAAGTCTACCCCTAGAAAACGGATGATGAAGTGTTTGAACGAAGAGGGGAAAAACAGTTTTGCATTATATTTTAGCTTGGAGGGGATTCAACAAATTCACTGCAGGGGAATTAATTGGTGAAAACAAATGGGATAAGATGCCAGTCCGGAGTCAAGAGGACATGGGTTCAAATCCGGACTCAGACACTTGCTAGAAGTGTAACCATGGGCAAGTAAGGAAAGAAAGAAAGAAAGAAAGAAAGAAAGAAAGAGAAAGAGAGAAAGAAAGAGAAAATTAAACTATCCTTGATATTAGTTTTGGAAGCAGAAGATTTGGATTCAAAATCTGGTTCTGCCATTCCACTTGTGGTGTGATCTTGAGCAACTATCACTTCTCCAAGCCTTAGTTTCTTTCATCTGTAAAACTCAGGTGGTGGACTGGATACCTTCCCATTCTAAATCTGGTGACCCCATGATTCAATTCATGTCAACAGACTTTTATTAAAGAACTGTTGGGTTCCAGGTACCAGGTTGGGTGCTGAGAATACAATGACAAAGTGAAAGCAGTCACTGCCCTTCAGGAGTTTTTATTTTACTGATTCTATTTCATACAAGGAAGTTTTTTTTAAAGCTCCATCAAAAGTGTATTTGTTGTCATTTCTAACCATGTCTCAGAGTGGTGTGTGGAAAAAAGGGAAATATGCTTAGCAGAGGCCTATTCCAGAAATGTTTGCCTGGCTGTGTATTAATGCTAAATCTGAGAGAAGGCATTCAGGTTTTCTTCAACCTAAGTTTGTCAACTCAAGCAGTTCACACATAATTTGGAAGAATGGTAGATTAGTGGCCAGACAGTTCTGATTTATCTATCTTTAAGGGAACAATCGAGGCTTTTACTCACTGCACTGGACTATTTCTTGCTACATCAAATTTTCAGCTAATCTGATCAGTTGCATAATGACTGGTACACATCATGGACTCTTTGTTGGAATGAGCTTCTCCATTTGATTCTGTATAGCAGCAATTATCTACCTGCATTGTGACTCAGTTTCTAGTCTTACATATAAGGAATGCTAAATATTGTCTTTACTTCACTTAGAAATATAATAAAAATATAGCATTTCCTTTTGTTTTGTCTTTAGTGTTGTACTACTCAGACATCAAGAGAGTCCTAAGCGGCTTGTTGTTGTTGGCTGTCTTCCTTGTTGTTATTCTTGTTTTCCTAGTGTATAGATTCTCCTTTTGTTTTGGTCATGGCAGCTTCTAATACTACTTCTGTCTGTGTGGGTATGTGTATGCATGTGTGCATAAATGTGTATGTACATGCATGTAGGCAAAGGTTGATATTTGGGTCATACAAATAACAAGCCCAATAGATTCCTTTACAGTAGACGACTGCATATATGCATTGATGTTTTTTTCTCCAATTCTCTGTGTTTCACAATGCTAAAAACAACAGATTCCAATTTGAGAGCTGAAGTAATTATAGCCTACCAAAGCTCCGTCTCTCAAACCTCCTCATTTCATAGGGCACCATTAGTTTGCTTTCTCAGAGCTGATTTCAGCATTTTGGCAGATGTTTTATGAATGTTGTAAATAGGCACAAAACAGAGAGATATCCTAATATTGAGAGTAGTAAATATTGTTGCCAGGGGCCTAAGGCATCTCTGTACACATTAGAAGAGAGTGTTCTCCAAAGAGAATCATTGAGAGTTAAAAGAAAGTAAATTACTATTGTAATAATCATAAAAAAGCAATTGCACACTGATGCTCAATGGTCTCTGGGTAGCCAGGTGCTAATAATTCCACTCTGCTAATGGAGACAAAGTTATATTGGTATGTGCATCTGAATGGTATTCACTTCAGCATTAAAAGGCATGATGTCTTACCTGAAATTCAGGTTATTGACTTGACCCTGTTATTGAAAGATTATAATTCTTAATTTAAGGACAATTTCCAGTGGTGTCTATAACATTAGAAACAAATGGAACATTAGAGGGATAGAGGGGAGGGGGAAATTCATGCATTTTTATACTCTTTTAGAACTGACAAAGGATGAGTGCAGTAGCACAGACTAAATACAAGGATAGCTCTATACACACACACAGTAGCAGAGAGGTAACATTTTTACAGAGATTTAAGTGCCAGTGAGGAAAGGCATCTAGAATTCTCCAGTTGGAAACAAAAAGCCAAAGCATTTGTTCTGGGTTCCTAGAGAAGGCAGTCTATAATTATAGGTAGCATGAGTGGTTTCACTGTATTTGCTACACTTTTACTGAAGCTTT
The DNA here is from genome assembly GCF_003287225.1 of Phascolarctos cinereus. NCBI lineage: Eukaryota > Metazoa > Chordata > Mammalia > Diprotodontia > Phascolarctidae > Phascolarctos > Phascolarctos cinereus. Next base: position 194,087,774 of record NW_027555847.1, read on the forward strand.
TTTTTTTTTCCATCTAAGTGAGCCTAACTACAGACCATTAGGTCAGCACTTCACAGGCAGCATAAAATCCACTGGCTTTATTAGATTTCAGTTAATTCAGTTTGGAAGGTTATAAATCAGATCAAATCAGCAAAAAGGAGATGAGAAAAAAATAGCGTTGGCTATTAAAGATGGAGATAAATAAACTTATTTTTTTTTCCTTTGACGATTGCAACACAAATGTGGTATAGGAGATGAAGGTGAGGTGCTTTGATAAAGGTGTCAGGCTTTAAAGGTTGTCATCATGTGCTGCATCACAAAACAAAAGCAAGTTCAATACTGAATACACTTGGCTACTGTTCCAAGGTGAATGCTATTTCATTGTGCAAAATTAGTAGATGGCTTAGAATCACAGCATGTTACAATTGGAAGGAATCTTGGAATAGAATATGAGCTGGAAAGGGTCATAAAATATAGAATACTAATAGAAATATAAAAATGATACTCTAGTTTAATTCTTTAATTTTATAAGTAATGAAAATAAATCACAAAAAAAAAAGTTTTCAGTCATGTCCAACTCTTCATAACCCCATTGGCAGTTTTCTTGGTAAAGATCCTGAAGTGGTTTGCCATGTCCTCCACCAGCTGAGGAAACTGAGGCAAACAGGGCTGAGTGACTTGCCCAGGGTCTAGTAAGTATCTAAGCCAGATTTAAACTCAGAAAGATGAGTCTTCCTAACTCCAGACCTTGCAATCTGTGCCACCTAGCTACCACCAAAAGGTAAGGTTCCAAATTCAAAGTCATTTTGTCAGCCACACATATCTTCTCATTCTCAGTACACTATGCTTCCAATTTCTACTTCTTCCTACAGATTCAAAGAACTTTAAACTAGGGAGTGATCTTAAATATTTTCTATTCTGTCCTTCTTTTAATTTTACAGTTGAGGAGATTGAAGCTCAAAGACATTAAATAAAGTTTACAAGCTCCTACTATTAGTTAGTAGCAAATATTGCGTTAGAAACCAGGTCTTCTGTCACCCACACCTGTGTTTCCCTTTCACTGAAGTTGCCATTGTAATGCAGAACATTATTTTACCATTTAGGTAGTAAGGCCCTTTAAGTCATGGTCCCCAGACCTCTTTTCTCCTAAATCTAAACAATAGTGAAATGTACTCTTGCATATCTCAGCATAACCCATACCTCCAACTCAAGTGGATAAGAAAGCTGGCAATATAATTGCTTTAGATAATTATGTTTATACCAGAGACCAGGGCACCAGGGCACCTAGTCTGGTTTGTGTGATCCCTGACCTGTAATGATGGGGTGCTCGGGTGCTTGTGCTTGTACTTGTGTCCCAATTTCTCCCTAGTCTCAGTGGTTGTCTCTGACAACCACTCCCCAGCCCAAGGACACTATGCCTAGCAGTTATTCATGCATGGGCCTCAGCATGACCCTTATTTCTCTCCCTGGTACAGCTACACAGAGCTGGGCTGCTCAGGCCCCAGCCCTCAGATCATGTCTCTGGAAGCCTCCCAATTCCTTGGTAAGTTCCTGTGTTGTGAGAAAGCTTTACCTTGTTGCAGAGCATTCTCTCATCAAGACAGAGGGAAAGGGGTGTCCTTGGCCAGCCCAAGGACTCTTCCTCCTGCCAGACTCCAAAGATCCATCCCCCTCCCTGTCCAGTATACTTCCTGTACTTTCCCATCCATAGCCCCCAAAGACACCTGAACCTTTGGATTACCTCGTCAGTGTTCCTGGCATTTCTTTCTTATGCTCTTTTCCATATAAACCCTAGCTCGACCCCTGATGGGGGCTGCTTGATTTGGATGTGCATACCCCTTGCAGCCGCACGCTAATAAGTCCATATTTTAAATTATGTCTGGGTCTCTCTCACTGATTTCTCAGTACAACACTATAGAGACCTGCCTATGTACTTAATGTGAAAAATAGTGAATATCCTGCATGACCAGAATTATTCTTCACTCCCCTAGAAATCTAAAACGGTATTTTGAAATTCCCATAATTGTGACAACTGCTTAAGATTCTTTCAAAAACATGGATTTTTATGTGGATTTAGGCATTAAGCTAAGACAGAACACAAGTGACTAAGGCATTAACAGGGAGTGATTAATCTGAGTAACTAGTAATACCATAATAGTAACCCATTATCATGATAGTCAAACTGATAAGACATATATACATATAAATATAAAAAACAAAATATTAAAAGTACCATAATAAATGCAAAAAAAAATCCCACAAGTGCTGAAGGAGGGGAAATAGTAGATGAAGAAGCCATATTCTAGAAAATGCAACATGTCATAATGCAAGATAATAGAATTGGGTAAAATAATGCAATGATACAATTGGAGTCAGAATATCCTAGGTTTAAATGCCATCTCTGACCTTTACTAGCTTTGTGATCATGGGCAAGGCACATAAGAGAGGCAGCATGGCGTAATGGAAAAGGCACAGGATTTGGAATCAAGAAACATGGATTTGAACTCCAGCTCTTCTAAATGACTTTAGTCCTCTTTTGTAAGTTAAACTTCTCTTGCCAGTGATTCCTAGGCATCATAATAGGGTCTGTTGTTACTCAAACATTTCCAGTCAACTGAATTTTGCCTAAATCTTAAAGAAGCTAGGAGATAACTAGAGATAGATATAAGTGTAAAGTTAAGCAAAGAGCCCAATTTTTGTATAAATATTAGTAATTTCTCTAACTGGGGCCTCAGAGCAATTATGACTAAATCATAAGTTTTTGTCTGAAACAAATTCCCTAAGCTGAAGAGAAAAGAACAATGTAGATCTTAGGGGCCATTATTCCATTCTTCTGGGTTTAAAATGAGCTAATTATTGTAATAGAATGTTATAGATTATTTATTTTGAATTATAACAGTGAAAGTTAGGAGACTTTCAGGGTTGAAGCAAAGCTTCAGAGAGAAAAAAAATGATAGTCAATGAAATGACTATTTTGGCAGTAGTGTGATTATATTGTACAAGGCAAGTTAAGCTACCAATAAGTTTTAGGAGGGGAAAACTCCATCTTGCTCACTTTTCCATATACTTAAGACTTTCTGTCATTTCCTTCTTCCAAGAAGGGAAATGGCATCTCTTTTATGTTCACCTCAGCAAGAAAGAATGGTGTCTGTTGGCTGGTTCAAAAGTATAAGAAAGCTTACCTACTTATTACTCCCTTATAATCTAACACTATGACCATTTCTTGATGTATAACTAGGCTTATACTAAAATATTGGTTTGCCAAGCTTGTACTAAAGCAAGTGTTTTTAGATTTTTGTGTATCATGGACTCTTGACAATCTGGTAAAACCTATGTACTCCTCAAAATAATGTTTTCAAATACATAAAGTCAAATACATAGAGTTATAAAGGAAACAAATTATATTAAAAGACAGTTATCAAAATATATTGTTAAGTAAGTTCTTGGACCAGAGGTCCAACTCCTGACATGAAAACTCCAAGTCCCTAGATAAGATCCTATGGATAAAAAAAAAAAAGTTGTGCCCTGGAGTCAGGAACACTATCTCTCTTATCTTACAGCTATTTGTAAGCTTTAAATAATATACATACAATTAAGATTTCTGCTGACCAAGGGGTTTTTATAGTAGGTAAATGAGAACTAGATTGAAAGCTAGAGTTTCAGAACAATTTCCTGCATTGCTTATATTCAAAAATGCATGTTTCCTGTACCTTGTATCCACCACTTCTTTGTCAGGAAGCAGATAGCAAACTTCATCACCAGTCCTTTAGAATTATGCTTATTCATTGCTTTGGGCAAAGTTCTTACATCTTTCAAAGCTGTTTGCCTTTACAATGTAGTTATTATAGAAATTGTTCTCTTGTTTCTACTCACTTCACTCTGTATCTTCACATATAATTCTTCCTAGATTTTTGTGAAATTATTCCTTTTGTCATTTCTTATGGTACAATAAATAATATTCCATTATATTTGCGTACCATAATTTATTTAAGTGCTCTTCATTGGATACTTCTCCTCAGTTCAAGTTATTTGCCACTTCAAAAAAAGGCTTCTATAAATATTTTTGTTCATGTAGAACATTTTTCTTATTGTTTGATCTCTGACCTCTGTAGTTACTAGCTCAAAAGGTAACCACTAGTGACTTTGGGAGCATAGTTCTAAATTGTTTTCCATAGTTACTGGAACAATTCACAGATCCATCAACAATTCAGTGATATACCTGCTTTCCCACAGTCCTCTAACATTTGTCATTATCGTTTTTTTGGTTTTGGGGGGGGGTTTTGGTTTTTTTTTTATATTCTTTGGCAATCTGATGAATATGAGGACAAACCTCAAATTGCTTGAATTTACATTTCTTAAGGCTATTGTTAACTTGGACTTATTCCTTTGAAAACTGTCTATTCATATTATTTAGCAATTTCTCAATTAGAGAATGGCCAATATTCTTATAAATATGAATCAATTCCATATAAAATGAACATAAAATACCTTCAGCAGAGAAAATTCCTACAAATTTTTTTCCCCAAATTAATTGTTTTATTCTAATTTTGGCTTCACTGATTTTTTATGTGAAAAAAACCTTCCAAACATTTTTGATTAATGTTTTTTTTTAATTTAATCAAAATTGTCTATTTTTTCTTTTGTGTGTCTTTCTACCACTTGTTTGGCTATGAACTCTTCTACTGGTAGATCTATAAGGCAGTTTTGTTTTGTTTTGTTTTTTCCTTGAAGAATACCTCTTTTTTTCTTAGATACTAGAGATGGAGGAAAGGATGAGTAGAGATACAGATAAATTTGAAGTGAGAAAGGGAGTTCAAGGAGTTCTCATTGACAGACTTCAATTTCAGAGTAAGTCAAGGTCATCTGTAGAGAGTCATGTGCATGGAATGGGATTCAGAATTCAGGTGATGTTTAAAATAAATACTGTGGGGAATGTGATAGTCAATGAAAAGTGACTAAAAGAATTGTGGAATATCGGTAAGGATCCAACCAAGATCAGATGATCTGATTTTGTAATTGACTCAATTATCATGGTTTCATGATTTTTTTTTGTTAATTCTGGATAGCAAAAATATTTATTGTTGGCAGAGTTACAAAGAAGACAGTATGTTTGTTAGTTGCCTGTGGAACTGGAAATCTGTATCAAATTTTTAAAGAATAAACTTGTAGTATGCAACAAAGTTATAAAAATGATTATACCTTTTGCTCAATAACCCCATTTGGGGAAAAATACTCTGACAGTGTTTTCAAAAATAATCAAAAAGAGCTATCTGTTTAAAGATCTATCCCACTGTAAGATAACCTAATATCTGATAAATATCTGATAATATCTGATACTATTATGATAAATAAGCGGTATTACATTCATGCAATAGAATGCTGTAAGCATATTAGGAAAAGTATATGAAAGGGAATAGATAAAGCCTGATGGGGACTTAGAGGGAAGAACTGAAAAAGTGTTAATGAGTCTTTGCATTGAGATTAACCTGAATGTAAATGAAAATAATCAAATTTACTTGCGTATTGATATTTAATTTTTTTAATTAAAATAAATAGCTAAGTGCACTACAGCATTTAGATGAGGGAAAACAGAATGTAAAATCTTGCCAGAGATTCAAGTCCTCCATTGACCACTTTTAGACTTTTATAGCTATAAATAAAATATTTAATCCTGGCCAGTCATAAAGTGGAGATAGTATAGTGCAAACTCATTGTCATTATTGAAAGAAGTATACACAGCATGTATATATTAGATAAGTCAGTTAGACATATCCTATTTCTCTCAATGGGGCGGATAGGTGGCACAGTAGATACAGCACCAGGCCCAGAGCCATGAAGGCCTGAGTTCAAATCTGGCCTCAGACACTTACTAACTGTGTGACCCTGGGCAAGTCATTTAACCCTGTTTGTCTCAGTTTCCTTATTTGTAAATGAGCTGGTAAGGAAATGGCAAGCCACTCCACTACCTTTGCTAAGAAATCCCAAATGGAATCAGAAATGACTGAAATGAGTGAACAACAACAACAAATTTCTCTTATTACCTTGTGAATTGCTAATACAAAATAAATTTTTAAAAAAGTGTCACCAACAGGTCAACCAACTCTCCACATTTAAATAGGACATTTTATTTTATTATATGAACCTAATGTCTGTTACAAGCAGGGGCTTATTGATAAATGGTTAACAGCCAGTTTTCCAGGGGAAAAACATACACATGACAGTTTTAAGTTTAATCGCTATTATTATAATTTTTCTACCACTTTTTTGTCTAGAAAATCAACAAAACAATTAATCTAGCCCTGATTTGTGCTATTTGTCAAATTTAAAGGGATTAAATACTCACACTAAAAATTAACAATTGATTCTCATGAGCTGGTATAAGCAGTCTCCAGCATAGGGCCTATACTGTGAATGTGTCCAATTTGTCCCTTACAGTTTGCATACCAGTGTCATACCCTTTTAGAACTGGAAGACATTTCTATGCCACAATAAAGTATTGAATTAAAACTTATTTGTCAAGCTCCTCATTAAACCACCTAAGATAGTGGTTTGTATTAGTTGAGTCAGTACTGATGGTAAAATCATCAGTGCCCAATAGAAGCAGACCCAAAATCAAACCCAAATCCAGACTAGAAATTTAGGCACCAATGAGGATTCGTTGAGTTGGCCAGCTAGGGAATTCCACCTACAAGGGGTAGAGATTCATCAAAGCAACACAAAAACAAAGCTTATATAGGTTTCAATTTAAGCAGAAGGTGAATTGGGTAAGGTGTACCTCAGAATTAGACAAAGCTTGTTGATGGAGGTTGGTGGGGTAGGAATAGGGGACATGGTTGTGGTATCTCTTGGTTGGACCTGTTTCTGGGGCTAGTAATAAGAAATAGTACTGTCCTTGCTGTTTTAGCACTAAGAAAAGTTGCAGACAGGGTAGAGATTGCAAAAAGAACAGGATCAGAAGCAAGATAGAGGAACTACAGATAATATGGAATTTCTTTAAGTTTCTGTGCTACCCACCGTACCACATGGATAAAATCCTGGATCCTTGAAATGTTGAAATAACTTCATTTGTAAAGAAGATCATTTAAGTTTCATTCTTGGGGGACTGGTTTCCAGATATCATCTTGAACAGAAACCTCCCTCAAGGGTATGCATGTTCCTAATGCAAAATGCTATGGAAAGTTCACATTTCTTTCTGAAGGTTCCCTCTTTTCAATTGCCTTTCACCTCTCTTGGCCTTAGTTTCTTCACATATAAAATGAGAGATTGGATTAGATCCTCTCTAATCTTCCATCTGACTATGAGTTCTAACATTCTATAACTCTGAACTTTAGCTCTTCTGATTGTTATAAGGAAACATAATTTAAATGTTCTTTATCATCTTGTACTACTTCGGATTTTCCCAACAAAAGAAGACTATAAGCAGCCAGAAAGAGGGGGAAAAGGACCCGGGTTTGGGAGAAGCCTAAAGGAGGAAACAATTGAACCAACAACATGCTGTGGTGGATAGGACACCAGACTATAAACCAGGGAGACTTCGTTACAATTCTGCCTCATACACTTTCTGGTTGGGTAAAACAGGGTCAATCATTTGAGCTCTTTCTGCCTCAGTTTCCTTATCTAGAAAATGAAGAGATTGGATTAAATGTCTTCTAAAGTCCCTTCTGCCTCTAAATCTATGATATCAGAATGGCATTAACCATACACAAAACAAAGAACAATTTATGTCTTCTGTGGGTTGGGGCAGTGATGGAGAACTGGTAAGAGAAAGTCAGTTTTATGTGTTAACTGCTATCATACTAGTATCAAAATAGAAAATATGGTGTTAAGCCAGTATCTGCATGCTGGTCCTGGACTTGTGTTGATATGCAAGATGAACTTTGTTTACATGAAAGTGCTGTCTCCAAAAAGATGAAATATTTGCACCCTTACATTATCAGATTCTTTAAATATAATCTCCCTGCTGAGCCATACATGTGACTCTTTATTATGGGGTTTAGATCCAAGAGCATGTGTACCTGTTGACTTTTTTTTTCATATAGCATTGATAAACAGACACAGCACTTTAAAAAGCTAATTGCACCATGAGCAGTCCCAAGGAAGAGACTAAGCAGGCTAGATGGATTACCAGGCTGCCTTATATAATTTGGTGTTGTTGTCTAGAGCAGTACTTGAAAGAAATCATGTCTAAATGCTTGGTTGTAATAGAAATTTTGAAACATCTTTTGAAACACCACAAATTTCTCTTTCGGTGCCCCCTAAGATTCATTTACAAATGCATAAGGTCCTTTCTCCAGTCCACCTCTTCACCTGTCCTCTCTCAGAATTGAACAGCTATTTGATTTTTTATCATCGTATTTAGGCAACAGCTCAGGCAGCCTTCTCAGTGTGTGTGATTTCAAGGATGCCAAAAGCCTCAAAGTATGGTTTCCTGATCCTACGTGTGGATGCTTGAAGTTCAGACATTAAGCATTCACTCATTTTATGAAAAGTTTTGATCTCTTTTAAATGTAAATTTCCCTTAAATGGGTCATATTTTAATCAACCAATCAATAATCATTTATTAAGTGCCTACTTTATATCAGGAACTACAAAAAGAGGCAAAAGACAGTTCCTGCCCTCAAGGAGCTTACAATCTAATGGAGAAGACAACATTCATTTACATGTTTGCATATAGAAAACAAGTTACATTCAGGATAAATAGGAAATAACTGAGAGAAGAATTAGAATTAACTAGAATTAAGAGTGTTGGGAAAGGTTTCCTGAAAAAAGATGAAATTTTAGTTTGGACTTAATGGAATCCAAGGAGGTCAGTAGGTGAAGTTGAGGAAGGAGAATGTTCCAGGCTTGGGGGATAGTGAGAGAAATTGCCTGGAGAAGTAAGAACAGCCAGGAGCCCAGTGTCACTGGATGGGAGAGTTCCTGGCAAGGAATAAGGTGTAAGAAAACTGTGAAGGTAGAAGTCTAGATTATGAAGGGCTTTACACTGTTTGTCATTTCTGATAGAAAGTTTGGGTATAAAAGAAAGAGAGATGAAACCTGAGACAAGCAGACAGACAGACAGAGAAACTGAAAGACAGGACAAAGAGAGAACAATAGGTGAAACTAGTGAATATTAAAATATTGTATGATTGATGAGTGACAAAAATACAGAAAGGGGAAGGTGGGACTGAAGATTGGAAATAATAGTATGAAAAATGATTTCTCTAGGCAATCTGTCATGAAGACTCAGAGCTCCCAGCACCCCCAGCCTTCTGTCCAAAGTTGTTCAGAAGGACATTTCTGATAATGAGATTGCATTGAATCTTCTTATCTTGGTCAAACTTCTTATCTGGGTCAAACGCAGGCCTGAGTTGATTTTATCCTACTCAGGTTCAGGTGGAGACAGATTCCCAAGACTGGGGGTGGTATTTCCTTTGCTCAGATGGCAGGTGATATCCACCCCTGTTGGCCAAGATAGTAACCTAAGTCACATATTCAATACCTCAATTTAACATAACCCCCTCCTAGTATGTTCATCAATCACAGTTGATTGGCACCCCTTGGGATCACCTACTCTTCGAAGGGCATATAACTGTACCCCAAAATCCCAAATCAAGCCAGTTCTGAACTGCCCCCCTTAGGAGGGCTCAGTTTTGGACTAAACTCCTATACAATGCATGTCAAGCCAGATTGAGAGAAATTAAATTGTGGACACACACATCATGATTTCTCTTCCTTAGAGCAGAACCTGTAATAATAGATTGGGGTTTGGCAACAGATAATATTTATAAAGTACTGAGGTGGGAGCTAATATTTTCTTCATTTTACAGATGAGAAAACTAAGGCTCAAAGAGGTTTTGTTGCATGTACTCAGTTTTTGTCACAGGTAGAATTTGAACATATGACTTCTTGACTGTAAGGCTAATATTTTATTGCTTCTACATTTCATCTAATTCACAATTTTTGCCGTGGGCTAGCCCTGTAAAAGAGCACCTACCTTGTCAACTAAAATCTTTTATTTGTACCTCAGATGGAATAAGATCAATGTACATTTCAAGTGTCCAGTATTTTAAATAAAAAATACTGTAAAACCTCCTGGTAATATCACCATATTTGAGAGCTGTAAGAGACCTCAAAGATCATCTAGCCAAGGGGTTCTTAGCATAGGTCCATGAATTTCTATCATATGGCTTTTCATATTTTGATGTTCATATTCCAATGTAATTGATTTCCTTTGTGATACTATGTACTTTATATTATGTATTTAAAAACAGTATTCTGAGAAGCGGTCCATGGATTTTACCAGACTGCCAGTAGTGTCCATGACAGGACAAAAAAATAAAAAGTTAACCCTGGAATTCTAGTCCAAACTAAACTCCTTCATTTAATATATGAGGAAACTGAAGTACAGAGTGCACGAGTGACTTGCCCAAGGTCACACAGATAATGAATGACAGGGCCTGTATTGAATTCAGGTTCTCTGGCTCCCAAGCTCAGTGTCTTTTCCTCTGTCTCATGCTAGTCCTCCATGTCATAACAGGTGTTTTGAAAAGTTGTTTATGGAAATGTTCAGGATACAACAATGTCATTTTCAATAACCTATTTCAGTAGCTGACATACTAAACAGTGATCATTGAAACACCATGAGGTACTGCAAAATTTTCAATTAAAGATTAATCATGTTCATTATACTGTATTTACTAAGTCAGGAAAGGATACTAATTTAAGTAATGAGACTGATTCCAAACTGGAAAAATCAAACTTTTTTCTTTATAGTCACAACTTGGGCCTATTAGAAAGATTCCTGATGTAAAATATTTTCTCAAAAACCCTCAGTTAATCAGAATATGCAGTTAATCATAACACCTCAGCCCTCCACAGTTCTGGTTCAGTGTCATCTTAAAGAGAATATGATTTTAGAATATCAAGCTATAGATAAATCTATTTGCAGATACTTCATACCAAAGGTTGCCAGACTGAGTTAAAATAGATGTAGTCAAATATTTTAAGGGAGAAAACTGTTATAAAATGTCACTCATGAATTATCTGTCAGAAAGAGTTTTTGAGTCCCATGAGACACAAAAGAAACTCTCATATCTAAGTGGTTTCTCAGTTAGTAAGTTTTAAAAATTCACCCCTCCGACACCCAGATTCTTTGATTCTTGGAGTCACTGGTTCGTTGACAACAGTCTCTTTCACAGAACCTCCTAAGAAAAGATATGGCTAATTCATTTCAAAATATTACTTTGAAGACATTTACATATAATCACTGTTGATATTCAGAGACACCACATTCACGTGAAATTTGGGTACATATTTCTTTATTACCAGGAGAATCTGTCATAATCAATTAGAGAGAGTATATTTAATGCAAAACCATCTTCGGAATTTCCAGACAGCTAAACCGGTTTCCCTTGTCAATAGGAAAGGTGTGAGGTTCTAAGACATTTAAGAAACATTAAGCTTAATGACCCTTCCATCTTGTTAAAGAAAATTAAATGACAACTTCCTCTATGAGAATTTTGCATTAAAAATGATGGACCACTAGAGATAAATGGCTTACTGAAAGAATAGCTTATCTAAAGCAAAAAGGAAAAAAAAAAACCTATTATTTGCTAGAGCTGAGCATGTGGATTATGGCTATAGTGAATCTCCATTTACTATTTTTCAGGTGATTTTTTTTTCTTTGCTGAATTAAGCTTTGTCTACATATGCTAACAGGCTATGTTTTTGTTTTGTTTTGTAATTTAAAGTATTAGTGTTAAAAGCAATAGTTAAAAAAATAACAACATTTTTTCTTTCAAAAGAATGGTTATTAAGCAGTTTTATTTCTAAGTTTTATTATTGTCTCTGTTTTTTACTCCATGGTCATTTCCATTTAATTACTTCACCAACACTGAACTATTCTTTGTAACAAAGAAGTATTTAAGTAAAACTGACTAATACAGTAACTAAGTCTAATATATTCCACATCCTTATCCTTTATTCCCAACTTCTCTAAGTGAGAGGATGGAGGAGTGTTTCATTATCAATTTTGTAGGATATATTATTGTTGCTGTTGTTGTTTCTACTGTTACTATTATTATGATCATTATTATTATTATTATTATTGTTATTATTATTGACTTTAATAAGCTATTTTTCAACTTGCTTTGTTTGTCTAGGCATAATTGTTGTGCCAAATTAGGATATGGTTGTTGAAATCATTAAAATGGTCAGAAACATCATATACAACACCACACAAACAAGTGATCCCTGACTTTTAATTGGGTCGGCTATCCCAATTAAGGGAATAACAAGGCATTATATTAGAGATATGATTCAAGTAATTTTGGGATATTTAACTAACAATGTAAGTATTAACATATGAGAACACTGGCTTAAGAGCCTAGGAGTTTAAAGAAACTAGTCAGTGTCCCTAAGAGAAATTTAAATTGCTTGGTGTCTCTTGTTTCTCCACTTCTATATGAATCTGTTCTTGGGAGACCTCTGTATTTACTGAGAACATACTCAGATCCTTATTCTTGTATGGGATCACAAATATAAAGCTGGGAGGGACCTATGAAACAATCTAGTCAAATCTTTTCATTTTACTGTAAAAAAAAACTAAGACCCAGAGTACTTATTATTTACCTAAGGTCATGTAGTGAATAAATGTCAGAGGCAGATTTGGTCCCAAGTTCACTGACTGCAGAGACAGTGTTCTCCTCTCCTTTCTATCTATGCTTATTCCATATGTTTTCAAGTCTTCAACCATATAGATAATTTGCAAATTTAAACTTCTATTCATGATTTCTCAAGTTCTCTCCAATAAAATATTTTCAGTTGCCTATTTGTTATCAGTTAGAAAGCAACTAAATATTTGAGGTATGATTTTGTAGAAGGAAAAGAAAGGAACAAGCATTTATTAGGTATCTATTATGTGCCAGGCACTGTGCTTGAAACTTTGCAGATATTTCATTTGAACTTTACAATATCTCTGTGAAGTAGGTGTCATCACTATCCTCATGGTAAGACAGAGGTTAAATGACTTTCCCAAGGTCATCTATTAAGTGCTGCTGTATTTGAACTCAGGACTTCCTGATTCCAGCCCCAGCACCCCATCCATTGTACCACCTAGCTGCCCCATAGGATCATAGATTGAGATCTGGAAGGGAAATTGAAGGACATCTAGTCCAATAGCCTCATTTTACAAATGAGAAAACCAAGGAGGCTCAGAATAGTTTAACTTGCTTAGCATCACACAATAAGTGGAAGAGCTAGAATTTTACCCACTGATTTTCTTTTCACTGTAACAAACAGCCTCCCAAAGTTCTCTTTCTTCCAAGAGTTAATGAGAAACTGGATTCACACATTGATAGTGAGAATGGAAAGTAAGTGTGGATGTGAGACATTGAAAATCTCCATTTGAATTTGAAATTGCAAAAATCTCCAGGACTGGATAACTAACTGAGTTGGTGGTAGACAAAAGAGAGGAGATTGAACATTATTTCCTATTTTTGAGCCCAGGTGTCTACAGGAATAATGCTATCATAGATAGAAATAGGGATTCTGGATCAGTAACATTTTGGGGAATACATAATGAATGATGTTTTAGACATGATGAGTTACTCAGTCAAGAGAACATTTATTAAGTCCCTGCTATGTGCAAAGCACTGTTCGTCTCTGGGAGAAATGAAAGGAAAAAAGATAGTTCCTACTCTCAGGAGCTCACAGTCTAATGAGGGAGACAATATGAAATAATTGTGTATAGATAAGCTCTATAAAGAGAGAATTAGAGATAATCAACAGAGTAAGGCACTAGAATTAAGGGATATTGGAAAAGCCTTCCTGTAGAAGATGAATTTTGAGCTGGAAGTTGAGGAAGCCAGGAGGCAGAGATGAGGGAGAGAGAAAATTCTAGCCATGGAATATAGACAACAAAAATTCTATGACTGGAAGATGGAGTCCCTTGTTGTGAAGAACAGTGAAGGAAGCCAGTTTCAATGGATGGAAGGAATTGGACAAGTAGGGCATAAGGCATAAGAAGATTAGAAAGGTGAGGAGGGAAGCAAATTATGAAGGGCTTTGAGTGCCAAAACATAGGATTTTACTGGAGATGGTAATGAGCCACTGATGTTTACTGGACAAGGAGTGATATGGTTAGACATGCACTTTAGGAAGACCACTTTAGTATCTGAGTGGAGGATATTCTGGAATTGGGAGATAAGTGGCAAGTAGATCAACCAGCAGACTTATGCAGTAGTCCAGGCATTAGGTGATGAGGACTTGCTCCAAAGTAGGGGGAACTATCAGAGCAGAGAAGGAGGAACATTCAAGAGCCTTTTACAAAGGTAAAATTAAAGGGTCTTGGCAATAGATTGGGTATAGAGTTGAGTTTGATGAGATGGTGGGAATGTAAAGAAGGCTGGTACAAAAGTGATACCAACACTTAAGAAAAGTCAGGATAGGAAATATAGATGAGCTTTAAACAACAACCTTCAGTTGCTGTCCATTTCATTTAAGATTATTTCAAACTTCATAATGTAGCCTTTAAGGCCTTCCATAATCAGGTTCCCAGTTATCTTCCTGACCTTAGGTCATACTAACTGTCCTTCACAAACTCTATTTCAGCTAATCTAGATTACTAGTCATTCTCCAGTCTTAACACTTCAATTGTTTTCCTCTGAGCATTTGTAGAAGCTTTTTTTTTCCCTTGCCTATATACTTCCTCTTCATCCACACTTCTTATAATACTTGTCTTCCTTCAAAGCTCGGTTTAGGCTCTTCCCTAAACCTTCCCCAGCCCACACACATTCCTTGGATGTTAGTCTCTTTCCCACTCCAATTTTCTTGTGCTATACTTATATGTGTCCCTCTTTTTCCCCCTCAGTAGAATATATACTCCTTGAGGGCAAGAACATTTTTTGTCTTTGTATTCCCTAGTATCTAACAAGGGGAAGGAACTTGCAGCCTCAAGGCCACATGTGGCCTTCTAGGTCTTCTAATGTGGACCTTTGACTGAATCCATACTTCACAGAACAAATCCCTTAATAAAAGGATTTGTTCTGTAAAACTTGGACTCAGCCAAAGGTCATACCCAAGGACCTAGAAGGCCACACGTAGCCTCAAGGCCACAGGTTCCCCACCCCTGATCTAGTACTATAGTTGCTTAATAAATACTTATTGAATTCAATTAAATGAAATGTGATCATTTAACATATAAAGATGGGAGCAGAGCCAAGATGGTGGAGTAAAAGCAGGAATTCGCATAAACTGTCCCCCAAACTCCTCCAAATACCTCTAAAAATGACTCTAAACAAATTCTAGAGCAGCAAAACCCACAAAAAGATGGAGTGAAACAAATTTCCAGCCCGACACAACCTGTATGGTTGATGGGAAAGTTCTATTGCACCAGAGAGAGAGAGGAGCTCAGGTCAGCACGGGCTGTGTCAGCACAGAATGGGCCCTAGCAAACCTGGAACTGGCCTCAGGGGACTGAATCACTGACAGCTTGTGGGCAGTTTCCAGACTTCTCAACCCACAAACACCAAAGAAAACTTAGTAGATCAGTGTGAAAGGTCTGTCAGACCTGGGAAAGGAGCACAGCCAAGGCCTGACCCTAGCACAGCCCCAGGGAAGTGACAGTGGCAGCAGCTGCTTCCAGAGCTTTCAGCCCACAAGTAGTAAGGGCATCAAACAACTGATCATTAGGGGATTACAGGGATCCTTTTGCTGGCACTGAGAAAGAATTCTGTTGTTTTGCCCATATTTGAATGTGGGTAGCAGTCCTAGGGTGAGGAGGAGAACAAGCAAAGCAGAGCTTTTGCAGCCATAGTAGAGGAAGGACCCTCTTCACAGTTCCAGGGCAGGAAAGAGTGCTTGTGGTCACTCACTGACCAGAGTGCAGACCAGGAGAGGAGTAAATACCTCTCCTTAGATCATACCAACCTGGAAGAATTGAAAACTTACAGGTCATTGGAAGTATCTCTGAAAACAGCAACACAAAACCCCTGACACTTGGGACAATATGCCCTCCACGATGGAATCTGAGCCGTACCTTAACAAAGAATTTAAAAGTAAAGTAATTGGCTGGGAAAATGAGCAAACAGTGGGGAAAAAAAACTCAGACTATAGAATCTTACTTTGGTGACAAGGAACAATGAAACATACAATCAGAAGAAGACAACAAAGTCAAAGCTCCTACATCCAAAGCCTCTAATACACACACACACACACACACACACACACATACACACATATGCATAATACATATATACATATATGTGTGTATACACATATACATATATGTACATACACACACACACACACACACACACACACACACACACACACATATATATATATACACACACACACACACACACACATATACATACAACTGGTTTCAGGCCATGGAAGAGCTCAAAAAGAATTTTGAAAATCAAGTAAGGGAAGTAGAGGAAAAATTGGGAAGTGAAGTGAGAGTAATGCAAGAAAATCATGAAAAGAGAGTCAACAGCTTGTTAAAGGAAACCAAAGAAAATTCTGAAGAAAATACCTTAAAAAATAGACTAGGCTAAATGGCAAAAGAGGTCCAAAAACCAAATGAGGAGAAGGCCTTAGAAAGTAGAATCTGGCCAAATGGAAAAGGAGGTCCAAAAGCTCAATGAAGAAAAAAATTCCTTGAAAATTAGAATGAAGCAAATGGATGCTAATGACTCTGTGAAAAATCAAGAAATTACAAAACAAAACCAAAAGAATGAAAAAAAAATAGATGGCAATGTGAAATATCTCATTGAAAAAACAACTGACCTAGAAAATTGATGCAGGAGAAATAATTAAAAACTTATTGAACTATCTGAAAGCCATGATCAAAAAAAGAGCCTAGACTCAAGAAATTATCAAGGAAAATTGTCCTGATAGTCTAGAACCAGAAGGCAAACTAGTAGTTGAAGAAAATCCACTCATCACCTCCTGAAAGAGATCCTAAAATTAAAACTGCCATGATTATCATAGCCAAATTCCAGAGCTCCCAGGTCACAGAGAAAATATTCCAAGAAGCCAAAAAGAAACAATTCAAGTATCATGGAACCATAATCAGGATAGCACAAGATTTAGCAGCTTCTACATTAAAGGATCAGAGGACTCGGAATATGATATTCTGGAGGTCAAAGGAGCCAGGATTAAAACCAAGAATCACCTACCCAGCAAAACTGAGTGTAATCAATGAGGGGGAAAATTGATATTCAATGACATAAACAAATTCAATATGTTCTTGAGAAGCCAGAGCCAAATAGAAAAATCGACTTTCAAATACAAGACTCAAGAGAAGCATGAAAAGGTAAACAGGGCAGAGAAATCATAAGGGACTTACTAAAATTGAACAGTTTACATTCCTACATGGAAAAATTATATTTGTAACTCATGAAATATTTCTCATTATTAGGATATTTGGAAAAAAAAAAATATATATATATATATATATATATAATATATATATATATATATATAGACAGGGTAAGTTAAATATGAAGGGATGATACCTAAAAACTAAAATTGAGGGGTGAGACAGGAATGTACTAGGAGAAGGAGAAAGGGAGAGGTAGAATAGGATAAGTTATCTCACATAACAGAGGCAAGAAAAAGTTTTACAGTGAAGGAGAAGAGAGGGAAGGTGAGAGGGAATGAGTGAACCTTATTCTCATCAGATTTGGCTTGAGGAGGGAATAACATACACATTCAATTGGGTATGGAAATCTATCTTACCTATACTGGGAAATAACATATTATATATTATATATATGTATGAATAATATATAATTATATATGTATATAATACATATATGTAATACATATACAGTTATGAGGTATAGAAATCTGTCTTACCCTACAGGAAAATAGAAGGGGAAAGGGATAAGACGATAGATGATAGAGAAGAAGGCAGATTGGGGGAAGGGGTAATCACAATGCAGGTCATCATGGGTTAGGGGGAAGGGGAGATTGGGAGAAAATTTGGAATTCTAAATCTTGTGGAAATGAATGTTGAAAACTAAAAATAGATAAATTTTAAAAAGCATATAAAGATGGCAGCTGAAGTCCTTTTCTCTTTATAATTACTATAATAAAAATGAAAACATAGATAATTGATAGTAATAAATTTGATGATAAGCCATTCTTGAACTCCTTTCAATGTTATTTTTTTCATCAACTCTTCTCCCTCCTCCACCTCAGCCACTAAAATTCTACTTATTCTTTAAGATTCTCTTCAAGTCCCATCCCTCATCTTACTTCTCTAGTCATTTTGAGTTTCCTTTTCTCCAAATTACTATTGTACTTCTTGTCAGTACCATATAGTTTAGTGCTTATATGTTGCTTCATGTGTCTTATTTCAGTCTCTCCTACTTGATCATATGCTATTTGAGGATAGGATCTGGCCTAACATTTCTTCATATTCTGCATAGTGCATAGCGCAATATCATATAGCATAATAGGAGATACTAATTAGATGTCTGATTTATTGATTGTTGGCAGTGGCTTATCACTCTAAATATTCATGTCACAGTGGAAAGAAATGAGGAGGAAAGAAGTATGGATGACTAAGCACAGTGAAAACTTTCCAAGCCAGATAGAACTGGGTAAAGTGGAAAAAGAGAGGAGAAGAGAATATTTTTTTCAGAGAATTTTAGAGCTAGAATGGATTTTAGAGACTATTCAATTGAAACCTGTCAATATCTAGAAGGAAAAACTAACATCCAGGTAGTTTAAAGTGGTTTTTCCAAGGTCATGCAACTAGCTGTTGACAGATTCAGAACTAAAACCAGAATCTCTTAATTCTCAAGTTTTGTCAAAATTATTTGCAAAAGAGAACTATGATGCTAATAATGCATAAAATTGTGACATTTTATAATTAATGAATTGCTCTCATTTGCAAAGACAGCATTGTCTAATGGTCAGAGTTTAGAATTATTACTTAGCAAGCCAAAGTTTTCTATACATTGGGACTTGGCAGTGTGGTCAGACCAATGTTTTATACTTACCACAAGGGAATTGTATCACCTGCAACTCTAACATGCTGGTGTATCTGTAGAGGGCTCTATAGACTTGGAGAAATGCACAATTTAAACTCAAGCCAACAGGCCGAGTACTATGAGATAATTAGACATATAGTAGAATGCTGACTTTTTGCTTTGAAGAAGCAAAAGAGAGTACCACTAAGTGAATATACCTCCCACATGCTTACGGCACAGCTACTTACTTGGCAGAATGATAGAAATTTACTTTTATCTTATCTCACTTAAGACATTTTGCTTAGGTGAATTTTTCACTCCTATGTAGTTTCTCTTTTCATAGACAGATTTTTTTCAGTAACTGATCAGATACTCTCAGTAATCCCTGCCTTAATATTTTATCCTCAATGAGATGCAAAGCACTTCTTGCTGAATCTTTACAATCTAAGTTGTATTTTTATTCATTGATTCATGATAACACAGGTATGATTTGGAACAGGAGTCCACCAGTACTTTTTTTTTGTTTAATCTCTTCAATAAAAAAAGCCTAGACTTCTCCTATAAGTTGATGATAAGCATAGAAACCAAAAAAGGGAGGCTTGAACTACAAGCAAGAGACCTACTTTCTAATCTTGCCTGTCACAAACTTTCTATGTGATCTTGACTAAGCCACTACTTGAGCTTCCTTTCCCTATTCCTGAAATGAGATTAAAAACATTTGCATAATATAACAATGTATATAATTATATAAAAAGTATTATATTTTATTAACTATTTTATTACAACATATATAACAATGCAATATAATATGTAATATGAATACATACATTATAACATACAAGCAACAATTATATATCCTATTATGCTACTATGATTATATATTAGTTATGATATGTAGTTATCATATAATTAATGCATTAATATAATATTTGACATAGTGAGGAAGTAGAAGATTACAATGACAATGATTGTGTTGGAAGCAACAGCACCTAAAAAGACAGAATAGAAATGGGTCTAAAATTTAATTTTTAAATTTGACAAGATAGTTCACTTCTAATTACTTGTTATGAGAGAAAGTGGGGGGAAATAAAAATGAAGCCCAGTACAATGAAAATTTCACTTGCTTAGAGTCAGAAGACTGGAGTTAGAATTCTGACTTTGATTATTCCTAAATGTGTGATCTTTGGCAAGTCACCTAACTTCTTCAACTGTTAATTTTCTCATCTATAAAATAGTAATAATAATAGTTGTGCTATATGTATAATAGGAATGCAAGAAAAGGTTTTTGTAAACTGTATAACTATATAGGAACATGGGTTTCTTGTAAAATGAAAGATCTAGAGTAGTCCTGTAATTAAACAACTTGAGGCTAAAGATTCTTTATGAAAATAAAATTTGAATATGTATACATATATGCATACACATATACATACATATATACATATATGCGTGTGTATGTGTGTATGTGTGTATGTTGGGCCCCATTTGACTCCAAATCACTGACTAAACTTTTTTTAAAATAATATCTTCTTATCCTCAATGATTCTTTTCTCACTGACAATGTTGTAAAATGTTACACAACAACTTGAATCTATCCATATTTTTTTCTTGCATGAAATAGTCTTTTTTCTTGTATTCAGCATGACTACCTTTGATTTTACTTCTTCTTCTTTTGCTATAAACAAAAATTCAATCACTTGTTATCAGAGGGCCTTCACTAGCAGTGGAAAACTCAGTCAAGCAATAGCTTTCCCTGTGAATGTTTATAATAAAAAAAAAATATTTTTTTAAAATTTATTTAATATTTTATTTTCCTCAATTATTTTCAAAAACAATTTTAAACATTCATTTTTACAACTCTGACTTCCAAATTATCTCCCTTCCTATTTTCCCATCCCTCTCAATTGAGAAGGCAAGCATTTCAATATAGGTTATACATGTGCGGTCATGCAAAACATTTCCATAATAGTCATGATGTGAAAGAAAACATAGAACAAAAAGAAAGAAAAAAGAAACCCCAAGAAAAATAAAGTAAAAAGTGTGCTTCAATCTGTATTCAGACACCATCGGTTCTTTCTCTGGGGATGGAGAGCATTTCTCATCAAGAGTCTTCCAGAATTGTCTTGGATCGTTGTACTGCTGAGAATAGCTACGTCGTTCACAGCTGATTATCACGTAGTATTGATGTTACTTTGTACATAGTAAATTTCACTTTGTTTCAACTCATGTATGTCTTTCCAGGTTTTTCTGAGAGCATCATACTCATAATTCCTCATATCATGATAGTATTCCACCATGATCACATCCAAAATTTGTTAAGCCATTCCCCAATTCATGTGCATCTCCTCAATTTCCTTTTTCTGTTTGCCACCAGAAAAGAGCTGCTATAAATATTATTGTACGTATACCTATATACCATTTCCTTTTTTTTTTATCTTTTTTGGGATACAGACCTAGTAGTGGCACTGCTAGATTGGAGGGTATGCATAGTTTTTTAACTTTGGGGCATAATTCCAAAGTGCTCTACAGAATGTTTGAATCAGTTCACAATTACACCAACAATGCATTAATGTCTAATTTCTTCACACATCCCCTCCAACATTTGTCATTTTCCTTTTCTGTCCTAGTAGTCAACCTAATAGGCATGTGTAAGTGCCTCAGAATTGTTTTCATTTGCATTTTTCTAATCAATAGTGAGTTAAAATATTTTTTTCCCATATAGTTATAGATAGCTTTGGTTATTTCATCTGAAAACTTCATATCTTTAGATCATTTATCAATTGGGGAATGGCTGTTATTTCATAAATTTGACCCAGTTCTCTATATGTTTGAGAAATAAAATCTTTATCAGAGAAATTTCCTCCAAAAATTTTTTTCACAGTTATTATTGCTAACTGTTGGTTGTAATCCCAGCTCCTTTGCCCTCCAGAATATCATATTCCAAGCCCTCCAGTCATATAATGTAGAAGCTTCTAAATCTTATGTTATCCTAACTGTGACTCCATACTTAAATTATTTCTTTCTGGCTGCTTGCAATATTTTCTCCTTGACCTGGGAACTCTGGAATTTGGTTATTCCTGGCAATTTTCATTTGGGATCTCTTTCAGGAGGTGATTGGTAAATTCTTTCAATTTCTATTTTACCCTCTGGTTCTAGAATATTATAGCAGTGTTCCTTCATAATTTCTTGAAAAATGATGTTTAGGCTCTTTTTTTGATCATGGCTTTCAGACAGTCCAATAATTTTTAAGTTCTCTCTCTTGGATTTACTTTCCAGGTCCATTGTTTTTCCAATGACATATTTCTAATTGTATAATATTTTCTTCAATCTTTTGATTTTATTTTATTGTTTCTTGATTTCTTATAAAGTCATTAACTTCTTTTTCCTCAATTCCAAATTTTAAGGAATTATTTTCTTCAGTGAGGTTTAAATCCTCCCTTTCCATTTAGCCAATTCTATTTTTTAAGGATTTTTTTTCTTCAGTGAATTTGTGTGTGTGTGTGTGTGTGTGTGTGTGTGTGTGTGTGTGTGTGTGTGTGTGTGTGTGTGTTTCCCATTTTGGCAATTTTGTTTTTAAAGACATTCTTCTCCTCACTGACTTTTTGGACCTCTTCTGCCATTTGGCCTACTCTGCTTTTTTAAAATGTTATTTTACTCGGATTTTTTTCTGTCTTTTTTACCAAGCTGTTGACTTGTTTTTCACGTTTTTCTTGTATCACTCTCATTTCTCTTTCCAATCTCTCCTCCACCTCTCTTAGTTGATTTAAAAAGTCCTTTTTGAGCTCTTCTATGGCCTAAACCCATTTCATGTTTTTTCTTGGAGGCTTTGGATGTAAAAGCTTTGACTTTGTTGTCTTCTTTTGATTGTGTTTTGATCTTCCTAGTCACTATAGTAACTTTCTATAGTCAGTTTTTCCTCTATTCCCAGCCCATTACTTGATTTTTTACTCTTTTTTTTTAAGTTAGGGCTCTGCTTCCAGGGTAGATAGCTTACTGTCTCACATTTCAGGGGTTTTGTACAACTGTTTTAAGAAATATTTTCAGGGAACTGTAAGTTTTCAATTCTTCTAAGGTGGTACGATCTAAGGAGATTTGTTTGCTACTCTTCTGCTCTGTGCTGTGATCTGTGAGTGACCACAAGTCTTCTTTTCTGCCTTGAAACTGTGAGGAGGGTCCCCACTCCACTGTGGCCATAAGTGCTCCTCCTCACCCTGGAACTGCCACTCAGCACTATGAGCCAGATCCAAATATGGGCAAAGCAACAGAGTCCTGCCTTGATGGTAGCAAAGAGACCCCTATAATCTCCTTCTGACCAGTTGTTCTACTCCCTTACTGTCTGTGGGTTGAGGGCTGCAGATGCACCTGCTGCTGATGACGATTTGGTGGTTCCCAAGGTCTGCTCCTGGTTTGCTGGGGCTGGGGCTTTATTGACCAGACCTGTGTCAGACTGTGCTCCACTCTTACCCAGGTACAACAGATCTTTCCTGCTGATCTTCTAATTTGTTTTTGGTGCATTAGGCTGAGTGGCCTGGAAATTGCCACTCCTGCCACTGATTCAGTCACCTGGAGGCCTGCTCCTGATTTACTGGGGCCTGATCTGCACTGGCTCACCCTGTGCTGGACTGTATTTCTCCCTTACCCTGTTTGCAACAGACCTTTCCCGCTGACTTTCTAAGTTATAGTGGATTTGAAAATTGTTTCACTCTATCTTTTTGTGGGTTTTACTGCTCTAGAATTTGCTTAGAGGTGTTATTTTAAAGTTTTTAAAGAGGTTTTAGGGAGAGCTCAGGTAAGTCCCTGCCTTTACTATATCATCTTTGCTCTGCCACCCAATAAAAATTATTTCTGACAAACTTTAAATGAAAAGCAGAAAAAATTGCTCTTCTACAAATTAGTATGTCTTTAATTTTCTGATAACTTACTTAACTTCTTCATTTATACAGTGAATAAAATAGACTAGAATCAGAGGTTCCCAAAGTGGATGATACTGCCCACCAGCAGCTACTAGAATGATTCAGGGAGGTGGTAGTAGCTTCAAGTGCAATTGAGGGCATTAAATAAAAATAAGGGGGCAATGGAAGCATAAGAAAGAAGAGAAAAAATT
Source organism: Phascolarctos cinereus (assembly GCF_003287225.1). Classification (NCBI taxonomy): domain Eukaryota; kingdom Metazoa; phylum Chordata; class Mammalia; order Diprotodontia; family Phascolarctidae; genus Phascolarctos; species Phascolarctos cinereus. Next base: position 194,111,825 of record NW_027555847.1, read on the forward strand.
TTTGAAAAACCATTCATACGTGTTTTATCTATTGTATAACAGAATAAAGTTATAGTAGTTACATTATTTTCCTAATAAACACACAAAATGCAAGTTATAACAATCATTGGTCAAGTCTGCCAACAGATCTTAACAGGCAAGTGTTGGCAGGTTAGCATGTTGCACAGTGTTAGGAAGTCCAGTGAACATCAGCAGGAATATGTGCATATAATAACTTGTTTACAATATGATGCTATGTGGTTACATGATATAATATTGTGTCATCAAAATTTCAATGCAGGGGAAAAAAACAAATTTACAATAAATTATATTTAAGATGCATCATTTAAATTTTTTTAAATGACCCAAATTAAAAAAAAATAAACATTAAATGGTTAAAGAAAGTTGATTTCCAGGGGAGCACTGAGTAATTTTTTTTAAAGGGGTAATAGGTCCAAATAAGTTTGGTAACCTCTAGACTAGATGAACTTTAAGGTCCCTTTTTGGTTTGAAAGTAGTAGTTTCTCTAGTTGTTGGTTGGATAATATTTTCTTTCAAGCTATGATTAGTGACTTTAAGAGATTTTGTTCAAAATTTCTGGTCACAAAATAATCTCTTGTAATCAAGAAATCTACTGTCCCTTATTTTGTCAAATTAGAATAAATAATCCATATAATTCATTTTAATTGGGAGGTCTCAAGGACTTTACTGGATCATCCTGATAAACAAAAAAAATTGCTCTACTGTTTTTACCACATAATTCCAACGATTAGTGATTCCCATCACCAACCCTATTGTGATCAAATCTTTCTCCAACTTGAATTAACTAGATATTCCATTCAACCTCATATTTAAACTATGCTATGACTGTTGAGATGAATAAAAAGCTGGAGAAAAAGAATAATTTCTAGTTAATTAATAATCAATTTATTAATTAGGCTAGCAAATAATAAATTGATGGTTTCAGTAACCAAAGACATGGAAATCACCAAATGTTTCAATACCTTTGGAAAAGTGGGTGCACAGACAGGCAGAGATCAACTCTGATTGGTGAACAAAGGCAGTGGACATATTAATGCAAAGGTGGGCCAAAAGTTTTTAGCTCCTACTTTTGAAACCTTGGAAAGAATCCATCTCCACCCACATCACTGAAGTTGAACAATAAGGGGGTTTTCAAGTGAATGAGTCTAATGCTTTAGTCCTGAAATCATCTGGAATAGACTCTATTTACACTTTAATTAGAACTAAGCTCTCCCAGTTGGGTGGGGTGTGGTCCAAGACTGAGGAGGATTTACTCAGAGGGACCAATCTCATCATCAACTCAGTCCTTCACAGGCTGACCCACTTTCAAGGATTGCACTTTTAATAAGAAAGTAAAAAGAGAAATAAACTCTGGATACTGATAGTAATAATTGGTTATTAATAATCATTTCTCTCACTATGAATTCCATATCTCCTCTCTCAATCTCTTAGATTCAGAGTCATGATCTGCTAAGGTCAGAACGCCTTTACTTTGAGACCTCTTCCCATCATGTCACCTCTGTGAAGCACATTCTTGTCATGCCTATACCTGTGCTCCTCTGTTCTCCACTTTTCATGCTACCCCAGCTATACTGTTAAAATATTCTTTATCCTAGATCTTTTCTCATCTTTTCTTACTGACAGAAATTTGGATTCTTCATAAGTCACATTCTTTGCCAACTTTTCTATTGCTGGCCATATCTCACACTTCAGTGATATTTTAGGAGAAGTCATCATAGTCTTTTGTCATCACTGTTACTTCCAGACATTTTTCTACCAGCCGCCATCAATAAACTCTCCTCCTTTTATACTTACCCCACCTGCCTAGATCCATACCTGTCTAGATCTTTGATTCTGTTATCTGTCACTCACCAGATCACTCTTCCTACCTTCTCAAAAATACCCATTATATTGTTCTGAATTTCCTCTCTATCCCAAAGCCTTCCGTCATCTTTGTGGAGTTTCAATAGTCAATATTTCAATGTTGAAGTCCCTTTGCACACCATAAACTGACATCCAATTCACCAACCTTTTCAACTCTTACAATCTCAATGTTGGCTCTGCCTCAGAAACCTACAAAAATATAAGACCTCACAGTCAGTAGTAACTTCTACTTCCACGAAATTCCATCTCTAATTATTCAATGCAACATTTTAAAGTGTTTAGTATGAGAAAGGCACTGTCCTAGGGACAATAAAGAAAAAAATTACCTCCTCAAGAAATTTAAATTCTCCTATAGGAGATTCAACATGTACACAGATATATAAATGCAAGGTAATATGAGAAGGGAAAGAATTAAAAAGGAAGTGAACATGAAGAAAACTAGATAAGGTTTTCTATAAGTGATGGCACCCAAGCCAAACTTGGAAAGATTCTAGGTAACAACCTATGGTAGAAAAATCATAAAGAAGGCTGATGCTATGCTGAATTTGGGGAGGAGCAAATGTCTAGTTTGCCTGGTACATATGCAAAGGGTAGTAATATGAAGTTAATTTTGGAAAGACAAATGAGAACAAGATTATATAGGCCTTTAAATGCCTTGCTGAGAAATTTATATTTTATCCTGGAGGTTATGAGAGCCACTGGTGATTTCTGATCAAAGGAAAGTCATAAACAGACATAATTTGGGAAGGTTTTTTTTTTGGCAGCTATGTGAAAAATGAATTGGAAAAGGAAGGGATAATTGGAAGAAGGCAGGAATTGGAAGGGAGACCAATTAAAGGAGTTAAATTCTGCTAGAGAATAAGAGAGGGCCTGGATTAGGTTAGTGGCACTATAAGTGGGAAGAAAGAACAAATGTGAGAGATGATGAGTAGGTAGAAATAATTAGACTTGCCAACTTATTGGACTTGGGATTGCAAGAGAGGAAAAAAATCAAAGATATCTCTGAGGTTTTGAAACGGAGTGACTAGTAGGATAGTGGTATTCTCAAAAAGGAAAATAGAAGAGTTTGGAGGAGGGGTAGGTTTAGAGGAGAAGATTGAATTCTGTTTTGGAAATGCTGAATTTGAGACAAGGTGTCCATTTAATAGTTGTTGATGTAGCATTAGAGTTATGCTCTTGACTCCAACTCTCTTGAGCCCTCCAAAAGCTTGACCAATCTTTCATAAGATGAGACAATCACAAAGCTTGAGCTGAAAAGAAACATACAAAACTCATAGTACAAGTCCTCATTTTTCAGATAAGAAAATTTGATCCCAAAAGATTAAGTTAGGTGCCAAAGGTCATGTAAGATAGTAAATGTCAAGCCAAGATTCAAACTCATTTTATGACAATATTCTTTCCGTTACCCCATGCTGCATATTCATTCTCTTTTTCTAGTATCTTCTTTTTCTTCAATATCAACTAGCTCTTTTCTCCCTATCTACATTCTCAGATCTTTCCATCACTGAAACACTTTCATTTGACTCAGTAACCCCATAAGCAACTGCCATACGGCTCTCCTCATTTTTATCATTTAAAGCCCTTAGTAAGAGTTGTCTATACTCTTCACCTCTACATTCACTGCTCTACTTCTTGCAATCTGACTTTACACAGCACTATTCTGCTGAAATTGCTCTCCCCAAAGAAACCAATGGCCTTATTACTGCTAAATCTGATGTTCTTTTCCTAATTCTCATATTCTGTGACTTTTGTTTAGTTTCTGTTACTGCTTCACAAGTTCTACATGCTGTCACTCACCTCTGTATATTTGCATAAACCATTCCTCATAAATTTAAATATGTTCCCTCCTCCTTTTTGCCTCCCAGAATCCTTATCATTCTTCAAGATTCATGAAGTCTTTCCAATGGTACTTATACTTCCTTTCATTTAGATCCTTTTCTGTTCAACTCAATAAACATTTATCAAGTGCCTTCTGTGTACAAGGTTCTGTGCTAAGTGCTAGGAATACAAAAAAAAGCAAAAGACAGTCTCTGCCCTCAAGGAGTTTACAATACAATTATTCAAATAATCTTTAATATTTTGACTATTCCCTACTTTCCTCCCTTTACTCTTTGATTTTATTATGTTTACATTTATTAATACTGCATTTTCTGAGGAAGCTAATTGAGGTCTGAGACTGATTTATCTTAGGCAATGTATCCCTAGTTACCTACAACAGTGCCTTCTTCCATTAAATCAATGCTTAATCTATATTTAATTTAATTATATGTCCATATGTGTATACATATATATGTGTGTATATATAATATTGAAACAATCAATTCAATAGTGCTGTCACATCTTTCTCATTGATATATATATTTTTAAATTTTATCTTCCTTTAATTTTACCTTAAAAACTGAATTCAGTGAAACTAGTATGTGTGATTTATATTCTGATACTTTGTGTTACCCACAGAATGAAAACTGGGCTCATTTTAAATTTTTTTCCTAAAAGAGGGAAAAGAAAGTATATTTCTTGGAGCAATGGATGTATAGGGTAGAATTGGTCCTCTAGCTTTAACCTCTAGCAATGGAGAACCACTAGAGATCATTGAGTGAGGTTAAACCAAAGCTTTAGGTTTGGTTTGGCAGCTGTTCATCAGGTGAATTAGAGATCAGAGAGATTTGAGGTAGGAAAAACAAATAAGAAGTTATTGAAATAGTCCAGGCAAGAAGCAAAAAGTAATTGAAATGAAAAGATTTTGATGTGGATGGAAAGAATGATGCAACACTTGAAAAGAGAGGAAAGATTTGACAACTGATTGAATAAGAAATGGGTGATGAAGGACAGAGAAAAGTTAAGATTTATTTTAAAGTTACAAGCCTCAGTGACAAGACAGATGCAAATTCCCTCAAGAGAAATAGTGAAGCTAGGAAGACAGATGGATTTGGGGGAATTATGAGTTCTGTTTTGGACATATTGAGTCTGAGATCCCTATGGTATGTCAAATTGAAAACTTCTAATAGATAGGTATAAATGGAATGGGAGGATGAGGAAAAAAAAAATTGTTCTAATGCCCAGGAAGGGATCTGAAGTAGGTGCTCTGGAGTGCTTAGAGCTCGGTCAGACATTGAAGACACCAAAGCCATCCACTGCATCCCAGGCCATTGCAAGTTGTCTTGACTTTTGTCCTGCCACTAGACTTTTATGACTGGAAGAGAGAGTGAGGCTGACCAATCTTTGCAATTCTGCCTCACTTAAATCAAATTCATGCATTAAGTCAAGACATCACCCGTCATCCCCTATCATATCCCATCATGATGTTATTGTTTTTCTCCATAACCAAAAGATGAACAACAAGAAGTTCAAAGGTAAACAGAAAGAAGAGGGCCAAGACACAACCTTGGGATATAATCTATATTTAGGGAGGTGGAATATCTATGATGATTCTGCAAAGGAGGCTGAGAAGTGACCAGATAGGCAAAAAGAGAATCAATAGATAATATCTAGCAAAATAGAATGGTAAACAATGCATTTATTAAGCATATACTGTTTGCCAGGCCCTGTTCTAATACTAGGGGTACAAAGAAAGGCAAAAACACCTCATGTCATCAAAGAACTTATGTTCTAATTGTGGAAGACAACATGTAAGTAAATCACTAACACAAGATACAGAATAGATGGCAGATAACCTTAGAGGGGAAGGTTCTAGCAGTTTATATTGCATGAGAAGTACATTAGAGGGTTTTAAACAAAAGTTTATGCAACATTTGGAGGAAATGAGGATATGATTCAAAGGAAAAGTGGCATAAGGTTTGTACTAAATGACCTTAGAGACTATTTAACTAAGTAATTTGTCTAACATTCAAGACTCTCCATGATCCAAATACTTTTTCTGATTCATTTCTTCTTCATACACTTCAGCAAAATTAAACCACTTTGTTTCCAAAATACAGTGTGAACTTTTCCTCTTCTGTATTTTTGTTTATATTACCACTTATACCTGGAATAGCTTCCGTTACCATTCCTACCTATCCTTTAAAGGATAATTAAATATCACTTCTCCCCTGCCCCATGAAGCCTTCCCTGATGACCTCACTGTCACTGATGACCTCATCTGAAACACAAATAATATTGTTTTCACTCTTTCATATGTCAATAAGTCAATGACCTGCAACTTTATTGGTAGAATAACTGTTGACTTGAAGTCAAAGAATTTTCTATTGTAAGAGAGATGACAATATATTTATAACATAATTTTAGAGTATTTCCAGAGGCTTTTATATACTTAGCTTATATTACTAGGATTTAAAGTTATCTAAGTGTTTGTTATTTCTACTTGCTGGACTATAGATTCCATGGGGGTAGGGACTATATCTTATGCAAACTGTACCTAGTGTCCTGAACTGTGTTGTGTACCCAGTTGTTGTTGTTGTTCAATTGTTTTTCAGTCACATCTGACACTTTCAGACCCTATTTGGGGTTTTCTTAGCAAAGATACCAGAGTGGTTTGCCATTTCCTTCTCCACCTCATTTTACAGATAAGGAAACTGAGGCAAACAGAGTTAAGTGACTTGCCCATGGTTGCACAGTTATTAAATGTCTGAGACCACATTTGAACTCAGGTCATTTTGACTCCAGGCCCAGGATTATATACACTGTGCCATCTAGCTGCCTTCTATATGCCTAATACGTATTTAATAAATATTGATGTATTGAATTAAGCCACCCTATTTTTCAGATGAAGAAAATGAGGCCTGAGTTGGTTGTTGAAATTCCCCAAGGTCACACCAATGATTAGTGAGAGAAGAGCAATTAAAACTGAATTCATTTGACTCCCAGGCCTTTATTATTTCCATTATACAATAATGCCTCCCTAAGCAACATAGCACAAATATCTAATATTAAAAAATGTAACTAAGGAGTTTCACTGTATTTGTAGTTGCCAAAGGTTCCACATCATAAATACTACCATTTATGCAGTTACTGTATAGTTTTGAGATTGGGTTAGCCCTTCAGTTATTATCCACATTTTTCAAGAATTGCTAACTTTATTAAAATTTATTTTTTTCTTTTCTTCGTATTGAAAGCAAATTCAATTATCTGCTTGGAAACTTAGAGAAGACTCAGTTCAAGTGATTTTAATGTGTGTGTGTGTGTGTGTGTGTGTGTGTGTGTGTGTGTGTGTGTGTGTGTGTGTAGTCATTTTATAGTGCAACCAAAATATTCTCCTTCTGGCACAACCATCAGTGACTAAAAAACTTTAAGGCTCATCAGAAATAATCGGTCTTATTTTATTCTCATTACATATATCTATTTTTTCTCTATTTCAAGGAGAAATGCAGGTTGCTCAAGAATTAAAAGCTTTTCCCATTCAAGTAGGAAGTCTTTCATCATCTTCTCTTTTTCATTTCCTGATAGAATGGAAAGACTGTCAAAAAATCCAAGTAGCACAATAACTGGAAATAGGTAACATAATAAAAAGACAATAGATTGATAGCTCATGAATGATTCCAATGCTTTTATAAAACTGTTTACACATAATATAGTTGGTCGCTTCAGAGATATAAGATACAAGTTAATCAAAGACATAATATTGTTAACAATGACAGTTTAAAAATACTCTCACCTAATTCTTCTAGTAATGGTAAAGGTTCCCTGATTAATGCATGTATTTGTTTTGGTAATTAGGGACTTACAAGTTTATTTTAACATGGCATATCTCTTACGAATACAGAAAAGGAAAAGTAAATTCCATTTCATATTCATCTTGGAGTTCTCATTGCAATGCATGCATATCTGGGAGAGTTATTGAATTGAGGTGTTTTGGTATAAAAAGAAAATGTAGATAATTATGATTTTAGAGATATGTGTGTCCTTTTAAATTTTATATGAATAGTTATTGGATTAGATGCAATGTGGGCTATAACCATTTTATTCTATGCTTGGTAAAAATGATGTGCTTTGGAGGCAGCTAGGTGGTGCAGTGGATAGAGCACCAGCCTTGGAGTCAGGAAGATCTGAGTTCAAATCTGGCCTCAGGCACATAACACTTACTAGCTCTGTGACCTGGCAATTCACTTAACCCCATTGCCTAGCAAAAAAAAAAAAAAGGATTTTTTTTTTATTTTTTTTTTATTTTTGAGATTTATAAGGATACTTTCTAGGCCCATGGCTTAAAGATATGTTGTTGTTAACATATATTTGTCTGATTTGTCTAACATTCAAGACTCTCCATGATCCTGATATTTGATCAGATAATAAAAATTATTTGAATTACTATAGTATGTTTAGATTAACAGCTCAAAAGGCAGTGCCTAAAAAGACAAAAGACATTGTCACTTTTCCTTTATCCTATGATAGATTCTGAGTTAGTGTGGTGCAAATGAGAAGTATCAAGATTAAATTTTATTTTCAGAAAACTGATGCTGAGTAGCTAAATGATTAGGTTCAAATTTGTGAACTACATTAGTCAATATCAGGGCAGCGAGGTGGTGCAGTGGATAGAGCACCGGCCCTGAAGACAGGAGGAACTGAGTTCAAATCCGACCACAGATCAAACACTTGAACTTAGTAGCTGTGTGACCCTGGGCGAGTCACTTAACCCCAATTGTCTAAAAGATAAATAAATAAATAAATAAATTAGTCAATATGACTTTACATTCGGATTCTGCATCAAAGAAATAACTGGATGATATTCCAAAGGAAGTTGCAAAGAGGCAGATATAGGCTTGACATCTGGGAAGGGAAATCTTCTCAACTTTTAAGAACTATAGAAAAGGGAAATGGGCTGCTTAAAGGAATGATGTGTTTTTTAACCCTTAACCCCACTGCACGTCTTCACACAAAGACTAGAGGAACATTTAACAAGTATGTCATAGTTGTAACTCCTTTCAGGTATGGATGTGCTAATTTGGATTACACAGTTGCTGAGGTCCCTTTTAATTCTCAAATTCTATTATTTTGTGATTCAACTTAATTCAACAAACTTTTATTAAGCATTTACTACATACAATGCACTGTGCTAAGTGCTGAATTGTTTTTTTTTTTGGTTTTGTTTTTGTTTTTTGGGGGGTGATCCAGGGAAGAGCAGTTCAAACCTGTGATTTTTATCAATGTGAGAACATCCATTGTGGATGTTCATTCCACTGATGTAAATTGGCAGCATTTTTTAAATTTTCTTTTAAAATCTTAAAGAGTTTCCTGGGGAACAGAAAGACTAAATAGTCATAAAACTAGTATGAATCAATCAGCAATTTTAATTAAGCACCTAATATGCACCAGATACAGCACTAAACATTTGAAATACAAGGCAAAAATGAACATTCCTTGTCTTAAAGGAGCCTCCATTCTGAGTGACATAACATGTATGTATGTCTCATATATAAAATTTATAAAAAGTAAATGCGTGTTGAATCTAGGTGAGAAACATCAGCAAGTCAGGAGGCCAGGAAAGGCCTCCTGAAAAATCCGGTGCCTAAGCTGAGTTTTGAAGAAGCAGAGATTCCAAGGAACAAAGATAAGTTAGGAGAACATCCAAGGCATAGGGAAGAGCCAGTGCAAAGACAAAGAGAAAGCAGATAGAGTATTAATTACGTATGAGGAACTAAAATTGGCAAGTACCTGGATTGTAGGCATATAATTCAACCATTCCAACAATTTCCATCTCAATAATTCTGTCCATGTCACTACTAGGCACTAGTATTCTATAAGAAGAAGTTCAATATTTGTGACCTTCCTTTTTCCAGGCATTTACTTTTAATGCATTTGGATTTTCTTGTCTTTAGGAGCTGTGTAGGTGGTGCTTGTTTGGATTAATATCCTGGATTGCTTTTGCATTCGCAGTCAGGGAGACCCAGTTTAATTTTTTGTTTGTTTTGCTTTTGGTTTTGGTTTTTAAGAGCTGCTATCAGTGCAACAAGAATGAATGAATAATATCATACTTCCATTTTATTATTGAACTACAAATTGAAGCCTCCTTCTTTACCTTTCCAAGCATTCACTGAGCACATGGGTGAAAACACAAAGGGAAGCCTTTCCCAGTTATTAAAAATGTCATAACAATTGCTTAAAAAATATATGTTTATTTGATCTTAGTCTAAAAAGGTTCATTAACAATTTGAAACCAGTATATCATCCTGAGCACTTTGCTTCCTCTCAACCAGACTGATTGAAATATGTAACAAGACACAATTTCCCCATGTATACTTTATTTTTATGAAGACAATTCCCTTTGCCTGAAGATCCTAAGGGATGGAAAAATCAACACATTTCGAAATTGACTTCATAAAGCTTGTGTTCACCTACCTTCATTTGAAACATTAATGAAACTAAAGCCCATTTTCTTGAGGTAGTAACACTAAATGAGGAATACTAAGTAAAATATGTTATCTTGCACACAATGGGGTAGAAAGGCAAAAATCAAACATATCTGATGCACATAGCTACTTAAAAGTAGGGCTTATTTCTCCCCTGCGGTTTCCTACATGTAAGACCTGCCACATTTTGCCAACAGATCATTTCTAAGTTATACTCTGAGACATGAAATGGCCTAAATGCTGAAAAGGTATTTTTAGAGAGCTATAAAGATGAAGAAATCATGTTGTTTTTGCTACAGGAAACAAGGGAAAATTGGGTTAACTCATCTCTAAATGGCTTCTTTTTAGAAATAGTTTCTGATAATGAGAATTCCAGTTGTCTTACTTGTCTAAAGAGATGAAAACAAGATAATTTGCTATATTTAGGTTCAGATTAGGCCTTCTGCATCTACTCAACTGGCCTCTAACACAGAACTAAATTAACTGAATCATCCACTTTCTAATATTGTTTCTGTGTCAGTTGGTTTTAATAGAATCATGTAACATCAGGACTAAAAGAACCTTAATGGTGATCCTGCCAATCTGCTCTAATCACTTTACTTTCCTGATGAGCAAACTGAGGCTTAGGTAGATGAAATGACATTGCAAAGAAGACATAGCTACCTGGTAGCACCATTTTCTTTATATTCTTAGCAGCTAGTTTTTGTATAGTCAAAGAAATTGGCCATATGGCTGTTAGGATAAGAAAATGCCAACTTCAAACCTTTTTTTTTTTTCCATAATGTAGAAACAGACTTGGAGATAGCTCTTTCAATTCATTGTTGAATCAGCGATGTGGTTTACAAAACAGCTTCTTATTCTCTAGATTGAGATGTACCTTGGACCAAATCACACACAAACACACACACACACACACATGTTCACACACACATACAACCACACATAACCACACAGTTAAACTACCAAATAGATATCAGGGCTATGTCCCAAGACAATAGTTATGAAAACTCTAAAAGTTTCTACTATATCTTGATTTTGTGCCTTTCACTAAAATAGTCAAACATGCTGTGATGGGGGAACATAGTCGAGAAATGCAAATCATCTAGCTTCATGATATGTGAGGAGGAAAAAAAATCAATATTCATAGAATGAAATCATAAGTATTACTTGAACTCTCCTCCTTCCAAGGTAGGGGACATTTAAAAGGAACATTTTCTTCCTTGTTTTGGTAATGAGATAGTCCACTGCTTCCCATAGGTTTTAGAATTTAGATTAATAATAGACATGTTCTAAGAATCAAAATTAGTTGAGTAGGAGTTAAGTGTTTCAGGGCCAACACTATATATGCCTTGGGTTAGACTTCCATAAATAATAAATAATAATAATCTTGCAATATCTGGACAAAATGCCAAAGAAGATTGCTGAAATTAAATTTAGTTTGCACAATTTTTTTTTCAGAGTGAAGCACTGAGCCACAGTGACATATTTCTGATTTGGAAGATAAAGATAGGAGCTGATACCAGTGTATGTGTAGAAGTGGGGAAGGAAATAAGGAAATAAAGAATTTATGGCAACCTTTAAGATATTCATTTACTGAAACAACATATTGATTTGGGACCTAGACTCTGGTATATCAATATGTACAAATGAGAAGGTTTTTTTGGCCAAAAGAAGAAGATAAGAATCAGCGTAAGTTTATAAAATAAAGAATTTAAAAGCACCAATCAAATTTTTAGAACTCACTTTAGGTATTAATTGAGATATTGACAAAGTCTGTGCTTACGACCATTAAAACCAACCTCAGAGACAAGATCAAGTCCCTTTATGGCTAAATTTGTAAACTTGAGAAAAACATGATCTTTGTTGGAAAAATAATGAAACATCTGTGAGGAAGAAAAGAATGATCAAAAAAAGTATAAAGCAACAGGAAGAAATTTTTGAATCAAAAACTGGCATTGCCTACAATATAGAAAAGCAGCACCATGGTGACATTCTCCTTGGAAAAGATGTGCCAAGTGCTGAGCTGTGCATCGGAATCAAATTCAAAGTATATTGATAACACTTTAGGTGCCCTGATTGTCTTAGCTACCTGGCAGGTAGGTGTTGCAGTGGGTTGAGTGCTGGACTCCAAGTTAAGAAGACCTAATTTCAAATCCTACCCAAAGCATTTACTAGCTGTGTGACTCCGGATAAGGGACAACCTCTGTCTAACTCAATTCCTTCATCTGTAAAAAGGAGGGTAATAATAGCACCAACCTCTCAGTGTTGCTGTAAGTATCAAATAAGGTAACACATGTTAAAATGCTTTGCAAATTTTAAAGTGCTTTATGAGTGAATTCAGTCAATCAAGGAGCATTTTTAAGCACTAACTAAGTACCAGGTACTCTGAAATGCTTTGAGGATACAAAAAAAAAAAGGAGGGCAAAAACATACCTCTTATACTGAATGAGGTTCCAATCTAATGGGAGAGAGACAGTATGGGAAAAGCCACGCATGCAGTACCCATATACGGTGTAAAGGAAAGTAATCTCAGAGAGAGGACATTAGAAGTGGAAAAGGATTGGAAAAGTTCTTTTGCAGAAGGAAAGATTTGAGCTGACTCTTGAAAGAAGCTGGCAAACCAGGAGATGGAGGCAAGGAGGGAGAGCATTCTGGGTATTGCAGACAGTCAGTGGAACGGCATGGGTCTGCAGATGAAGTGTCATTTTCAAAGAACAGTAAGTAGGCTGGTGTTATTGGCTTTTCATATAGTTGGAGTGGAGTAAGGTATTTTGTTGAGTCATTTTAGTTACACTCAACTCTCTGAGACACCATTTGAGGTGTCTTTGGTAAAGATATTGGGTTGGTATGTCATTTCCTTCTCTAGCTCATTTTACAGATGAGAAACTGAGGCAAACAGGGTTAAGTGACTTGCCCAGAGTCACACAGCTAGTAAGTGTTTGAGGCCAGATTTGAACTCAAGTCCTCTTGACTCCTGGACCAGTGTTCTATTCACTATATCACCCAGCTGCCTGGAGTAAAGTATAAAAAACTGAAAAAAAAAATTTATAGCAGCTCTTTTTGTGGTGGCAAAGAATTGTAAATTGAGGAGATGTCCATCAGTTGGGGAATAGTTAAACAAGTTGTTATATATGAAAGTAATGAAACATTATTGTGCTATAAGAAATGATGACCAGGCAGACTTCAGAAAAACCTGGAAAGACTTATATGAACTGCTACTGACTGAAGTGAGAAGAACCAGAACATTGTGCACAGTAACAGCAACATTATGTGATGACTAACTTTGATAGACTTATCTCTTCTTAGCAATGCATGGATGTAAGACAACTCCAAAAGACTCATGACGGCAAATGCTATTCACATCCAGAAAAAGAACTATGGAGTCTGAATATAGATTGAAGATATTATTTGCTCTTTCTCTTCTTTTTTTTGTTTGTTTCTCCTTTCTCACGGTTTCTCTCATTGGTTCTAATTCTTCTTTACAACATGACTAATGTGAAAATGGGTTTAACATGAATGTATATATTGAGCCTATATCAATTTACATGCCATCTTAGGGTGGGGGAGGGGACAGATGGTGAGAAAATTTAGAACTCTATGGAAATGAATGTTGAAAACTAAAAATAAATAAATAATTTTGTTATTAAAAAGAACTGAAGAAGCAGGAAGGAGTCACAGTAGTAACTGTGTAATTGGAGGTAAAGGGACATGAGAGATATTACGAAGGTAGAAATAACAAGGGGAGTAAAGGCAAGGACTCACCTGAATTCTCTAAATATCTTTAAAAATGACTCTTTAAATAAATTCTAGACCAGCAGAACCCACAAAAAGATGGAGAGAAACAAATGTCCAGCCAAGACAATTTGGAAGGTCAGCAGGAAAGGTTTGTTGCAGCAGGGTGAGAGAGTAGCTCAATCCAATGCAGGCAGCTCTAGCTCCGATACAGCAAACTAGAAGCAGGCCTTGGGACAACTGAATCACTGGCAGCAGTGGTGGTCTCCAGACCTCTCAGCACACAGAGGCCAAAGACAACTTAGAATGCCAGCAGGAAAGGTCTGTTGCACCTGGGTGAGAGCAGAATACAGCCCCTGTCCCAGCAAACCAGGAAGAGGCCTTGGGAGTGATTGAATCAGCAGCAACAGTGGCTGCTTCACAGATGGTAAAGGGTAGAACCACTAGTCAGAAGGGGATTACAGGTTTTTTTGTTTTGTTTTGTTTTGTTTGTTTTTTGTTTTTTTACTAGCACAGAGGCAGGACTCTGTTGCTTTGCCCATATCCAAATATGGGCTGCAGTGCTGGGTGTCAGTTCTGGGGTGAGAAAGAGAACTATCACCCCAGAGTTTGTGGCCACAGTGAAGTAGGGACCTTCTCACAGTCCCAGGGAAGAAAAGAGTACTTGTTATCACTTACAGACCACAGCACTGGTCAGGGGAGTAGCAAACAAATCTCCTTAGATCACACTACCTTTGATGAACTGAAAACTTATATGTCCCTAGAAGTATCTCTGAAAACAGCTGCATAAAACCCCTGAAGACTGAGACAGTGAGCCCTCTACCCTGGAATTAAAAAGTCAAATAATAGGCTGGGAAAATGAGCAAACAACATTAAAAAAATGGCTACAGAAAGTTACTACAGTGACAAGGAATATCAAAACACACACTCAGAAGAAGACAACAAAGTCAAAGCTCCTACATCCAAAGCCTCCAAAAAAATGTGAATTTGTCTCTGGCCATGGAAGAGCTCAAAAGGGATTTTGAAAATCAAGAAAGAGAGGTAGAGAAAAATTGGGAAGAGAACTAAGAATGATGCAAAAAAAGCATGAAAAACAAGTCAACAGCTTGGTAAAGAAGACACAAAAAATACTGAAGAGAACAATGCCTTAAAAAACAGACTAGGCCAAATGATAAAAGAGGTCTAAAAAGCCAATGAGAAGAAAAATGTCTTAAAAAGCAGAACTAGACAAATGGAAAAGGAGGTCCAAAAACTCACTGAAGAAAATAATTCCTTAAAAATTAGAATGGAGCAAATGTAAGCTAATAACTTTATGAAAAATGAAGTAACAATAAAACAAAACCAAAAGAATGAAAAAATAGAAGACTGTGAAATATCTCAGCAGTATTCCCTCTTTTAATATGTGAGAGAACTATAACACAAGCCTTCATTCTTTGGCACCTAATTATAATAATATATAACATTTATCTAGTGTTTTAAGGTTTGCAAAACACTTTATGTCTATTACCTCATTTAACCCTAACAATACCTCTGACATATAGGTGCTATTATTATCCCCATTTTATAGATAAGGAACCTGAGTTAGAGGTGTTGGACTAGCTTAACTTGAGTTAAGTCCTTGGACTTATTGCCCAGGTCCATAAGGCAACTGATAGACATATTCTTTCCAGGAGTGAGCAATATTGATTTAATTACTGTTTCTGAATAGGAAGTTACCATTTATTCTACATTTTCAAAGAGGACCAATGACATCTTTACTTGCAAGTGAATTGGATTTAAGTGAGGCGGGACTGTGCAAAGTCACCAACCTCACTCTCTCCTCCAGATTCATGGAAGTCCAGTAGTAAGACATAGGTCAAGATGAATGGCAATGGTCCCCAAACAGGAAGCAGAATCCATGAAGGATGCCATTCATGGGGGAGTGGTGAAGAAGGACAGGGCATGCTAGGAAGATAAGATGATCAAGGTCAAGCACGGTCTAGGATCTTAAGTCAGGCAGGTATAGTAGGTTATGTGATTTCCCTCTCAGGCCAATTTGGCCTCAGAGATGGCATTCTATAACTGAGTGTAGAGAGCACATTCCATGGATTTCTACTTGGGAAGGTGTAGCAGCATCAGCAGAGGGACAATAAGATAAGAAGACAGTCAAGAAGAAACATGGTCTGGTATTTGTGACCTACTAGATATAGTCAACTATTTATAAATTTAAGGATGTATCTTATTCCCCTTTCTAGATTATAAGTTCTTTGAAGGGAAGGGCAATATCTTGGTCATGTTTATATGTAGTGCCTAGAGCTAGGTCTCAAACATCATATATACTTATATCTGTTGGAAGAATGAATGCTACAATGCACCATGTTACCTTAGCAATCAAGAGCGAGTTAATGTGCCTTCTAAGAATAAAGGGATAAATTAATTAGAAAATATAAATAGGATTTATGTTCAAGGAGATTATTTCCCTTACTCCTGTGAGTTTATTTGGGTCTCATCAACAACCAGAAAAGCAAGCCTGATATCCTCATCCCTCCCTATCCTAACTCTAGTTAAACTGTTTGCTATTCACCAATGCCAGTCAGATTAATTTTCTTAGTGTTTCAATGTGTTTCCCCCCTGGGCACTATCATTGTTCCTGTTTTATCTGTACTGACCCCAAAAAACATTTGAAAAAGATTTTGGTGGCCAAAAAAAAAAAATCAGTGCAGTCCTAGGCTGCATTAAAACAGGTATAATGTCCAGAATGAGGAAGGTTCTACAATATTCTTCCATAGCCAGACTATGTTTGAAGTTTTAAGTTCAATTTACTACTGAACTGATGGTAGTCATTCTGATGATGGTGAAAGGTGATATTTCTATGCCACTGTTAGTTTTTTCCAAAGAACTTTTCATGCCTTCTGTTATTTGAGTCTTAACCACAATCATCTCCATTTTACAGATGAGTAAACTGAAGATCAGAGAGGTTAAATTATTTACTCAGAGTTACATATCTAGTTAGTGTTGGAGACTAACCACATAACCAGCTTTTCCTGATGTGAAATCCAACATTCTAGAAAAGTGGCAGCACATTCAAAAGATGGCAAGCAGGATGGTGACAGAATTGGGAACTTTTTTGAATGGTAAACTGCACAAGTTTATCCTAGAAAAGAGAAGGTAGGCTTAGATTCTTATAATATAGCCATTGCTCAGGTTCTTATAATCTAGCCACTGTTTAGATTCCTAAAATCTAGCCACTGCTCAGATTCCTATAATCTAGCCAAAGGCTCAGATTCTTACAATCTAGCCAATAGCTCAGGTGCTCAGATTTCTTAAGAGTCTGGCCAATATGGCAAATCTTTAATAAACCTTGTCTTTGGCTGAAAAAAAAAAAGAAAAGAGAAGGTAGGGGAGGAATAGGAACTGTCTTCAGATATTTGAAATGTAGAAGACAGATTACACTTCTTTTTGGCCCAAGAGTAGAGTTGGGAACAATGGATGAAATATGCAGGGAGTAATTTGATGTAAATAAAGACTTTTTAACACTTGTTTCTGTTGTTGTTTAATACTTGTTTCAGTGGTGTCTGACTCTCTGTGGCTCCATTTGGGGTTTTCTTGGCAAAGATAATGGAGTGATTTACCATTTCCTTCTCTGGCTCTTTTTACAGATGAGGAACTGAGGCAAGTAAAGTGACTTGCCCAGGGTCACACAGCTAGTAAGTATCTGAGGCCAGATTTGAACTAAGGTCCTCTTGACTCCAGTCCAGAGTTCTATTCACTGTGCCAAAGTGGAGTGGGCTACTTCTGGAGATAGTGGGTTCCCCTTACTAGAGGTCTTCAGATAAAGAAGGTTGCTGGCCCCTTGGTGCAGAAGTTGCAACTCCAATGGCTCCCTATTGCCTTTAGGGAAAAAAAAATACAAATGCTTTCTTTGGTATTTAAAGCTCTTCACAATTTGGTTCTAGTCTTATCTTCTCCTATGGATTTCACATCCCTAACTCTCTCATATTATATTTTCTAGCAAAATACTTCCTCTTCCCTTGCCTAAGTCTCCTGCCTCCATTTGTCCCTTATGCCTAGAATGCTCTCCAACTTTCCCTATAATTCTTAGAATTACTCGGTCTCTTCAAATCTCTTCTCAAGTACCACTTCCTCCTACATGAAGCTTTTCCTGATTTAATGCTTTCTTTTTCTTGAAATTGCTTGGTACTATTTTATATACTTCACTGGACACTCAGTCAGAAAGACCTAAATTCAAACTCAACTTGTGACACATACTCTTTTACCTTGAGCAAGTCAATTAACCTCTCAATGATCCACTCTACTCTCTAAGACTAAATGTTAGATTGTGCCGATCATCATCATTAGAGGGAGTTTCCTATATCAATGAAATCATAGCTCATCTCTATATTTCCTTTCTCTTTCTTACTCCCTCCCTCTGTCCCAGGATGTGGTTCTAAACTTCTTGCCCTGGTGTACTTTCTAATAATTGTCTTTATGTTTCCCAGTACCCATCACATATTAGGTGGTTTTTATTTTATTTTTGGAAGGTGGAGGCAATTGGGGTTAAGTGACTTGCCCAGGGTCACACAGCTAATAAGTGTCTGAGGTCATATTTGAATTCAGGTCCTCCTGACTCCATGCCTGATACTCTATCTTCTGTGCCACCTAGCTGCCCTAAGTAGGTAGTTTTTAAAAATAACTATTTTTTAAAATTTATTTCATTAATTTATTTTGATATATCAATAATCACTTCCATATGCTTTTGAATTTAAAATTTTTCTCCCCCTTCCTCCCCATCACCCTCCCCAAGATGGCACACAACCTGATATAGACTATTAAACATATTTTCACATTAGTGATGTTGTAAGTAAAAATTAAAACCAATAGGAGGAACCATTAGAAAGAGGAAACAAATCTCAACAGAAGAGAAAAAAATAGCAATTCAACTTCCATAGTTCTTTCTTAGGATGTGGATAGCATTTTCTATCACGAGGCCTCTGGAGATGTCTTAGATCCTTGTATTGCTGGGAAGGGTTAAGTTTATCAGCGTTAGTCATCACATAGCATGGCTGTTACTGTATACAACGTTCTCTTGGTTCTGCTCACTTCACTCAGCATCAGACCATACAAGTCTTTCCAGGCTTTTCTGAAGTCAGCCTGTTCATCATTTCCTATTTAAAAATAATTGTGGAATTAAATTAGGTAGAGATGACTATCATTTAGATATAAATTAGACCATATGGCATTTTAGACCTTTTCCAACTTTAAGATTTTGTGAGTCTGTGTTAGAATTAATAAGATATCCCGGTGATTTCCTCCACTTATTTAAGCCATAGTCTCTCAAGCAATAACTAGCTAACTTCATTTCCATTTTCCTATGATATTGCTACCTGGAATTAACTCACTTTGTGCCATAAGCAGTAGGCCTCAAATGGAAAATGATAAAGCATCAAGAGACTTGTTTTAGGGGAAAAAAATTAATTGTATTAAGTTGCAGACAGCATATATGTCTTGTGGAGCTAAATTCTGTGGGAAAAGAAAAAAGAAAAAAAAAGGCAATGTGTATCAAGAGATACATTGTTACTAAAAGAAATAACATTAAAACCTGAGAAAAAAGGAGCTTCACATTTCTTTATTATTTACAGGAAAATAGTAGCTAGAATTCATTCATTTTGAGGAATTAACTATCATCAACATAATGATGATTTCTTAATTCAATAACCATCACACAAAAGGGCATTTTGAGTTGATATTTTGAGTTGAAATTTTAAGAGCTTGTCTTAATGAATGTCAAGCACATGGCAATAAATGGAGAATAAAGTTATAGGGAAATCATATTGAAAGTGACGTTTCTAAAAAGGACAAGTGCTTGGGAATTAACATTTTCACTTGAACATTGAATAAGAAGAGTCTCCAGGCAAGTTCTTGGATGATAACCACTTACAGCTTTAGTAAACTAAAAGACTACTCAAGACTACTCTTGAAGCTTTTAAATATCTCAGATTTAAATATGAAGGAGGTCTCAATATTCACAATTATTATAAAACATTTTATCTTTATAGCTTTATGAATCCATTTCTTTTTCTTTTCTCTGAGTAGCATAGTATTTTGAACAAGGCTGGACCAATTTAGAAGGCAGGGTAATCTCTGTCTACTGGTATAAGAGGTGGTAGTTCATATTCATGTAATAATGAAAGGAAAGAGCATAGGAGAGGTGAATCTAGGTGTTAACGAGGCAAAAATAGCACACATCTGTTCTGTCCCTAACTCTACTCCACTTTACAAATTCATTAAAACTGAGAAGCGCCCTACCTCCACCCCTGAAGTCATTTCCTTTTAAAAATTGGAGTCACCTTGTCCTCCTAGTAGGGGTAAGGGAGAGAAAAGCATGCATTTTAAGGTAGTATTTGTGAGAAACAATAAATTCCCAAAGGAGAATAGGAGATTACAGGATTTAGAACTAGAAGCAACCTTGGAGATCATCTCATCTTCGCTCCCCATTTTATCAGGGTTAAAGGACTTGCCTGAAGTCAAGGGTATTAAGCAATAGCATTTGGAATAAGGCTAAGTCCACACACTACAAATACAGGTCTTTGAGCTATGTAAAGAAGGCTCTTTCATTATCTTTATAAGAATATTAATTCTCAGAAAAATGTAGGTTCTGATACCTAGGTTAGAACTACCAAGGCCCATGGGGGGAAATTTCTCATTACAACATATGTATTTTCAATAATAGAAATAATTTCAGAGATAAAACTGGCCAAATAATTTTCTGCAAAAATAGCCTAAACCCCCTGTTCTCCCTGCTAAAAATTTTATTAAATACTAAGAAAACCACCCAAAGTACAGGAGAGAAATGTTAAAACTTCTTTCTATAAATTATGAATTATCTTTAGTCAGCTATTGTCAATCTCTCTTAAAGAGATCTCTTTTAAATGAAAATCTCTCTTAAATGAAAAGGAAGAATTGGTAGCTGGTCATCTATTATTCCTTAGGAATGGTGACTAAGAATAGCTTCAATAATTTAAAATAAAAGCAACTTCTTTAATTCCGTATTTTCTACCCTTTCCAAGGCCAAATATTATATAAAATAGAATGAAAGTTCCTCAAGGGCAAGCACTATTTGTTTGATTTTGTATTCCCAATTCTAAGCACAGTACCTTACATATATTGGCTACTTAAAAATGTTTGCTTAATCAAATAAAATATTAAAATGACCTTATTGATTAATTGATGAATCTAATTGTCCTTTTACCCGGTGATAGAGAGTTAATACAAAACCTAACAATGCAAGTATATGAATAAGAAAAGAAAGAAATATGAGAATTATCCAGACTATATGCCCAGACTCTGAACACTGTAACTAGAACTAAGCAGTTTTCTGCCTTTCTGGTTGCTTAATGTGGGAAAAGGCTAAAGAAAATTATAGTCGTTGCCTTGTTGCTGAGTTGTTATTCAGTGGTCAACATTATGTTGTGTTACGTGGAATGCACTGGGCAATGTATTGCCCTCTATGAGCCATACTCTAGTTAAGGGGATAAGACCAATATACATTAAATAATAGTGCATAGCCTAGATACCCCTTGCTAATAGAAATGCCATCATTTTATTTACTGTGTTGGGACCCAAGTTAACATAGTTATAGCATCTGATAAGCATAACATCCACCAGAGGCAACTACAACACCGAAAGTGATTGGGCCCAAGTCCATTCATTGGGTATCTCTCCTATTCATGACCAATTGCTTTACCACAACTGAAAGGCAGTGTAACATGCTGGGTAGAGTACTAGTCTTGAATTCTAGAAAACTTGAGTTAAAATCTAACCTTGAAGGTTGTTTCACATTTGGCAAGTTGTATTTTTTTCCCTGTTTGAGCCTCAGATTATACTTATTACCAAAATGAAAAGAATAAATAGCATCTACTTCAAATGAAGCAATGTATGCAAAGCACTTTGCAAACTGTAATGTAAGTACTTCCTAATGTCAATTCCAACCATACATATTTATAGCTACATCTAGATAGATATATATAGACATTATTTTTCATAGGGTTGGATAGGGATCAAATTATTTACAGTAGTGAAAACATTTTACAAACTTTAACGTGCCTTATCAATGTCAGCTGTTATTCTTGCTTAGTTGTTGTCTGTCAATAAGTCCTCATTAAGCACCTGCTATGTTTCAGATACTATATTAGACATAGTAATTAACATTTATATAGCACCTACTACATGCCAGTTACTGTGCTAAATACTTTACAAATATCTCATTTGATCATCACAACAATCCTGGGAGATAGGTGATATCATTATTCTCCATTTTGCATTTGAAGAAATTGAGGCGGACAGAAGTTAAGTGACTTGCACAGCTGGACAGTATCTGATGCTTGATTGAACACAGCTGTTCCTGACTCCACACTCAACACTCTATCCACTATGCCACCTAGATGCCTCATATATGTGCACTCTAGTTCCCAATTACATTTTCATCTGTCCCCTAGCATTCCCTGCCAAAGTACCCCTTGTACATATCCCAAATTTTGCTCTCCAAAGCAGAACAGCATTAACTGACAATTTTAGGAATCAACATCAGCCTACTGCAGCTGGTCTAGCTCAGCCAAGGTTCTTTTCTATTGAGCAACTCTTTATCTGTTGTCAGTAAATCATGTATATATTAACTCTGTGACACTTGATACCCCAGTGCAAGGACATTATAACACCTTTGACAGCTATCCTAAAGAATCCACAGATAGGACCAATACACTATATTTATTTTCCTACTTGGCAAACTATGATCATTCTACTGAAATTGCTTTCTCCAAGGGAGCGAATGACACCTTACTTGCAAAATACAATGATCTTTTCTCAAGCTTCATTTTCCTTGACCTTTCTTCAGCATTTGAAACTCTTGCCCACTCTTTTCTTCTTAATGCCTCCCTTGACTCCCATGACTCTTGAGACTGCTTCATTCTTTATACTTGTAACCACAGCACCTGGCACAGTCCCTGGCATGTGATAAGCCCTTAATAATTTGATTGATTGTATGAGCAATATTCTTAAATTATTTTCCTTCTATCTGTGTGACTTCATTTTCTGGGTTTCTTTTCCTGGTTCATCTTTCTCTTCCTACACCTTAAATGTGGGCAAACCCCAAGGATCTGTGTTCTACCTTTTTCCTCTACACATTCTCTGTACCATTGATGTTATGGTTTCAGTCATTACCTCTGTATTCTTCAGTCTCTTCGCATTCAGCCTCAGTCCTACATTTCCAAATGTCCACTTAGGTATCACCATTTGGATATCTCTGCAGGACTTAAAACTCAAAATGCCTAAAATTATACTCATAATTTCCCTCCAAATCTCTCCCCTTATTAAAAAATGTAATTATTTGATAGTACCCCTGAAAGTCAACCAGGAACAAGACTTGTCTATAACACTTGGTCTTTCCCTCTGTTCGTTCCCATGTCAATTGCCAAGGCTAATCTATTCTACCTTTCAATATATCTCACATCTGTCTCCTCAATTCAATTCAGTTGAACAAATATTTTGGTAAGTCTACTGTTCAGAAGATACTACCTTATATTTTTGGAATATAAAGACAAAAATTTGTCAGTCTCTGCCATTAAGGAATTTACGTTTTATTGGGTAGCTTACATTAAACTATGCCCATAGTCAGCTTAGGCCTTCACCACTTTTAGCCTACAATAATATGAGTGTCTGCACCTTCATGCCTTTCTATGTCCAATTTATCCTTTAAACAGTAGCCAAAATAATCTCCTTGTTGTATAATATTGACCATGTTTGTTTCTTGTCCAGACTAACAGGACACTGTTTACAAATCTAACCAGAAAATTGGTAGCACTGACCTTGGGAAAAAAACAAAAAGCTTTAGTGATGCCCAGAAATCATTTCAGCTGTAGTCAGCAACATTATTTATTCATGAAACTACATTTATTTCTTCTTTGAAGCAAAAATACTTACAAATTAGCTATGTACTTAGCTAGTCTTTTTCCATTTCTTTGAAATCTATAGAAGAGAAAAATTCTTATGTATTTTAATTACCCAGAAATTGTTCAAATTTGCCTCAGTTGTGAAAAATGGAACAAATACTTCCCTTTTACCCTTCTACTTTCCCATCTAGAGAAGTAAGTCATGTAGACCTCCCTCTCAGTTTTGAATATATTTATATAAGGGCATGCTATAGGAACTGAAATCTCCCTGCCCCTCCAAACAAGCAAAAAAAAAAACTTGGAGGACTTATTCAAGGAGTTGAGGGAAGGAAATCAGAAGCTCACTCATTGCCAAGGAAGCTGTGTGGCATGGTGGGAAGGATGCCATTTCTGGAATCAGCTTTCTTTAACTTGGATTTAAATCTTGCCTCTGCCATTTATTGTCACAATGAACATGAATAAGTCATTAAACATCCTTGGGCTTTAATTTCTCCATCTGTAAAATGAAGACATGGAATTAGATTACTTATGAGGTCTCCTCCAGCCCTAGGTTCATGATTACTTTTTTTCCTCCTGTTACTCTTCTTATTTATTTATTTAATATTTTATTTCTTCTCAATTACATGTAAAACAATTTTAACATTCTTTTTTCAAATTCTGAATTCTAAATTCTTCCCCTCCCTCCCTTCTCCCCCTCATTGAGATGGCAAGCAATTTGACATAGATTATACATGTATCGTCATGTAAAACACATGACGATTATTCAGGCTGTGAAAGAAAACACAGACCAAAAAAAAAATGAAAAAGTATCTTCAATCAGCATTCAGGCTTTATCAATCCTTTCTCTGGAGATGGGCAGCACCTTTCATCATAAGTCTTTCAGAATTGTCTTAGATCATTGTATTGCTGAAAATAGCTAAATTATTCATGGTAGGTCATATATATTGCTGTTACTGTGTGTGATGTTCTCCTGTTCGCACTCATTTCACTTTGAATCAGTTCATGTAAATGTTTCCAGGTTTTTTTTTTTCTGAGAGTATGCTGCTTATCATTTCTTATACCACAATAGTATTCCAGCACAACCATATACAATTTGTTTAGCCATTCCCCAATTGATGGATATTCTCTCAGTTTCCAATTTTTTGCCACAACTAATAGAACTGCTATAAATATTTTTGTACCTATTTATTTTTGCCTTTTCCTTTTTATTTTTTATCACTTTGGGATACAGACGTGGTAGTGATATTTCTTGGTCAAAAGGTATGTCTAGTTTTATAACCCTTTGTGCTTATTTCTGAATTGCTCTGTAGAATGGTTAAATCAGTATACAACTTTACCAATAGCATATTAGTGTTTTAATTTTCCTATATTCCTTCCAACATTTGTCATTTTCCTTTTCTGTCATGTTAGCCAATCTGATAGGTATATAGTGGTAGCTCAGAGTTGTTTTAATTTGCATTCCTCTAATCAATAGTGATTTGGAGCATTTTTTCATATGATTATATAGCTTTAATTTCTTCCTCTGAAAATTGCCTATACAGATTCTTTTACCCTTTATTAATTGGGGGATGGCTCTTATTTCTATAAATTTGACTGAGGTTTCTATATATTTCAGAAATAAGTTTGTTATCTTGCCAGTATTTTTTTCCAGTAATGATTACCAACTATTTATTTTCCTCTATTTTATTTTCCCCATGTATCATACTCTTTCTCTCCTTTCACCCTGTCCATTCTCAAAACCGTTCTGAATTTCACCTCCTCCAATCTGCCCTCCCTTCCATCAGCACCCCTTCCACTTCCCACTTCTCTTATTTCCTTCCCCTTTTACTTTCCTGTATGGTAAAATATATTTCTAAACCCAACTGAGTGTGTATGTTACTCCCTCTGTAAGCCAATTCCAATAAGAATAATATTCACATGCTCCACTTTCCCCATCTTCCCCTCCATTGTAAAATCTCTTTTGGGCCTTTTTTTATGTCAGATAGTTTATCCAATTCTACCTCTGCCTTTTCCCTTCTCCCATTTCATTCTTCTTTCTTTCTGTTTCATTATATTTTTTAGATAGTGATCCCATCATATTCAACTCACATCTGTGCTTTCTGGCCATGTATATTCCTTCTAACTGCTCTAACAAGGAGAAAGTTTTTAGGAGTTACATTTATCCATGTAGGAATGTAAACAGTTTAACCTTCTTGAATCCCTTATGATTTCTCTTTCCTATTTACCTTGTTTATGCTTCCCTTGAGTGTTTTATTTGAAAGTCAAAATTTCTATTCAGCTCTAGTCTTTTCATCAAGAATGTTTGAAAATCCTGTTTCACTGAACATCCATGTTTTCCCCTGAAGGATTATACTCAGTTTTGCTGGGTAGGTGATTCTTTATTGTAATCTAGCTCCTTTGCCCTTCTGAATATCATATTCCAAGTCCTCCAGTCCTTTAATGTAGAAACTGCTAAATCTTGTGTTGTCTTAACTGTGACTCCACCATAGTTGCTGTTTGCAATATTTTCTCCTTGACCTGGTAGCTCTGGAATTTGGCTATAATATTCCTGAGAGTTTTCATTTTGGGATCTCTTTCAGGACTTGATCAGTGAATTCTTTCAAATTCTATTTTATCCTCTGATTCTAGAGTATTGGTGCCATTTTCCTTGATAATTTCTTGAAAGATGATGTCTGAGCTCTTTTTTTTTTAATCATGGCTTGCAAATAGTCCAATAATTCTTAAATTATCTCCCCTGGATCTATTTTCCAGGTTAGTTGTTGTTGTTGTTTTTTCCCCAATGAGATATTTTGTATTTTCTTCTATTTTTTCATTCTTTCAATTCTGTTTTATTGTTTCCTGATGTCTCATTAGCTTCCACTTACCAATTCTAACTTTTAAGGAATTATTTTTTCAGTGAGACTTTGTACCTCCTTTTCCATTTGGCCAATCTGCTTTTTAAGGAGTTCTTTCTTCAGTTGATTTTTGTGCCTCTTTTACCATTTGGCTTACTCTGCTTTTTAGGGCATTGCTTTCTTCAGCATTTTTTGCGCCTCCTTTGCCTAGCTGTTGACTCTTTTTTTCATGATTTTTTTGCATCACTCTGATTTCTATTCCCAAATTTCCCTCTACCTCTCTTATTTGATTTTAAAATCCTTTTTGAGCTCTTCCATGGCCTAGGGCCAATTCATATTTTTCTTTTAGGCTTTAGATATAAGAGTTTTGACTTTGTTGTCTTCTTCTGAATCTGTATTTAGATCTTTCCTGTCAAAATAATAATTTTCTATTCTAAGGATATTTTTCTGCTTTTTATCATTTTCCAGACTATTTCTTGACTTCAAACTTTATGCTAAAATGGGGTTCTGCTTCCAGAGTGTAGAGGATACTGTCTCGAGCTTCATTTTTTTTTCTGCAGCTGTTTTCAGAGGTAATTCTGGGGACCTGTAAGTTTTTGGTTCTTTAAAGGTGGTATGTTCTAGGGAGAGGTGTGTTTACTATTCTTCTGTACTGTGTACTGGCCTATGAGTGACCACAAGCACTCTTTTCCACCCTGGAACTGTGACCAGGGTCCCAATTCCCCTGTGACCACTAACTCTGGTGTGCTAGTGCTGTTCCTTGCCCTGGGACTGCCACCCAGGACTGTGACCCAGATCCAAGTATAGCCAATGATACAGAGTTCTGTCACCAGTATCAGCAAATGGACCCCTGTAGTCTCCTTTTGAGCATTTGTCTGACCCCCTTACCATCTGTGGGCAGTGAAATTGCCGCTGCTGCCAGTGATTCAGTCACCCCAAGGCCTGCTTCCAATTTGTTGGGGCCTGGTCTGTGCTGGACTGTGTTCCACTCACTCCCTAGTGTAACAGACCTTTCTTGTGGACTTTTAAGTTGTCTTGGGCTGGAAAATTATTTCACTTCATCATTTTGTGGGTTCTGCCACTCTGGACTTTGTTTTGAGGCATTATTTAAAAATATTTGGTGGAGTCTGGGAGAGAGCTCAGGCAAGTCCCTGTCTTTTCTCTGCCATCCTGGCTTGGCCTCCTAGGTTCATGATTCTTTGACCATTTATCCAGGAAGGAGCCAATCTGCTACATATATTATTAAAAACTTATATTGCTATATGCTTATATTGATAATTCCCTGATTTATTCAATCATGGGATGAATTTTCTACCTTGGATCTTTTCAGTTAGGATGTGGGTTTGTGCTAAGTGAACTTTTCCATGGTTGCATAATTTCCCATGCCTTGTGATGACAGGAGACCGCCCTGCCCCCACAAAAGGGCTCCTTAACTAAAATTACATCTATGGTACTTCCCAGCTTATTCTTGAAATTATAGTGAACAAATCCTTTAATCTTTAGGCAGTTAGAAGTGAGACATAAAATTCAAATAAATACCTTTTAGAGAGCTAACATTTTTCCTAGATATTAACAAAAGCAGAGTGATCTATTAGACTGTAGAAGTCAAATCAACACACCAATAAGCATTTATTAAGTGTCAGGAAAAGTGCTAAGCAATGAGAATACAAAGGCAAAATAAACAAAACAAAACAAAAGAGTGCCAATTCTGAAGGAACTCATAGTCTAAAAGGAGACAAGGTACAAACAGCTATGTACAATCAAGGGATATATGGAACAAATTGGATGAAATCAGAGGAAGACAATAAAATAAAGGAGACCTAGAAAACACTCCTTGTAAATGGTCAGAAGGGAGAAGGGGAAGCATTGGGAATTTGAGGGAGAAGTGATGGAAGAAATGAATTGCCACTGATGATTAAAAAAGAAGATTTAAGAAAGAGCAGACAAGGAGCCTAAGCCTTACTTTCCCTAGTTTAGTTTTATCCAGAGTTGACCCATTTATGATATCTGAAGTATATTGTAGATTTTTTTTTAAACTTAGATTTTAGGATAGGAGAGGCAACCATTCTTCTCACCTGGATGTTTTGCTCAATCTCCTGACTATGACTATGCTCAAAGTATATGCCTTGTTTACTTTCTTCTTGTTCTTTTTTCAATGTGAAAACTTGACACTATGGGAAGGCTTAGCTGAGATAGGAAGAAGTAAGTAACCTGTGGGTAATAAAGTAGGGCACAAAAAGGAATGGAGTATGAGAACTATTCTCAAAGTTGGTAAATTAATTGCCTTAAAAAAAAAAAGTAAATCCTGCTGCTTTCATGGGAATGGAAGAAAGTAGTATTTGCTAAAATTCAAATGAAATTTGCCCACTTTTGAAAGCAGAAAATTGGCAGCTTTATAAACCATATCTCAGAGGGCTTTGCTGAATTAAATAATAGCAACTACAAGGAAACATTTTGTATTAGCTACACAAAAGAAATATACATAGAAGCTATAAAATGCATAAATTTAAGCATTCAACTATAAGTTCAATAATCAAAAGGGATACAAATTAAAAGTTTACTCTGCCAAAACAACTATAGCTGAGTGAACTAGATTCTATTTTGCCCCGTGAGATTTTAGTAAAACAGTTTATTTCTTTTTTAACTTTTATTAGTTTTTAAGAATTGTGTAATTGATTAATTCTCATTGCAATTTTGGGAAATAGGTAAGACAACTGCAAACTCAAATAGGAGGTTATATGATTTCTAAATTAAGCAACACCTGGATTATTGTCTGCTCTGTCACTGAGACAACCAATTAAAATTTGATGCATCTTTTTATTAGTCTAATAGGACTATGCTACCTGTTCTGTCCTAATTGTAAAATCATTATAATTCAGGATAATGAAAAAGTAGGAACACAGCTTGATTTTCAGATCCTGGCCCCATTTTGGCATCATCACAAGTCAAAGATAAGACTGTTGGCTTATAACAAAAGGCTTTTATACAGAAATCATAAAGATCCTTATGTGAGTCACTATAATGACTAGAATCTCTCAAAGTGGGCATGAAAGTTTAGGTGTTTGATTGCTCATATTCCAGTTCATTATATAATGCAGTACAATAGGAATTGAAAAATAGAAAGCTATTCAAACTGAAAGACCATCTACTTTAACTTTCAAATTACTTAAGGTTCAATATTATGGTGTATTGTGTTTAAAAAAAAAACTTCGGAGAGTCCTTCCATAAGAGTTGTTTTGAATTCAAGAACTTGCTTTTTAATGCTAGAGAACTGAGATAAAGTAAATGAGAATGTATTTTTTTTCCTAAGGGAAATGTAGGTGACAGGTATAAAAGAATAAATGATGAAATATAATCTCTCCTTGGCTTGCTTCCTGAAAGAGAGCCCCAAAGAACAAGTACTTGGAAACACAATGATGTCTTCATTCAATCACTAAGTTTATCCCCATAAAGATATTTCAAGGACAATTACTTTCTTTTACTGCTGGAGGCCATGGATACCTGAGGATGAAAAGTTTCTATTAATCCTACTCAAATTGCTTTAATCCATATGGAAGAGGGGGTTAGCTAGCTGAAGAAGGAAGGAAAGAAATACCATCACTCTTCTTAGCTAGCTGTAAGCATTCTATTAATTGGCTGTCTTCCTGATAACTTCTGGACAGGCAAAATTTCATTTCTCTGCTACATTGGATGAACCTGAGGGAACAAAATTATACTTTTGTCAGTGAGAATGAGTGGGGACTTCTTAGGGTATGAGAGTGGGCATTTTACCATTTATTCAAGTGGTATAGGTAACTCCTAGTGAAGAAATTCTATCAGTAGAATAGGCAATGAAAAAATAAAGCTATCACTCTGCAGATTATATGATGGTATACTCGGAGAATCCTAGAGAATCAACTGAAAAACTACTTGAAATAATTAATAACTTTAGCAAAGTTGTAACATATAAAATAAACCTACATAAATCATCAGCATTTCTATATATTACTAACAAAGCCCAACAGCAAGAGATAAATTCCATTTGAAATAACTGTATACAGTACAAAATATTTGGGAGTCTACCTGCCATGATAAACCCAGGAACTATATGAACATAATTACAAAATATTTTCACATAAATAAAGTCAGATCTAAATAATTGGGAAAATGTCAGTTACTCATGGGTAGACTGAGCTAATATAATGAAAACGACAATTCAATCTAAATTAATTTACTTATTTATGCCATAACAATCAAACTACAAAATTATTTTATAGAGGTAGAAAAATAATAACAAAATTCATCTGGAAGAACAAAAGGTCAAGAATATTGAGATAATTAATGAAAAAATGCAAGAGAAGGTGGTCGAGCTATACTAAATCGAAAACTGTATTATAAAGCAGCAATCATCAAAACTATTTGGTACTGGTTAAGAAATAGAGTAGTGGATCAGTGGAATAGATTAGGTATACAATACACAGTAGTCAATGACTATAGTAATCTGCTGTTTGATAAATCTGAAGACTCCAGCTTCTGGGTTAGGAATTCACTATTTGACAAAAACTGCTGGGAAAACTGGAAAACAGTATGGCAGAAACCAGGTATACATTAACGTCTTATACTGTACACCAACATAAGGTTGATATGGGTACATAATTTAGCCCTAAAGGGTTATACCACAAACAAAATAGGAGAGCAAATAGTTTACCTGTCAGATCTATGGAGAAAGGAAGAATTTATAACCAAACAGGAGATAGAGAACATAATGAAATGTAATATGAGTAATTTTAATGACATTAAATTAAAAGGGTTTTGCACAAACAAAACTAATGCAACTAAGATTAGAAGGGAAGCAGAAAGCTGGGTAATAATTTTTACAGCCAGTGTCTCTGATATAGGCCTCATTTCTAAAATATGTAGAGAACTGAGTCAAATTTAAAAGAAGACAAGTCATTCCACAATTGATAAAATGGTCAAAGGATACAAACAGGCAGTTTTCAGAGGAAGAAATCAAAGCTATCTATAATCACATGAAAAAAAATCTTAAAATAACTGTTGACTAGAGAAATGTGAATTAAAGCAACTCTAAGGTACCACCTCACACTTATCAGATAGGCTAATATGTAAAAAAAAAAAGTGATAAATGTTGGAGAAGATGTGGGGAAATTGGAACACTAATGCATTGTTGGTAGAGTTATGAACTGATCCAACCATTCTGGAGAAAAATTTGGAACTTTGCCCAAAGCACTATAAAACTGTGCATGCCCTTTGATCCAGCAATACCACTACTAGGTCTGTATCCCAAAAAGATCATAAAAAAGGGGGAAAGGACTCACACGTACAAAAATATTTATAGCAGTTCTTTTTGTGGTGGCAAAGAATTGGAAATTGAGGAGATGCCCGTCAATTGGGGAAAGGCTGAACAAGTAAATTAATGTAATGAAATATTATCGTGCTGTATAAAATGATGAGCAGGCAGAATTTAAAAAAAAAAACTGGAAAGACTTAAATGACCTGATGCTGAGTGAAGTGAGAAGAACCAGGAGAACATTGTACAGAGTAACAGCAACACTGCACTGTAATCAATTCTAATAGACTTAGCTCTTCTCAGCAATGAAATGAGCTAAGACAATTCTAAAAGACTTGTGATGGAAAATGCTAACCACATTCAGAGAAAGAATTATGAAGTCTGAATGCAGATTGAAACATACTGTTTTTTTTCCTTCTCATGGTTTTTCCCCTTTGTTCTGATTCTTCTTTCATAACATGACTAATGTGGAAATATGTTTAATAGGATTCTACGTGGATAACCCATATCAGATTATATGTCATCTTGTTGAGGAGAGAAGGGAGGGAGGGATAAAAAAAATTGAAACTTAAAGTATAAATCCATGAAGTATGGGTGACAAGCACCTTCAAATGCAAAGAGAATAATACTTTTGGTGGGAGAATATTTGCTTGTCAGCAATTAGGAAGATTTCCAGGATGGAATTTTTTGGCAAGCTTAGTATGAGAGAGATGGATATAGTGGATCAGGCACCAGACTTGGAGTAAGGATGATATGACCTTGATCCTGCCTCAGATGCTTACTACTGTGTGATCCTAGGCAAGTCATTTAACCTTATGTATTATCAAATGCAGTTTGAAGATAATAATACCAGCAACCTCCCAGGATTGTTTTAAGGATTAAACTCAGCAAGGTATGTAAAGTGGTTTATAAAACTTAAAGTACCATATAAATATTAGCTATTATTAGTATTGCTATTATCATATGGCTTTTAGTCTGTGGGACTAAGTTAAACAATGAAAAGTAGAGAATTCCTGCCAGTGAAGGTAGAGAAGTTCTGCCAATTATAATTGTTCTTAAAATCATTATTCAAAAATACTGCCTTTTTAAAAAATGAATCAATCATTTTATAATATTTATTTTAAAAAAAACCTTTCTTTCAATTACAAAGAAGAAATTCTGTCAGTACAAACTAAGGCATGGTAGGATTAGAAAACAAAAGTAAACTTTCTTTATATGTTGTTAGCACCTGTAGCATATATTCTCAAACCAAAGAAGCAAAATGGGAAAAAGCCAATAGTCTTAAAACAGAGGACAGATAAACAGAGTGGTGAAGTACATTCACAAAATCCTAGATGAGAAAACTGAGGCCCCAATAAGTCATATGATGTGATTAAAAACTTTGTCTTACCTATAAGTCTCCTTAAGGTTCTTACTACTATAACGAGGCTTTGAGCATGCTCAGTTTGCCTAACATGGAGCCCACTGCAGTCTTCACTACCAGGATGGGGCTGGCCTCCTTTTACTGGCTGCCTGAATCTTTAAAACTGATGAGACTGAGTTGGTTCCTCTCTCTCTCCACCATATTTTTGACCATATTCCTGCCAACTGTGCCCTGCCTCTCACACAGAGCAGAGTATTCATCTTCATCAATGAGAAGAGAATCCCATATTAATGGGCTTTTGGACTGGGGTTACGCTAAGAAACGCAAACAAAATAACTTCAGGGGTATGAGGAATGTGTTAACATGCATGGAGGGCAGGAGGGGACAAAGAAAGCATTAGTTTTAACTTAGAACTTCCAGATGTTTTCAAATAGTATCCTTCTCCCAATTTGATTTCAAGGTAAAAATGATAATAATATGCACATATGTTGTATTTCAGTTGTGTCTAACTCTTTTTAATCCCTTTTGGCATTTTCTTGGCAAAGATACTGGAATGGTTTGCCATTTACTTCTTCAGCTCATTTTAGAGATGAAAAAACTGAAGCAAAAAGGGTTAAGTGACCTGACCAAGGACACGTGGCTAGTAAATGTCTGAGGGCAGATTTGAACTCAGGGAGACTCATCTTCCTGACTCCAGCCCCAATACTCTATCACTGTGCCACCTAGCTGCCCCTAATATATACATATATGCATATACTTATGACCTATATTGCATATAATGTGTACATATATACATATATAGGTATATATATACCTATATATGTGTATAAATATATATATGTGTATAAATATATATATGTGTGTGTGTGTATATATGTATATATATATATATATAATTTTTATTTCCACAACTTGAAGCACAAGAAGAAAGTCATGGAGAGAAAGTAGTGTTTACCTGAATAATTGGAATGACTTCTTATGAGCTGTTTTATTTACTCTTTGGATAAATATATTTATTATTCAGGCAGTTTGCTTTGATGCATTACATATTTATATAACATTTTAAATGCATATGGTTCTACAAACCCAATCTAATGCACCTTGTATGCTGACAATAATTACCAGGAACTTAGTCATGTCATAAAAAATCCTATGTAACTTCTAAAATAAAATCTATTCCATTTTCTTTTACTACTTACGTAATTACTTTGGGATTTGCAGATTGTCATGACCAAGCAATTGGAAAGAATAAGGATTTTCACTGCTTACATATTGCAAGAATTTTGTCTGCTTACATACCAATATTATGCACAGAAACTTATGACTAAATTATAGTTATTTGTGAGAAAAAATTTTAAAAACTTCAACATTTCTTAGATTGATTTATAAAATTCATACTCATGGCAGAGCATATAGTGGATCAACTTTGGAGTCAGAATACCTGGGTTCAAGTATTGCTCCTGGCACTCTGAATATGTGACAACAAACAACACATTCTATCTTTCATTGCCCCCAAGTATCTCTCTAATGTGCTAAGTTGCAATGAGTTTCCAAGTTGCCTTAGTAGAGAAAGTTTCCACAATAGGAAGTTGCCCACATAGATGAGATTTCCAATTTAGACCAAAAAAAGAAGAAGAAAAAAGAAAATTCAAGGCAAAGAGAGGAAAAGAGTAACAGTGAGAGGAGTGGAAGAGGAGAGGAGAGACAGCAAGGGACAAGAGAGGAGAGGAAGAAAGATTGGGGGGAAAGGAGCAAAAAGTAAAGAAAAGAAGCTCCTTCCAGTTAGAAGCTGTTTTTATTTTTGTTTTAGTATCCCCAATGTCTATCACAGTGCCTGAAACGTAGTAGGCCCACAATAAATGTGTTAAATTGAACTGAGTCCTCAATAACTCCATATGAACAGTTTTGAATAGACAAATTAATACCCAAAAAATCTATAAATTCAGAAATAAAGGCATTTTGTTTGTTCTTTTGATTGTGCCTTCATAGCACTGAACTTTTGATGTAGTTTTACCTTCACTATAATATCCCATCACTAAAAGGTTGTTCTCAACTCTTGAGACTATTTGTTCCACAATTCCTCATACTCATCTATGTGCTTTTCCTTGAGGATAAATCACTTTGAAAAAAAAAGTGACCTTGACATTTCCTGCCTTATGCTAGAAATAAAGCAGAACTTTCCATAGAAGAGCATGCTTATCACTTAACACATTTCAATACCTCTGCAATGGCCAGTTTCTGAGCTCTGTGGCAGTTTTAAGGAAAACTGGATGCATTTCCTTGATCCATCCCTAATGATCTGAGATACTAAAGAAATTATTCAGTCTCTCTGTGGAGCTGTCTCCTCATCTCTTCAATAAGAATTGTGACTGCTGGTCCCTGCCAACCTTGCAAAAATATTTTAAGTGTGAAAAGAACATAATGGATCTAAAACAAGAACATTATTCTGTGAATTTGGAGCTAGGTAAGTTTTATGATGACGTATTGTATCAGGGGAAATCCAAAGGAGATAAGACCACTGGAGAGTCATCTGAATACTTCACCATTCTAACCCAGGAGAAAAAACTTTCCCTTCCCACTCAACTATCAACCCCCTCCCCCCCACCAAAAAAACACCTCAAGGATGACTCCAGAGAAAGCCAGAAAAGCAACTTTAAAAGAAGACAATGCATCTTCTCAAGATTCATTTCACATTAAGCAGGAATCTTTAAAAAAAAATCTGGGTACTGGGAGCAGATCATGCTGACTCTACTGGCCCCAGAGGGTATATTTAAATGCAGATCAGAAAAATCTCATTTTAATTGATCACCCCATAGGAATTGATACACTTTTCCTCTTTCTCAGACTACTTTTGAATGTTTAATGGAGATGCTTAGATGTTTGTCTTATGGTCTTATGGGGGCAGGGAAGAGAGGCATAGAGGAGTTTGAGTCCTAATCTCCTCATTTTTGAGTTCAAGAACATTTCAACCTAACATTTACTTTCTGGACAAATGGTGAAGGGGATCTATATCTTTTCACATGCGTGAGTTTTGGGTTATGAAAATAAGATACCTATTATAGAGATTGTGCTTTTTTCTTTTCGTAAGGATTTGAAAAAATAAATGTTTATATCAGATAGGACTCAGAACTGAATCAAAACATGGTAATTGTAATGAAATCGCTTGGCTCTGGATACAGTTGAGAAAATGCATCCCTCTATCTTATTTGCAGAGCCCAGGAACTATGAAAGTGGAATATTGCATATATTTTCAGACACTGTACATGTGTTCTGCTGAACTGCTTTATCTCCCTCTTTCTTTATTCTTTGTTACAAGGGATAACTCACTGGGAAGCAGGGGAGAGATATATTCAGAAATGAAAATGAGGTTAAAACTAGATATATCCATAAAAGAGAACATTAATGAAAAAATCATTAAATCATTAAAAAATCATAAAGTCATTAAAATGATAGTATGCTGATTGATTATCTAAATGTCTCAAACAGATCTTATATACGTAAAGAACCAGACATGTGGGGCCATTGTTTTCTTAAAATCAGCATTAGAATTAATAATTTCATTATCAAAGCTAAGTGCTAGAAAAGAATCATGGGTGGCTGGAATATAGTTTGAAGTATCTATAGTTTAAATACTGTTTCATATTTAGGTAACTGACTTTTATTACTATATCAAGGGCCATATCTAAATAAAACTCTTCCAGTCTTCATACCACATTGAACTAAAATGGAACGGATTGGAAGCTTTTAGTGCCTAGGAATAATGTGGTATAGCAGTCTGCTTAAACTTTCATTCACCACCATCGCAAAAACCCATTTATATTTACCAAGTGGTTAAAGAATGGTATTTTCCCCCCTTATTTTGCTGCTTTTAAATTTCATGAGCTGGAGAAGGAAGATTTGGGATAATGGAGGAGTCATGACCGACAAAAGAAATATCAATAGACAGAGAATATCCAAGATGACCTTCCTTTAAGAGCCTTTATTCATTAAGTTGATATTGACATGCAAATACTATGAGGGATTTAAAGAAGTAATAAAATACAGTCTGTCTTTAAGGAACTTATATGTTGGTTGACCCTAGACCTGGAGCCTATTAAGAGTTTGCCACATTGGAGTATTCCCTGAATCTATTTTTATCTACTGGTTCATTTCCCATCACCTACAAACATACTCAAGTCTACCTCATTACTAAGCAAGACAAAACAAACAAAAATTCTCCATTTGACCCCAACACTTCTCAAATTACCATTGTGTATTTCTCCTCATTTTCACAACCTTCTAGAAAGTCATCTACACTTACTACCTCTATTTTCTCATAATCAATTTATTCTCTTAATTTTTTATTGATTTTTTTATGGTGCTACTATTTCTGAACACCCCCTCCAAAAAAAAAAAACCTTTCCTGTGCAGTAAAGAAGTATTGTTGAACAAAAACAACACATCAGCCATGTCTGACAACATATGAGTACTATGCCTGAAAACTTCCATCTGTGGACAGAAAGGAAGCTATGTTTCATCATCAGAACTGTGGATTCTAGACTGGTAATTCCTATGTGTTTTGATGTTATTTAGTATTATTTTCTTTTAAATTATTGTGCTCATTATACAAATTGTTTAACCTTATTGAATAATTTTTATTTGTTTTTCTTTCCTGTTTACCTTTTTATGCTTCTCTTGAGTCTTATATTTGAAGATCAAATTTTCTGTTTAGCTCTGATCTTTTCAATAGGAAAGTTTGAAAGTCCCTTATTTCATTGAATGTCAATCTTTTCCCCTGAAAGATTATATTCAATTTTGCTGGATAGTTGATTCTTGGTTGTAATCCAAGCTCCTTTGCCTTCTGGAATATTGTATCTCAAGCCCTTTGATTCTTTACTATAGTAGCTGCTAAGTCCTGTGTAATCTTGACTGCGGCTCTTTGATATTTGACTTGTTTCTTTCAGGCTGCATGCAGTATCTTCTCCTTGACCTGATAGTACTGGAATTGGCTGCAATATTCCTTGGAGTTTCCATTTTGAGATTTCTTTCAGGGGGTGATCAATGGATTCTTTCAATGACTATTTTACCCTCTGTTTCTAGGATATCAGAGCAGTTTTCCTTGATAATTTCTTGAAAAAATGCTGTCCCGGCTCTTTTTTGCTTTTATCATGGCTTTCTGGTATTTCAATAATTCTTAAATTATCTCTCCTGGATCTATTTTCCAGGTCAGTTGTTTTTCCAATGAGGGATTTTATATTTTCTTCTATTTCTTTTATTCTTTTGTTTTTGTTTGACTGATTTTTGATGTCTCATAGAGTCATGAGCTTCTAGCTGCCCAATTCTAATTTTTAAGGAATTATTTTTCTTCACTGAGCTTTTGTATCACCTTTTTCATTTGGTCAATTCTACTTTCAAAGGATTTGTTTTTTTAAATGGTTTTTGCCCCCCAATTTGGCCAATTCTATTTTTTCAAGGAGTTTTCTTCAGTCAATTTTTGTGCTTTCTTTTCCAAGCTGTTGACATTTTTTTTTTTGCAGTTCTCTTGCATAACTTTCATTACTTTCCCAATTGTTCTTCTGCCTCTCTTGATTTTTAAAATACTTTTCGAGCTCTTCTAAGAGGACTTTTGGGGCTTGAGACCAACTTATAATCTCTTCTGAGATTTCTCATGTAAACATTTTGACATTATCATCCTCTTCTGAGCTGAGTTTGTGTTTTGATCTTCCCTGTTGCTGTAGTTGCTTTCTATGATCAGGGCTCTGTACCTTTTGCTCATTTTTAAAAGTTGAGCTCTGCTCCTGTGGTACAGGGGTCACTGTCCCAAGCTTCTTGCACTTGGGGCCAGGAGCCTGGTTATTGACTTTCTGCTCTGTGGCCTCTGGGTTTGGCAGCTTTCCCACTATGCTAGGGTGGCCCTGTCTAGTTGCACCTGTTCTATCTTGGGTTCTGAGGCTGACAGTTTGCCTGCTGTGCTGGGGTTGGAGGCCTCACAGCTAGCCTGCTGTACCACTGTCCTGCTGAATCAGGAACATGGGGTCTTGGGCAGTGATCTATGTTGCAGATAAATGCTTCCTTCTGGCTTTCCCAGACATGGCTTACACTGAGCTGTGCTCCCCTTTTACCCATGG
Organism: Phascolarctos cinereus; assembly: GCF_003287225.1. Lineage (NCBI taxonomy): Eukaryota > Metazoa > Chordata > Mammalia > Diprotodontia > Phascolarctidae > Phascolarctos > Phascolarctos cinereus. The sequence continues at coordinate 194,151,255 of NW_027555847.1, forward strand.
AAAATGCTTTTCCTGATGTCCTTCTAAGTTATCTTGGACTGGAAAATTTTTCACTCTGTCTTTTTGTGGATTCTGTCACTCCAGAATTCTTTTAGAGTCTTGATTTAACATTGTTTCCAAGGCAAACTGGGGAGAGCTCATGCAACTTCCTGGTTTCTCTCTACCATCTTCAGGACAACGACTGAATGCAAATTTCACAGAACAAATCCTTTTAATAAAAGGATTTGTTTTGTAAAACTGGGACTCAGTCAAAAGCCTGCACCTGAGGACCTAGATAGCCACATGTGGCCTCAAGGCTACAGGTTCGCCATCCCAAAGCTGACAAGTCTATAAGAATCAGCAGCAGGTGATCTTTTCCTGGACTATTTTCTTCAGTTTAAATTGTTATATCCTTCCATAATCAAAGATGAGATCAAAACTATCAAATACTCCTAGAGTGTTTATACACATGTACATTCACATGCACAGTATCAGGTCTGACATATTTGGTAAAGCCCCAAGGTCAAAGAATCAAACACATGGTTGTGATCAACCAGGTTTCAGGAATTAGACCAAAACAATCAATCAGAACTGATGCCAGCTGAGGTCCAAAGAAAGCATAATACTATGGGGCACTGCAAGAAAAACCAAAGAAGGTAGACAGAAAAAAAAAAATGGGAGAATGCAGATGAACACCACGTCAGGTTGAGAAGCTATCTGGAGAAAGTTATAGAGTAGGGAAAACTAAGTTGGAAAACAACTGTGATGTGTCAATAACAGGAATGACTTTGGTAATGAAAGAAAAGTCTGTTTCAGAAGAGTCTATTCAGTGAAAATTTGCTAATCTTGAGTTTGTATATATTTCTTATGAATGCAGCATGACTATTCAGATATGTAAATAGCTTGAGGCTTTCTGGTAGAGATTACAGAGAGCACAGATCCACAGGGGAGTGAGAAGATGGAAAGAAAGGAATTCTCTTGGAAGTATATTAAATATTCTGTAAAAAGCAATTTCAATCAAATCAAAACAACACTTCTCATAGGTGACAGCAATTTTTAAACTGGCCTAAAATATTTTTTCAGGCTAGTTACAAAACTTCTCCATATCTTTACAAGATCTCATTAAGTGCCCTGAGCAGTCTAATTCTTTAAACTTTGAGATTTGAAAGAGTTAAACTAAAACCTCCCACCCCAAATAATTTTTCTTCATATATTTTTATATACAATCTATTCTGGAAAATAATATTTACTTTGATCATTATTTATTATTAATCAAAAACTTCATTAAAATTGTAGAAGCCACTATGCAGTATTTTAGAGGTGAAGATAGAGACAAGAGTTTGTCATTTAACCTTTGGTTGAAATGATTTATGTACATTGCACTGAAAAAAAAATGTATTAAAATCCAAGACTTAAGGACACTGAGACATCTTTCTTTTAAGAACTAATTGATAAATTAATGACAAAACATCTTCCCTCATAATATTTATTGAATATAATGCTCAGTTAAGGCAAAATTGTGAAATAGTTTCTTTATAGTATCCCAATATCCACATTTTCCCTTTCAGACTTTCACTTTTTTCCACTTAATCGTATTTTATTTTTTCCAATTACATGTAAAGGTAGTGTTCAGCATTGACTTTTATAAGATTTTCAGTTCCAGATTTTTTTTTCCATCTCTCCCTCCCCTCTTCCTTCCTCAAGACAACAAGCAACCTGGTATAGGCTATGCATGTACAATCATATTAAACATATTTCCACATTAATCATATTATGAAAGAAGAATCAGAACAAAAGGGAAAAACCATGAAAAAGAAAAAAAAGCAAAAAAAGTGAAAATAGTATGTTTCAATCTGCATTTAGAATCCATAGTTCTTTCTCTGGGTGTGGATAGCATTTTCCCTCATGAGTCTTTTGCAGCCTTTCATTTTTGCCAAAGATTCAGTGTCTTCTTTCTAAATTTTTGGCTGGCCAGAAAACTTGTCCTACTCCCCAGTTTGGGGCCTCATAGAGACTAGGGCAGTGTTCCACTTCCCCAATCATGGAGGGAGACATAAACTTCACCACAAATTCTAAAAGTGGGACAGAAGATAGTCAAATGGCTCATCTTATCACCTAACATCCATCCAATGCTGAGAAGAAAGCCCAAGTTATGATTATTTACTATGCTCATTTCTTTCACTTGTAACTTATATTCACTTATAGTAATGCAAGGAGTCCTACAAAAGAAAGGCAAGAAAGTCAAAAAGGAAAAGAAAAAATTGATTCTATGCCATGCAATTCAAGAAAAAAATTTTAAAGACAATCGGTCCTATAAAGTATGTCAAATGTTTTACTCAATCAACATTTTGTTTTCCAGTTATAGATTTATCAAAATTTAAATCCGATGTGAGCAAGGTTGAGACCCACATATCAATAGATACTATGATATCTGTTCTACTTTCTTAAGCAAAATTCAATAGAAGTCAAATTTTAAAAGAATCTGTCAAAATTGAGCCCACCACACTTAAATAATTCTTAAATAATTGTGATGTTTTTTAAAAAAAATAATGTACTCAAATTAGATATTTCATTTAAAGCCTGGTAAATCAAAGCATTAAAAGTGACATTAATTTGAGGTCTAAGCTGTTACTTTAGACCAACCTGTGAAGTAATTCTATAACTTTAGGGAGGTAAAGAAGTTCTCATGGGTCATGAGAAATGTCACATGATCTAAGTTTGACCTTACAGTTTTGTTTTGCTTCTTCATTTTTAGGCAATTGGGGTTAAGTGACTTCCCAGGGTCACACAGCTAGTAAGTGTCAAGTGTTTGGTCTGAGGCCAGACTTGAACTCAGGTCCTCCTGACTTCAGGGATGCTGCTCTATCCACTGCACCACTAAGGGGCCCCTTGTTTTGCTTCTTTAACAAAACATCCAATACTTTACAAAGTGGAAAACTGGCCTGAGTTTAGATTCACAAAAGGACATTGTCCTTGGTCATGACATAGCTTTGTGACATATATTTTCAGCAATGGTGATCTGATGGGTTTGTAGGGATGGTAGTTGGCTTTACCAAATCAATAATCTTGCTTCCATACTTTTACTAGTCAGGGACCAATAGCTGAAGGACCTATCTGGAATTAATTCCATCACATGATTAATGAGATGTATTCTAAACATAATTTCTTTCCTTTTTCTACAAAATAAGAAGAAATAACATCCAAAGTTTCATAGATCACAATGTTTTAGATAAAGCTGGCTTGTGTGGCATTTTAGGATTTGCAGAGAACTTCACAAATGTTATCTCATTTGATTCTCACAATAATCCTGTGAAGTAGGTGCTAGTATTATACTAATGAAGAACTGAAGATGAAAGAGGTTAAGTGACTTGCCCAGAATCACACAGTTAGTGACACAGAAGTAGTGACTGAGGTTTTATTTGGACACAGAGCCTCTTAACTAGAGGTCCAGCCTCTATCTACCATGAAACCTAGCTGCTATATAGATATATACCTAATAGAGACCTCCAAAATCATAGTACAAATTCCTTTCTTACATTTTACAGATGAGTAAAACTGAGGCCCAGAGGGAATAAACTATAGTTTTTCTTTTTAGTTTTTTGTTCAGTTGTAAATTTTTTATGAAGGGACATTGAGTCTGTACTCATTGTGGGAGGGTCTTTGTGCTCATTATAGAAATTTCCTCCATTGACAGATTTGACAATCCATCTATTATTTATAATTAGCAGTCTTAGAAAATTGCCTGGGTTTCTAACAGGTTAAATGACTTTTCTCTAGTCACACAGCTAGTACATATCAGATACAGGACTTAAACTAGTTTTTCTGCCATCTATCCACCACACCATGTTGAATTTAATCACAAGAAGAAATGACACAATTGGGCTTCCACATCAGGAAGTTGTTTACAGTGGTTCCACTGGATGAATGCAGATTAGATCACATATATCCATTCCTTTGACCTCTGTTTATAACCAAGACTAGACAATTGTAAGACTTTAGCCCAGGGCTGGGGTGTCAGAATGAAGAAATGGTCCAAATTCCTGACAATGGGGTCCCATTTACACTGCTCGAACCAGCTTGGCTGTTCAAACGCAAATACAGAAAATAATGATACCACAAGTATCAAAGATATTTCAAGAACACTTTTCCTACCCAATAAATGAAAGGAGATAATTCAATTATTTGTTCTGGGCTATTTAACAGGGAGTCTCCTGAAACTGGAAGACAATATTTTGTTACTATCCTTGATCTTTCTCCAGTTGGGCAGAAGTTAATTTCCTTTTTGTTTTAAGTTGCATGGTATGAATTCTAGACTTCACTTTCTAATGTCACTCATCATTTTTATATTTCCCTGCATGAGGAAATTTGATCACAGGATGTCTTTTTTTGTTGTTATGAGCTACACTTTTTTCACACAGATACCAATTAGCTGATAATTATTAAGCATGTGGGTGAGAGGGCACAGATACGTATTTATAGCTCAAATGAAAACTTGGGCTAATTTTGATTAAATATTATAAAAATCTTTATTACAGTAATACTAAAACAATTAAGTAATGAAACAAGCTGCCAAGAAAGGTTGCATAATGACTGTCACTAGAGGTATTCAAGGCTGAAATAGCCACCTGTTGGGAAATGATGGTTCAGAACTAATTACATTTTCCCCACCATCATTTATGGCTATATACTAGACTACCCCCTACAGGTTACTGGCAATTTCAGTGATTTTATCAAGCTCGATTTAAAGCCAGTTTACATAAGTGGAGATCTGGGGCATCCTGGGTGCCAGCATGCTTACTGAAATACACTTTAACAGCTTCAGAAGGCCAAGGATTGTCAACCCTTTGTGTCAGAGAACTGCCAGCTGAATATACAGCTGGATGATACAGCAAGAGGATATCATTACCTGGAAAAGCTACCATTACTATTTTTAGAATCTAATTCAATACTATTATAAAGCCCATGTACACACAGACTTCTCAGTGACATGGATGGTAGGACAGATTCTCATCCACATCAGTGTTTATGGAGACTTTCTGCCAATATGGATTATATCTTGAGGAGCAAAATTTCTACCCAAAAAAGTGCTTTGAGCAAGTAATCAAAATGCAGATGTTGCTAAAATTCACATTATACTCTTTCTTCTCCTCCAGTTGTTTTTAAATTTTTCATTTCTAAAGTCTTATCAGCATATATTTGGGGAATTTTGTTCCCTGTTTTCTAAAATCAGATCAATCCATCCTGCCTATTTTTTGATTGATATTTTTTTGCCTGGAGTTATAGGAAGAAATTTCATAAGTTTGAGTCATGATTCCAGTCTGTTGGATTGATTGACTCTGATTAGGAAAATTTTTGGCAGGATTTTCATTCTTGGTAATATAATAGAGTTACTATGTTGAAGGAGAAAATGGATTTCTGATCGGCATAAAACATATCTGAGCATATATATCTGTTGTACCATCCAAGACTTGATTTACATCTAAATTAGTTAATATTTTAGACTCCTCTCCACCCCCCAGGTATTGTACCAAACCTTGCATTTGCTCTCCAGGCAGTAATTCTGCCACAGGACAGTTATTGATTTTCTTGATCTTTTGGAACCTTAATGCTGCTCAGGACAACCTTACCTTCACTTCCTTCTTCCCTAACTTTCTGAATTTAATTTTATCATATGCGGTTGGCTCAGTTTCTGCCACTGGCTAAACTCTTCAGTCAGTTCTTTCACTTCTAATGTTCAGTAGTGTTATTTAAAATCACATATGCCATGTAAAGTGTAGTTTTATGCTACGTCTAATCATGCAAAACTGAAATGCAAAAAGGGGCAAGCAATGAATTTTCCCTGAAGTTATCAGTTGAGTTTCAGAAATCTAAACAAAAGACCTTGAGGCCAACTGCTTATATTAAAAAAAAAATAATGCTGACACCATTTGCATTCCTACTTGGTGCTTAATGTCTTAATCTGTCAAGGCATCATCTAGTTTACAAAACACACACACATGCTAAATTAGATATTCCATCTGCATATTTTAGGAAGAAAGACTGAGCTAAGCCTGTTGAGATTTAAACCTACTATTCCACTGTGCCTAAGCATAGAAAACCTGATGTTTTAAATCATTAAGCCATCCCCTTTAGCTTATCATGGGAATATATTTCCATATAGCTGTGTGTGATATATTGAGGCAGACAGGAATTAGAATTCATTTGCCATTTAATTTTTCTCCCAAAATGACTTTAAAAGGTCATCTGATGCCCATACCCCTTTTCTATTTCTAGGATATTTTCATTTTCTACTATTAGAAATTCATTATATTTCAGGTATTTGTTTGAAGAGGGCATTTGTAGTTCAGTTTAGTTACATTTAGCTGAACAAACAGGGTTTTATTAGTGACTAGAAAATAAGGGAGCAGAAAAACTGTTAATACAATACTCTGGAATTAATATTATTATTAATAATAAAATTACAATGACAAATTATATCTACATTTTTACTTATATCTCTATCTACATCTACAATCTCCTCAGTCACTCAACAATACTATGCAGATCCTCATCCCAGTAGCTTCCTGATCATGTCAACAGCTGTTAGCCTAGAGAATTAGGGTCAAGGTCAAAATTCTTTGTCAAAGCATATATTTTTCTCTCATTGAAGGAAGTTTTCATGACTTCAGAGAGGAAAGCTTTTAGAGGTATCCCTGTCTGGTAGGAGACACAGACAGTTCTGTCTGAATGAAAATTCTAGTGACATAGTTTCAGACCATGGACTTCCTTCCCCTCACTGAGATTAGTTTTCTTCGCAACCACTACCGTTGACCCCTGGTCTCTGGCCCAAGTAAAGCAATAGGACCTTATTATTCTCTAATTTCAAGAGAATCCCTGACACCAATTCCAGGTCCAGCTTGGGTAACTACAAATCTTAATATCATTTCTCTGTCACCTGAAAAAAAAATGCCCCACTTGAGTGAACATTTCTGACTTCTTTGAGAGCCAATGAATTAACCTCAATTTCTTCCTAACTATTTCTTAAATATCAAAAAATATTATTTAAGTGGATGTGTTTTTTTTTTCCTAATCATATATGTTGTCAGCAATCCTTGCTATTTACTAGCCAGAAACAGACTAGCAGGAGGACTGAACTAATGTTGAGAACCTACTCAGTTTTTAAATAGCCCTACATTTCCCCTAATTTTTTCTTGATGTCTTCTGTTTTTTCAATATCTATATTTCCCTCATTATTATTCCACCAACTGTCTCCAAGTGCCATAGTTTATAATAAAGTATAAAGAAAAAAAGAATTTAAAAATTGTCCTATGAAATTAAAAACATAAAATAATCTGACATTATATACAACATCCTTCAATTGTGGGGTCTCATTTCTGTGAAGGAGATGTCTTAGGTGTCATTTCATATCTAGTCTTTGAGACAAGGCTTTAAGACATTCAATTTAATTGTTTTGTTGTTGTTGTTCCTTCCATTTACACTGTTGTAGTCATATATATTGTTTTCCTGGTTATGCTTATTTCATTTTGTATCAATTCATGTGTCTTTTCATGCAGGTCTGTATTCATCAAGTTCACCATTTATTACTCACAGTAATACTCCATTTCATTCATATGCTGCAACTGGTTTAGCTATTCCTCAATGGATGACCATCTACTTTGTTTCTAATTCATTGCTACTACAATAAGTTTCATTATAAATATTTTTGTTCATATGAGGTCTTTCTTATATTACTGATATCCTTGTCATATATGCCCATGAGTGGAATCTCTGGGTCAAAAGGTATGGCCAATTTAGATACTTTCGTTGCAAAATTTCAAATTGCTTTCTAGAATGTTATATCAATTTGTAGCTCCACCAACAATGCACTGGGGTGTCAGTCTTTCCACAACCCCTCCAACATTGACTGTTCCCATATTTTGGCATCTTTGCCAGTTTGTCAACTGTGAAGTAAAACCTCCTTCTGATTTTATTTAAATTACCTTATTAGTAGTAATTTGGAAAGATCATTCAAATTAATGATAATAATTTGCAAATTTTTGGTGGGGGATGTTTCTTTATACCCTTTGACCACTTACCTCATTGGTGGATTATCTATCTTGAGTCTCATATCCTTGAGGTCATTTAGGTGGCAAAGTAGATAAAATGCTGTCCTGGAGTCAAGAAGACTCATCATTCTGAGTTCAAATCTGGCCTCAGGCACTTCCTATCTGTGTGACTGTGGGCAAATCACTTAACCCTATTTATCTCACTTTCTGTGTCTGTAAAATTAGCTACAGCAGGAAATTGCAAACCACTCCAGCATCTTTGCCAAGAAATCCCCAAACTAGGTCATGAATAGTCAGATACCACTGTAAATGACTGAAAACAACAGCAACAACAACACACACACATATACATATGGTATATATATATATATATATATATATATATATATATATATATGTATTTACACACATATGCATATACACATATATAAATTGCTTTTCTGTTTTATTGTATAATTTAAATTCAGTTTGCATGTATTTCATTTTTTTGTTAGAATATAGCATGTGATGGTCTAAATTTAAGTTCTCCCAGACCAATTTCTGGTTTTCATGAGAGTTCTCATAAAATAGGAAGTTCTTTACTATATATTTTGTTTTGGAATTAATTGAACATGGGTTTATTTAGTACCATAATTCCCTGTCTTGCTGGTTTCCTTGACTTTTTTAAAATTTTTTAACCAGTACCACATTCTTTTGATTATTGCAATTTCATAATACAGTCTGAGGCCTTGAAATACCCTTTATTCTTATTCTTTTCCATTATTTCCCTTAATTTCTAAACCTTTTTATTTCTTCAAATGAATTTTATTGTTTTTCTAGCTCTGTGAATTATCCCTTTGTGACTATTAGTGACATAGCACTAAGTCTGTAAGGCCTATCTTTTCAATAATTATCTTTCTCCCAGGAAGATGCATGGTTATGAGTTGTGGAATACCACAATCTCCAAAGGATTAAAAATAAGTCCTTTGAATGGTAGAAATATAGCCTAAATTGCATATAGAGCTGGTGTTGGATAAAGAAAAACCTGGGTTCAAGGCCTGGCACTTACATATATGCTCTTTGTTTACCCACGGAAAATCACTTAACCTTTTAGGGCGCCAATGTTTTTTTTTTTGTTTTTTTTTTTGGTTTGTTTTTTAGTGAGGCAGTTGGGGTTAAGTGACCTGCCCAGAGTCACACAGCTAGGAAGTATTCTGTATCTGAGGCCACATTTGAACTCAGTCCTCCTGACTCCAGGGCTGGTGCTCTATCCACTGTGCCACCTAACTGCCTCACCAATTAACTTTCTAAAACCATCATTTGCAGAGAAGATGATGATAATGACATGTAAGTCACTGAGCTTTGTCACCAACAGCTCTGTACAATAATGAAATCATAGGTCTACTCCCTATTTCTCCAAAGGGCAGTGGAGAAAGACTTGGTGGAGAAGAATAAACTGGGACATATTACTAATAAAAAAAAAGTGCAAAAGAATCAGAGTAAAAGATATCATCAAAGGGAACAGATGTATGACTGGAAAAGACTGTAGGCCAGTCATGTGGTAAGAAAAAGGAATAACTAATGGACATTACTATCTATGAAATGTCAAAAGAACTAGCAGGTCAGGTATATCTATGGATGGCTTGTGATATGAATCAATATAGTGATTGACTTCATTATTTTAAATCAACAGGTTGCTTGGAAGAAGCTATGCATCCTTCAGATTAAGCAGCATATGTCCAAGAAAATATCTTTCTGTTTGGAAGCTGAGAAAAATAAGGAGGGTAACTGTGCAAGCATCAGCTCTAAATCTATCCAATAATTTGCCTGAATTGGATGCAAAACATTGTAGAGTCAAAGGATCTCAGGATTAGTGAGAAATTAAAAGGTTATCTACTCCAATTCCTGCATTTTATAGGTGAGAGAATTCAGAACCGGAGTGGTGAAAGGCCAAGCCCAAGATCTCACAGTCATTGAGCAGCAGGGTCAAAATTTGGTCAGAAATCTACTTATTCCAAATCCCACTCTTTCCATTATGTCACATTGACTGAATCCCATTTAAAATGATTATTTGTCTCATTTTTTCCCTTGAGGATGCTAGTAATAGGGAACTATTTGGGCCCTGAGACAAACCAAGAAAAATGAGGAGATGGGAAGAGAATAGAAATTCTGCTTTGGCCATAGCAAGCTCCATACAATAGATTTCTTTCCTGAACAATTTAGTTTAAATCAAATCCTGATATAAGTTTCATTTATAGTATTTATATAATTGATTTTATATAATTAATTACATATTATAAATGTGTGTTTGCAAACGCGTATGTATGTGTGTGCATGAAAACAGTGGAAGGAGCACTAAGCTTGTAATCATAAGAGCTAGATCTAAGCCCAAATTCTAATTCCTACTAATCCTATGTGTATGACCCTGGGCAAGTCATTTAACATCAATTTTCTCATCAGTAAAGTGGAAATAGTCATATTTATGCTATCTATCTCACAGCAATGCTATGAGTAATCAATTCTACAAACCTTAAAACACCATGCAAGTATGAGCTTTATTTATTATTATAAAATGTACTTCTCAATTTTGTACTATGCCCAGATTTTACAAACACATCACCTACACTTTCACTCAAGAGACTGATAAATTCCAAACTGATGAAAAGAACAAGGAGTAGGAAAGAACCTTTTAGTATTCCAAAATAAGCTCCTTTTATAATGACAGTGCCAGGCACGTCATAGGTGCTTAATGGGTGCTTGATGATTGTTTGATTCAATGATATCAATCCATTAACCAAGAATAATTGGGTTTTGTTATTCAACTGATTCCAACTGAAAAAACTACATTGTCATCTTTTCCCCAAAGGATATCTTAAGAGATTTTGCCAAATACCTTACTAAAATTTAGGTATGTTGTATTTACAGATATAATATATTCCTAAATATGTAAGACTAGTAACTTCGTTCTCATTACAAAAGGATTTTTCCCTTTATGAAAATGTGATTCCTTTAAATAGTGAATTCTTCCAGAGCATTTAAATCAGGACTTGATTTAAATTAAATTGTTCAAGAAGCAAATCTATTGCACAGAGTTTGCTATGACCACAAGCAGAATCTCTACTCTCCTGTCATCTCCTAATTTACCTTGGTTTTTGATTCCTGGCTACTTTTTATCATTCTATCTTTTCCCATTCTTCTTGGTGAGGTAAAAAGAAGAAAATCTTACTACAAACATAAGACTTTGCAATCTAAAATAAAAATGCTAGAAAGACTTATATTCCAACATTTTCAAAAGAACATTAGGTTTAGAAACAGAGGGTCTTTGAATCCCAGTCCTGATACTTCTAACCAATAGGAAGAAACAATTGACTGCTCTGGACCTCAGTTTCTTCATCTGTAAAATCAAACAGTTATTTTTAAGCAATCCCTAAGTCCTCTTTCAATTCTGAAATCTGTGATGCTAAACTTGAGCTTTTTCTGCACACTATACTTTTATTTATCTTGATTAAGATTTAGTCCTGTGGTCCTGAATATAATTTATATATAAAGTCACAGAAGTGTTCTTCCAAGCAATACTTTATGCTTTGCTATATTGATGATACATATTTCCAGTAAATGGCACACTGATAGGAATATCTGGGACCCTAGGTTAATCATCTTCATTCTGTCAAGTGTTGATTTTATGTTAATGCTGTGATATATGATTGTAGATGTCAGCGTAACATGGATGATTTTGCAAGGAACTTTAAAATTTCTGACTTCAGGGAAGAATGTTGCAGGGTGTTGAATATTAGTGTCTGCACAGTTATAAATTATTCAATGACTGCATACATAAGCCCTTGAGAAACATGGAACTGTGCCCATTCATGAAAAAAACAGTCTCCTTCCCTTAGTCTTAGAAGGAGGGTAAAATTGAAATCTTACAAGAGTCAATAAATGAACAACAACCATTTAAGAGAAGACAGAGTTCCTCCATGGTGTTGGCGGGGGCAGGGAAAGGAGGGAAGGAAAGAAAGTGACAGGGGCCAGGAGGAGAAAGTTGGGAAGATTGGGAATTGGTACTGCTGCTGTCATTTCTGCCATCAATGTTGCTATAATAATTAATGGCTGACCTAAGCAAAAGCCATACAGAATTGATCCAGAAAAGACTGTAGATGTCTTTGTTTTTCATGAATGGTTCCCCTCTCTCTTCTCTTACATCAATTTCAAAAGCAGAATAATTATCTATTCCAAATCTCATCCCTATTTCTTAAAAGTTTGTATTATATATTACTGTTCATCTAGTATTTAAAAGCCAGTATCAAGATAGAATTGTGGTTAAGCCTCTCCTCCTCCCCCCCTCAAAAAAAGGTTAAGTTCCATGATAACACTAAGTGGTTAAAGTTGCAGAAGGTTACTGTTAAACCGGAAGCTTGTGTGTGCAGTTATTAATGTATAAGTGAGACCTAATGCAATACTGGCAGCTTGCATCTTACAGATAGAGTCTAGGTAATTTGTCTACTCTCAAAGTCTTGAGACAGCTTGGAATAATTTAGAAAGCTTATAAAGTCTTACATTACTTTTTCCTTCTACCAAAGAATTAGGCCAAATAATTCCTGACATTTTTCTCAGGATGACTGTTTTCAGATTGTTTATGGAATACTCTAAATTGGGGAAGAAGAAAAAAAAAACTAGACACAAAATTCCTTGAGAGAAAAAGTTATTAAATGCCATATCCCCCATAGTAACTGGCATAGTGTTTTCTATATTGTTAGCACTCAACAAATACTTGCTAAATTGAAATGGGGAGGGTGGAGTGAAGTGGAAATACAGTATGACTGCAAATAAATCCATGCCTGGGCTCTTTAGGGAGTTTTCTAAAGTAATTATTGGTCACTTCATTAGAGTTTTCTAGTTTTTATAGATGCTTTTTATGTTATAATTTTTTATTATTATATTATATTTGTATTATTGTGGTTGACATATAAAGTGTAGTGGTTGATCTCATTTCATACTGTATCAGTTCATACAAATCTTTCCAGGTTTCCATGAATTCAAAATATTTACCATTTCTGATGTCCCACTTATATTTATAGTTTGACTAATTTTCCATGCCCTATAAGCATTTCAAAACTAAATATTGCTGTCCTGCCTTTACAAAGTGATACTCAGCATTCAATTATATTCAAAAAATATTTATTGTATACTTACTGTGGGCAATACACTGTGATAAATGTTAAGACTACAAAGATAAATTAAATACTCCCTGGCATCAATTAATCAACAAGTATTTAAAGTGTCTAAGTGCCAGATACTACCTTAGGTACTAGGGGTACAAGTAAAAGAACATACTGATTCCTACTCACAGGAAGCTTACATTTTAATGTATTACAGTTTACATTCTACAACTAAGGCTTTTAATTGGTTTGCCAGTATTAGAAATGGATTTGTATGGACCCATACTCTCTCTCACTCAGTCCTCCTTGTGACAAATAACAGACATTTGTAAAAGGGTAGGTAGGAATTAAATATACAGTCTAGGCTTGCTAAGAATCCACGATTTATCATGGTAATCTAACCTCCTAAGCATTCATAGACATTCTGAATTTTACTGCTGTTAGACAGAAATTATACCATATTGCCTGGCTGGTTATGGAGAGTGATAAACAAAAGAGAAGCAGAGTAAATTACATACATACACATTCGTGCCTTGGAAGGAATGTAAGTGAAGTCACAATTAAGCAACTGCTATTGGCTGTTGAAAAGCTCTGGACATCCACAATAACACATTCATGCAAATTCTAGTGTGTTTGTTCTGTGTGTGTGTGTGTGTGTGTGTGTGTGTGTGTGTGTGCGCTTGCATGTGTGTTCTTATGTGGGGATTGATGTGTATGTGTGTGTGTGTGTCCTGGTGTACATTTGTATGTACATGAGTGCTGAAGGCATCTGAGCACATGTGTTAGGTAAGTCTATCTGGAGGATGTTTCCTTTAAAAAATAAAAGTATACATTCATGAGCTAAAGTGGAGATAATGCATATGGGAGGCAATCAATGCCAAAGTTACCATACCTCACCATAGTCATTGAGAATATACCTAAGGCACTCTGTCTAAGCCCACAACTCATCATTCTCTTCATTTTCTTTGTCTAGACAAGGTCAACTGCTCAATATGAGTCAGTCCAATGATATAGCACTTTTATGTGTCATATACACTCAACATTGTTTTGTATTAGGGGACACCACGATTTAGTCAATGGGTAAGCTCTGGAATTGGGAAAAAACTAAGTTCATATCCTGTCTCTACCACATAATAGCCATGTGACCGTGGGTAAATCATTTAATCTCTTACTGCCTCCAGGCTATTCTCTAAGACTATGTGCCATAGGTGATTTGTAGGTGTGAAGTAATAGAGGAAAATTCTACATCAGGAGTTCTCTACATTGACAAAATCACACTTCAGAATAACAACAAAAATATAAAAAACATCTTAGACCCAAGTCATCTTAGAGCATTATAAGTTTGACAAAAGTTTCTTAAGCACCTACAATGTGCAGAACATTTGCTACAGATGAGGGAGTTACACAGTTTAGCTAAGACATCTCTTCATCCTCCTAGTGCTTAGATTATAGTTTAGGGCATACTCATTATGAACATAGGGGTTAATCAGAGAAAGCTTCTAGGAGGTGAGGAAGTTGATTTAACTGCCATTTGTAAATACTTTCATAGGCAATTAATTATTGAGTCCAAGCTGGAAGATGACTTAGAGGTCAGTGAGGCCAACTGCCTCAATTTTACTGAGAAAGAACCTGAGTGGCAGAGATGTGCAGTGTCTTGCTCATTGCCTCACAGTTAGCAGATGTCTGTGTTGGGGTTTGAACCTAGGTCTTCATGATTTCAGTTTCAATACTCAATTCAAGACAACACATTGCCTCACTGAAATTAATTCCATCCTCCAAAGAAATTGGGATCAATGGGCATGATTCAAAATTGGCCAATTTAAACTAGAGTTCCCAGTAAATGACTCACACAGAGGCTTCCAAGGGTAAAATGAAGGCATGTGTCACCTCTTCAATGTGAGAGCAATTGCATACGAAATACATCTGTGGCTTGTTGCTGACAAGTCACACCTCTGATCCACAGCACTGCTTAATTTAACCATTTTCAACATGTTAATACATTTCCCTGTTTTAAATTCCTGCTTAGTGGAAAGTTTCGCCATTGAGCATCTGATTTAATTTTGTCTGCTTGGATGCCCTTTAGGTAAAGGACACCATTCAATATCAGAATTAGAAGCATTCTATTCATTTCTTCCCCTGCAGCCTAAGGAGAAAGAGAAAGAGGGGAGCAAAAAGGCAGAGACTCAAACAAATCCAGATGCAGCAATTCTCTAGCCACTGAGCAATGAGGTTTCATATTCTGCTGGAGGACCCATTCATCTTAATCCATCTGGAAAGAGGTCTACTTGCAATATTTCACAATCTAAGTACTTTCTGACAAATCTATTAATTATGCACTCAAACAAATTATTTGCTGCCTGTGGAGAATTGCTACTGGATTTTTCTCTTGAGCCAGAATCCATGTTCTTTTTTTCTCCTTTTAACTCATTCCTGCATTGATATAGTGGTATTATCCCTATTATTTTGTAATCTCCAGTCATTTTAAATTTGGAGTAAGGAGATTGGGGAGAGTGAAGCTCAACAGTGAAATAAGGTAGCTAAGACTGTAATTAGTGCAAGAAAGGCTTTTTTGGACCCGTTTCCTGTCCCTTTTGTTCTCTAATTTTCTAGCCATAGCCATAGCTCCACTGACCAGTGAGCCTTTCCACTTGTGATTACTTTTCCTCAGTTGGAGAGATAATTCCTCCTCCTCAGCTCGTGAATAACAACTTTATAAACACACAAGATGTTCAGGGGAAAAAATTCAGTTCAGGGGAAAAATTGGAACTTTGTTCTCATTAATTTAATGATCGCACTCAAATTCAAGGACATCTTTCTCAAAGAACTCAAAGCTCTTTTACTACTAGTTCCTTATGATCACAATGTTTCTTATGGGAGAAAAGAAAAACAAATTGCTAAGCCATGCTGCCAGGTAAAGGCCTGTTGCCACTAATCTTAACAACAATAACAACAAGAAAAAAAAAAGATAAATCAATACGATCTCCAGGAATGAAAAACTTTGGGCATATAAAAATTACTGCATCCAGGCTACAAATACTCATAAATGTACTGCAAATGGGCAAGCAAATGACAATTTGAAATGACATAAAATGGAAATTCAGGAAGCCAGGAACTCTTTACTTCAATGTCCTTTTCTATCTACTTATCATAGATTTAGAGCTGGAAGAGTACTTAGAGGACTTGTACCCAATATCTCATTTTTCAGCTAAGGAAATTGATTAAAAAACTAAATAACAAAGTATATTTAAAATAATACCAATGATTTTCAAGAGATATAATATGTGTTAAAACAAAGGGAATAAGGATATGCTTTGTGTAGGAGGTGATGCTTTGAACTTTGGTTATGAAGGAACCTGGGGAATACAAAAGGGAAGAGTGATGAGGAAATATACTCCAGAAATTAAAGATCACCTGTTTAATGTCATGGATTCAGGACATAAATGGTATGTTTAAGGATCATCTACAGGTTGTATTTGTATTCCTATTATTTAGCATGTGCCTGTTAATAAATGCTTTTCCTTTAATTAATTCATCCAGACCTGTTTGATTAGAATAGAAAGGATATGAAGGATAGAAAAGATTTCCTGGAGTGAAGAGGATGTAGTAACCAGCAAATTGCCATACTCTTCCATATTCACCTCCAAACCATAAAATAGCACCCCCAAACAAATCCTGTAACAGTAGGACCAGCAAAAAGATAAGGTGAAACAATATTTTAGGCCAAGAAATTTGGAACATTAGCAAGAAAGATGGGTGTCATTCAGGTAAAAGGGGAATGCAGTCAAGGACAAGAAGCATCCCAACAAGTCAGCAGCGATCTCCACCTGAACAAACCAGGAGGAGGTCCTGAGCTCCAGTATGGTGGAACAGGCAAATGCCAAAAGCAGGACTCCCACCTGCCTCAGCATAGCCAGGATAATTGGCAGACTCCAGCTCCAAGGACCCCCAAATGCTTCAGCATAGGCCTGGGCAAACAGACAGCCTCCAGCACTCAGACTACCATGTGCTACAGTGTAGCCTTGAAAAATCCAGAAACACCCCACTAGCCTCAGCACACATCACCAGTAGGACCTGGGCTCAGCATCACGTAAACTGCCAGACCCCTACAGGCTCCAGCAGTGCCAGCCACCACCCCTCAAAGCCAGCCGCTATCCCTCAGTGCAACATCTGACACAAAAATCCCCCATGAGGCTCAAAGCAACATCAGCGCAGCACCAGGTAAACAGGCAACTCCTGCAGCCCCTGGCATGAGAAGCCTGAGACAGTGACCCTTCCAGCCCATGAGCAGAGCTAAAATTTAAGAGATAGGGAAACAGCCAAAAAAGATGAGCAAAAAATAAGAAAAAAGAATATGACCATAGAAAGTTATTATGGTGACTAGGAAGATAAAGACAGAAATTCAGAAGAGGACAACAATGTCAAAACACCTATGGGCAAAATCCCAAAGAAAGATGGGAAGTGGTCTCAAGCCCAGAAAAAGTCATGGAAGAGCTCAAAAAGGAGCTTAAAAATCATATAAGACAGGTAGAATAAAAACTGTGGAAAAAAATAAGAATGATGCAAGAAAATTATTTTTTAAAAAGGGAGTAAACAGCTGGGAAAAAGAAAACAACTGCTTAAAAAATAGAATTGGCCAAATGGAAAAGGAGATACAAAAATCCACTAAAGAAAATAACTTCTTAAAAAGTGTATTTGGCCAAATGGAAATCAAAAAATTAAATGAGGAAAACAACTACTTAAAAGTTAGAATTAGGTCACTGGAAACTAATGATGCTACAAGATATTAAGAATCAATCAAATAAATTTGAAAAAGTGTAAAAATAGAAGAAAATGTAAAATATCTCATTGGAAAAGTATCTAATCTGGAAAATAGATCTAGGAGAGACAATATCAGAATCACTGGACTACCTTAAAGCCATAATCAAAAGGAGGACCTGGACAGCATCTTTAAAGAAATTATCAAGGAAAATGGCTCTTCTGCCCTGGAACCAGAGGGCAAAATAGACATTGAAATAATCAACCAATCACCTCAGGAAGAGATCCCAAAACAAAAACTCCAAGGAATATTATAGCCAAATTTCAGAACTATCATGTCAAGGAAAAAACACTACAGGTTGCCAGAAAGAAACAATTCAAATATCAAGAAGCCACAAGCAATACTACACAGGACTTGGTAGCTGCAAAATTAGAAGGTCATGGAACATGATATTCCAAAAGGCAAAGGAGCTAGTATTATGAACAAGAATCATCTACCTGGTGAAATTAAGCATAATAATTCCAGAAAAAAATGGTTATTCAATAAAACAGAAAGATTTCAAGCTTTCAAAAGGAGAAGACGAGAATTGAACAAAAAAATTTAATCTCCATTATCAATACCCAAGAGAAGCCTAAAAAAGTAAAAGGAGAAAAGAAAACATAAGTGACTCAATGGAGATAAACTGTTTATATCCATACCTGGAAAGATGATACTTGTAATTCTTAAAAATTATACCACTAATAGTATAGCTAGAAGAAATATACACAGACAGAAGGTATGGCTATAAGGTGAATTTGAGGGAATGACATTGAAAATAATTAAGGGATGAGAAAGAGGAGTACACTATGTGCAGAATAAAGAGAGAGGTAGAATGGGGTAAATTATTTCACATGAAGAGGCACGAAAAACCTTTTACAGTGGAAGGAAAGATAACAGGGTATGCGATGGGCATCACTTGAACCTTACTCTCATCAACTTACACATGAACCTTGAACTTACATTGCAAAGAACAATATATACAATCAGAGGAATATAGAAATCTATCTTACCCAACAGGGAAGTAGGAGGAGAGGAAATTAAGTAAGGCAAGAAGGGGGCCTGACAGAAGAGAAAGCAGACCAAGGAAGCTGGTAGACAGAAGCAAAACATAGATGAGGAGGGAAAAAGCAGGAGAGAGAGGACAAACAGGAGGAAAAATAGGATGGAGGGAAATACACAGTTAGTAATCATAACTGTGAATGTGAATGGGAGGAGCTCTCCCATAAAATGGAAGCAGATAGCAGAGTGGATCAAAAACCTGAAGCCTACAATATGCTATTTATAAGAAACACACAGAGTAAAGGAAAGGGGCTGGAGCAAAATCTATTATGCTTCAGCTGAAGTAAAAAAAAAAAAAGCAGGGTAGCAACCCCGATCTCAAACAAAGTAAAGGCAAAAATAGACCTAATTAAAAGAGATAAGGAAGGAAAGGACATCTTGTTAAAAGGTACAATAGAAAATGAAGGAATATCAGTATTAAACATATATGAACCAAGTGGTATAACATCCAACTTCTCAAAGGAGAAGTTAAATGAGTTACAGGTTCATGACCAAAGAAGAGATAAAGAGCATTTTGAAATGTAACATTGATAATTTTGATTATATTAAATCACAAATCTTTTCGCAAATAAAACAAATGCAATCAAGATTCAAAGGAAAGCAGAAAGCTGGGAATAATCTTTACAAACAGTGTCTCTAATAAAGGCCTCATTTCTCAAATATATAGAGAACTAAATCAAACGTATAAGAATATAAGCCATTCTGAAATTGAAAAATGGTCAAAGGATATGAACAGACAGTTTTCAGATGAAGAAATCAAAGATATTATAGGCATATGAAGAACTGCTGTGAATCATTTTTAACCAGAGAAATGCAAATTAAAACAACTCTTAGATACCACCTCACACCAATCAGATTGGCTAATATGACAAAAAAGAAAAATAATAAATGTTGGAGAGGATATGGGGAAAATGGGTCACTGATGCACCATTGCTGGAGTTGTGAACTGATCCAACCATTCTGGAGAGCAGTTTGGAACTATGCACAAAGTTCAACCAAACTATGCATACCCTTTGATCCAGCAATACCACTACTAGGTCTGTATCCAAAAGAGATCATAAAAAGGGAAAAGGATCTGCATGTGCAAATATATTTATAAAAGCCCTTTTTATGGTGGCAAATAATGGGAAATTGAGGGACTGCCCATCAACTGAGGAATGGCTGAACAAGCTTTAGTATATAAATGTAATGCAATACTATTGTGCAATAAGAAATGATGAATAAGGGGCAGCTAGGTGGCGCAGTGAATGAAGCACTGGCTCTGGAGTCAGGAGGACCTGAGTTCAAATCTGACCTCAGACACGTAACACTTATGAGCTGTGTGACCCTGGGCAAGTCACTTAACCCCATTGCTTACCCAAAAAAACAAAAAACAAAAACAAAAATCTGGAAATGATGATCAGGAAGATTTCAGAAAAATGTAGAGACTTGTACAAACTGATATAAAATGAAATGAGCAGAACCAGCAAAACATTGTACACAGTATAAGCAACATTGTGTGATGATCAACTATGAATGTCTCAGTTCTCAGCAACACAATGATCCAAGACTAATACAAAAGACTCACAAGAAAAATGTCATCCACTTCCAGATAAAGAACTAATGGACTTTGACTGCAGATCTGAGCGTTAGTTTTTTCATTTACTTCATTCTTTTTTGTGTTTTTTTCTTTTTGATGTTTCTCTTTTCATAACTGTGACTGAAATGGAAATATGTTTTACATGATAGCACATGTATAACCCAAATCAAATTGCCTACCTTTTTAGGAAGAGGGGAGGGCAGGGAAAGGGAAAGAGGGAGGGAGAAAAGTTTGGAACTCAATATTTTATAAAATGGATGCTAAAAATTGTCTTGACATGCAACTGGGGGAAAAATAAAATACTGTTTTTTTAAAAAGTAAGTATGTGAAGGTGAATAATGTTCAGTAAGACTGAAAATCATCTTAAGAGTCAGACTAAATGCCTCTGAAATATTCTTAGAGGTTAGTGAGGGATACAGAACATGGAGATCAAAATGACCAGTTCAACTTACAAACTTTCCTTTCTTCCCTACAAATTTTCCCATTGGTGTTTTCTATTCTATCTTATGGAAGAGTTAACAGGCAGTTCAAACACTTTCTTAGGTGACCTAGAAACTCTGATTTCTTGGCATCCATCAGATATCCTGCCTTATTTAAAACAAATCTATTGAAAAAAATAAATAAAACAAACTGAGCAGCTTGAAGCATTTTCTTAAATGAGCCAAAATGGGAGAAAAAAGTGTAATTATTAAGTCCAAACTTGGCGGTGCTTTCCAATATAGCAGGAAATAGTTATTTTATACTGTTTTCAATTTTTGTCTAAGCTATAAATTACATAGATTATATTTGGACAGCAGTTAGTCCTAGCATAAAGTAACTTCTTTTCATTTCTGATTTCTAAAGAATGTCACTTCTTTTCATAAATGTAATAGACTGTGAGTAAAGGAATTCAGATCTTAGTTTCAAGATTATTTTCATAAGTTAAAAAAATGTGAGACTCAGAAGATCATTTACATATTCTCTACAATGTAGGAGAAGGAAAGAAAAAAAGTTATAAGATTCTTTAAAAAGGTTACTCCAGCTAGTGAGTGTTATGTGTCTGAGGCCAAATTTGAACTCAGGTCCTTTTGACTCCAGGGTCAGTGCTCTATCCACTGCACCGCCTACCTGCCCCCTAAGAAGCTTACTCTTAAACAACTGAAATGGTCTCTTTGGATTATAACATTATGGCTTCAGTCAGATGATGTGGAGAAACTTTGGAGTTTAGAAATTAGAAGAAATTTCCCTGACTTATTGTGCAATTCAGCCTTTTCATCCAGACTTCTCTACATTCACCAGTTACAGAGTCTGGAGTATCAAATTGTTACACTAAACAAATTCATTTTGATCTATACAGTAGAAAGTTAGATACAATATGTACTTCTTTCTAGAACTGAAAAAAAATCTAAAGAAAGAACGAATATCTGTGTTTTTATCCCTTTTGGAGAATGGGGCATAATAGGGATTTAAGGAACAAGCCATTCATCACCTCAGTGCCCTTTCTGTCTATTAATAACAGCATCATAGATTTGGAACTAGAAGTTATCTATAGTCCATCTACTGCAATCTGAAATTTTTTAAGTTGGGGAAACTGAGATGTGGATAAGTGACTTATCCAACATCACAAAAAAAAAGTAAGCATCAGAATTGGGATTTGCCATGTGTCCTCTCACTCCATAAGCAGTGCTTTCACCAGTATACTACATTTCTCTTACTAGAAACCACTGGATAGTGGGCACTCAAGAAGTGGTTTTGAAAACAGGTTCTCTACAATTACCACCATTTCCACATCTCCCAGGATAAAGACAGAGAAACCAGGCTGCTGCTACAACCTTCTTCAAAGATGTTGCATTAAAAGAGTGTTGCTCATGAATAACATCAATAATAAAAATGAATGACATTTATAGAGTGCTTCAAACAATATCTCTTATCCATGCACTCACTCATATGCACATATGTAATCTCAGTATCTATCAGACTCAAAGGGCTGTCTTTTTAACACCAATATTCTTTTGGTGGTGTTAGATAACTGGAGTGTCATGGAACACTATAGTCTCCAAAGAAATGGAATTAGGAATCACATAACAGGCAATAAAAAGGTGAGTGATGAGAAGGACCAGACAGTTACATATCATAGGAACTGTGCAGGAGAGGTGGTATAAAAGAAGACATCAGAGAAATGAATGAATGGACAAAAGTATGGACTCATCACTGGCAAAGATAAAAAATAAGGATTACACAGCTTTCTAGCACTATAATAAGGGATTCCTAATTTTGTGTGTGTGTGTGTGTGTGTGTGTGTGTGTGTGTGTGTGTGTGATTGTCCTCTTTGGCAGTTTGATAATATCTATGAACCTCTTCTTTTAAAAAAAAGTTTTTAAGTGCATAAATGAAAATAATAGGATTTGAAAGGAAACCAATGATTTTGAAATTTCTATCAACAGTTTGAAAAAAAAAGTTAGTGAAGCCTCAGGTGAAGAACCCCTTGTTTTAATATAACAATGCTAAGCTTATCTACTACCTGGTAGCTAGGACCCACCTTTTCTGAAGGTTGGGATAACGAAAAATGAGTAGCAGTGGGTTACCCCATGCCCTTATAGATCAGAGAGAAAGCATTTTCTGATTGCCCTACATGATCCTTTCCCTTGTTTCTGAACCAGATGTTTGACCATGTAAAACCCTCCTCTCCCTTCCCTCAGATCACCAGAACTGCTTTAAGCTTTGATTCATTGCATACATCATTTCTATCTTGCCCACCAGCACATGATAGATATGGTAATTTATTTCACTGTTTTATATTGGCTGCTACCCACTCACATCCTATATCATTTAAGCTGAGTTCTGCATCGACAGCAATAGGCATCAGGGTGCACCCCGAAGTTGGAAAGGAGAACTTTAATCTTTCTCATCTTCTTGTTGACAGAGGGACTCAATTGAAGTATCATCCAAATAGCATAAGCTGTTTTTATCCCCTTTGTTAAATTTCTTCCTTCACCCTCCGTCTTCTTTTCCTTTGTCTTTTTTCTCTCTCTTAAAAGGAATGCTGAGTTTTACAATACCAAAGAAAGAAAACAGTATTCGAACTGTGTCACTGAAATTGAACAGCCAAAATGAATTGCCGAGCAAGCATACAAAAGCCTTTATAATAAACTCCTTTGGTGAAATGAAGCACAGTAGCCTATCCAGAGGTAATTGTTTAGAGATTTCCTGAACAATGAGTGAAAATTTGTGATTCTAAAATAGAGATAATTTGTTTGAATCATCTACTTCATTAAGATACCAAAAGATTTTTTTTTAATTAATGTATCATTCATAATAGAAATTGGGCAAGCAGCTGCCCTTGTGCAGTTGCAGGTTCTTCTTAGGTGGGATATGGAAATAGGTATGAATAGGTTTTACCAGCAAAAGAAATGCAATATTAATTTTTGCCTAGTAGTCTTTGAAACCTAATGCATGACATACTCTTAATTCTAGTAAATCTAGGCTTAGACAGATAAATGCAACTGAACCTTTCAATGAATAATTCTTAGGTGGTTGAAGAGTGGAGAGATGAACTGCCTTTCACTTGTGTTTACTGGAGCTCAGTAAGCTTGGCAGGATGATCTGGAAAGCCTGCAGGATCCAGGAGGCTTGAGTGAGTCAGCAAAACATATATTTAGTAAATCAGCTTCTCATCTTCATCACCAAGAAAAATAAGAAAAACTACAACACCCCACCCCATGACCTAGAGGTTTAAAGAAATCCAGGAATCAAACTAAGATGTTTAATCCATACATTTAAATGTTTGGTGGCTTTGGGGAAGTCACTCTTCCCCTATGTCTTTATGGTTTTGTATGTAGATTTTCTTATTTTTCTGTAGCAAAACAAAGTGAAAATTAACATAGGCAAGACTTAATGACAATTTCCTAAAAACAGTTATCATTAAATTGCTGCTGTTCCTTAGTGCACAGTGGCTCAAAAATCAATCCTTTTCTCCTCTGCTTGTCATTTAAGCCTATCAACAACTAGCACCAGTTTACTTTTATAAACTTATCTCTGACTACTCAAAACAGCCACCACACTCCAAAAAAATATGACCTATTTATCAGCCTCCATATATGGCCAGATTATTCTAGTACCCATTTTTTTATTCTTCTTCCTAACTCTAGACTTCTCTCCCACAATGAATGAATGGATGAAAAAGAATTTATTAAACTCCTGTTATATGTAAAGCACTGTATTTTAGAAATATAAATAGTGAAAGATGACAGTCCCTTCTCTCAAGGAGCTCACTTAACAGAAAGAACACATATAGAGGTTTTTAGTTGCAAATTACAAATAAAGCACACAGGTTAATTGAAGTAAAGTACCAAAGTAGGTGGAATGCACTTTATTTAATGTCATTTTCATTATAAAACCATATACATTTCTGATATTGAACCTTTTAATAGTGCCAAGGAATTTGGCGGTAAGGACTTTCTTTTCCAGGTATTTAGTAACTATGGCTGCTGAAGAGGCAATGTCTGCCTCAAAGGAAGAGCAAGTTGCCAGATCACAACTTCATAAAGGCTGCTTTTCTCACCTATAACTACAGGACCAGATTGGAAGTGGGACCAATAGTCTAGAAAGAGAAGAAAGGCACTGCTGTTCCCAGAGTTCTTGGATTTACCTGCCTGCTAGGGGGTAGTTGATTGATGGTTAATGGTGATGGTTTTGAGGGTAGTGAGCCCTGAGATTAAAGTCAGGTTGGGCACTGCTATTTCTGGGGATCTTGGGCTCGGGCTGCTAGGCTGTCTCCTCCAGAATCTGAAGAGAGGTAGTGTTTGGGGTGGTTTGACCAACCTTGCATACGTGATGCTTCTTATCAGGAGGTTCTTATAACTTTGGCACAGATGGGTCACCTACCCACTGTAGTTCGTGTTGATGGTGGCAAGAAAGGCAGACCTCTTCTCCACAAAGGTTGCCCCTACTCAATGATGAACCATGGAATGTCATCCTCTTTAATAATCCCAGGCTTCTTGCAAGGACCAGTTCAAAATTCATGTGCTAAATAAAATCTTTCTAGTAACAAAGTCAAAATTTGCAAGAGAACTTAGAGATCATCTAGTCCAATTTCCTCATTTTACAAACAAGAATACTGAGGCTAAGAGAGATGAAGTGATGACAGCTCAGAGGCAGAAAGGAAGAATCAGGGATTTGAACCAAAGTCTTCTGACTATAAAAACAGTTTAGCACCACACTAAAATCCACTGATGGTTTATCCATCTCAGCTGGATCTCTCCTTCACTTTGAATTCTATCAGCATTGGAATATAGGCTATACAATTAAAATGACATACTTGTTTATGCGTCAGAATAGAATGTGGGATGATGTGGGATTGCAATTTAGTTAGGAGCCTGTGTTGTCCTGAATTGTATATCACTAGGCAGCAACTTTTAGGCAAAGTATGGGGGAAAAGTCTGACTTCTCATTGGTAGAACAATAGGCAGTACTCTCATTTAAATGATATTTCTATTTTTGAAATAGAAAGGTGTCACTCTTGCCACCTATTGAATGGGGAAACTAAGGTTGAATGACTTGTCTGCAGTAAGCTAAGGGAAAACAAGTCTTCTGATTCCCAGTTTGGGTTTGTTGGTGTTGTTGCTAGGGTTTGGGAGGGTTTTCAAGGGAGGGGGTAGGAAGGCTTTCTTTTCTCCCCAACTAGATTTCTGTATATACCATTATAGGAATCACATTCTTTGTATCCCTTTTATTTTTCACAGCACCTAGATCAGTGCTATGCATCTATCAGTTGTGTTTAATAAATAATTTTCAAATGAATAAGTGGGTAGATGAGCAAATTTTGCAGCAGACATTATATATAAAGCCAATAAGGGTCCTGTAGGAGCTTACGAAGGAAATAATAGAGATAAACACAGACATCATGCGTACATATACTAAAAACAGCATGCTGTAGTGGATCTTTGAAACAAAAATATCAGAATTCAAATCCCCACCTGGACATATTTTGACGAATGACCCAAGCAAGGGACTTAAACCATTCTGTGACCCAAGCACCCTGTAAGATTATAGGTAGCAGAAAAATTGATGTTCTTCAATGGTAAAGAGATTTTTCTCTTCCTTTACATTTTAAATATTTTATAACATGTCGGAATATATGGCTTCTGTTGACCTTTTTTCAAAGTAATATTTTATTTTCCCCAATTACATTTAAAAACAATTTTTAACATGCGCATTTTAAAATTTGAAATTCGAAATTTTCTCTTTCCCTTCCTCACCTCCCCATCCCTAAGACAGTAAGTAATTTGATTTAGGTTACATATATGCAATCATGTGGAACATATTTCCATGTTGATCATCTTGTGAAGGAAGAACAGATGAAAGAAAAAAAATAAAAATTAAAAATTGAAAAATAATATGTTTCACTCTGCATTCAGATTCCATCATTTTCTTTCTCAAGATGTGGATAGCATATTTCATCATGAGTGCTTTGGAATTGTCTTGGATCATTATATTGCTGAGAATAGTTAAGACATTCATTGCTGTTACTGTGTACAATATTCTCCTGATTCTACTGACTTCACTTTGCATCTGTTTGTATATGTTTTTCCAGGCTTTTTCTGAAATCAGCCTGCTAGTCATCTCTTATAGCACAATAGTAGTATTCCATTACAATTATATACCACAACTCATTCAGACATTCCCCAACTGATGGATATCCCCTTGATCTGTAATTATTTGCCTCTGCAAAAAGAGCTGCTATAAATATTTTTGTACAAGTATTTTTTTTGTCCTTTTTAAAAAAATCTTTTTGGGATCCAAAATAGTAGTGGTATTGCTGGATCAAAGAGTATACTCAGTTTGATTTCCTTTTGATCAAGTTGCTGTTCAGAGAAGGTGGATCCATTCACAACTCCATCAATAGTGCATTAGTGTCTCAATTTACCCATATCCCCTCCAATATTTATCATTTTTTCTTTTCTGTCATATGAACCTGTCTGATAGGTGTGTGGTGCTACCTCAGAGTTGCTTTAATTTGCATTTTTCTAATCAGTAATGACTTAGCGCATTTTTCATATGACTATAAATAGCTTTGATTTCTTCATCAGAAAACTACCTCTTCATATCCTTTGACCATTTCTTAATTGAGGAATAACTAATATTCTTACATATTAGAGTCAGTTGTATAAAGAGTTTTCTTGGGGCAGCTAGGTGGCACAGTGGATAGAGCACCAGCCCTGAAGTCAGGAGTACCTGAGTTCAAATCCAACACTTGCCACTTACTAACTATGTGACCCTGGACAAGTCACTTAACCCCAATTGCCTAACACCCCCCCCCACAAAAAAAGAGTTTTCTTATTGAGAGCTATTTATGCTAATGAAATTATAAGTGCAGAACAATATATAGACACATATACACATATATGCGTATATTTATATAAGTTTATGTATGCCTATGTGTATATGCATACCGATTTAACAGATCTGCCTAAACTATCTTTCTCTCTGTATATATATAGATATAGATATAGATATAGATATATAGATATACACACACATATAATATACACGTACACACATATGCATACACTCACATATATGCATATATATTACATGCACACACATATATAATTCAAGATTTGCCATATATGAAGGGTGTGTGTATGTGTGTATATGTATATGTGTGTGTGTGTATGTATGTATGTATATGTTCATTTAGCCAGATATCTAGATCCACATAAGCAACTATTTTTCTTTAAGGCCTTAATGAGTTAGCTAGAGTGCTGAGATTAAGTTACTTACCCAGGGTCAACAACTAATATCTGCCAGAGGACTGAATCAATTCTTAGTGTTCTTTACTTAGAAGCCAGCCCTCCATCTGTTATATCACATTGCCTTTCATATGCACATGAATATGATTCCATTGATATAATACTTCTTCTACCCATACCTTAGCCTTTATATTCAATTGAATTCAACACAACTCATATTTATAAAGCATCTTCTAGGTACAAGACATTCTACTACATGTTAGACTTGGTAGAAAGTCTTCCAAAATTGTTGTGGCATAAAATCCATTGTCTTGAAGAAAACTTGGGTATGAGCCTCTCTGAATTAAGATAGGATGATTCAAGGAGTAAATAAAAACATTATTATCCCTTAGCCTAGCAGTATCTGTCACCACTTGTATCCCATTAGCTTATCCTTAAACAACTCAGGGTCATTGTTCTACCATAATAAAGCTTCAGCGGGTGACTTTAGAGGAGGAAAGACATGAATACTGAAGAACATGGAGTAGAAGGCAGCTAGGTGTCTCAATGGATAGAGCTCTGGGCCTGGAGTCAGGAAGCCCTGAGTTCAAAGCCAGCCTCAGGCACTTACTATCTGTGTAACCCTGGGTGAAACACTTAACCTCTGTTTGCCTTAATACACTGGAGAAGGAAATGGCAAACCACTCCAGTATCTTTGCCAACAGAACCCAATGGGCAGTATGTGCCACGTGGTCATGAAGAGTTGGACACGACCAAACAATAACAGAGTGCATATTAGTAACCTAACTATAAATTCTATTCCAATGTTCCTCCTTTAGAAGTAAATTTCTCTTTCTTCCTGGCTCTTCAACCATCCACTGTTTTCTGATAACCCACAGATGATCACTAGGGCCCTAAAGCAGAAAAGGCTCTGATCTAGGAATAAGAAACCACTAAGCCTGATTAGATTTCCTGGCTTGTCGTAAAAAACTTTCAAAGTCACTCAACCTTAGTTTCCCCATTTGTCAAGTAGGATTAACATTACCTGTTCTGAATATTATACATAGTTACTATGAAGAAAAAACAATAGGTGGCAAGAAGCCTTTGAAAATATAAATATCATCTAAATGAAAATATTACCTATTGGTATACCAAGAAGTCAAATTTTTTTTTCCCATCTTTTGTCTGAAGTGCACTCCCCAGTGATGCAGAATTCAGCACAACACAGGCTGCTACCTAAACGGTAATCTCACAACATCTATTTATTCTGTCATGACCAAGGGCAGAGTAAAATAAAAATTGCACCCACTGAATGAGGCAGACCTGTGCCTTTAAAAACCAAGTGAAAGAGAGAAGGAAGGGAAAAAAAATAAAAGAGCTATTTGAAGTCTGCTAAAATCAAAGGCTTAATTTTGTCATTTTGCAGAGTTAGGTTAATGGATTAATATTATGGCTGTTTTACGTAGTTTTGTCAAATAAGTGATGTGTCAGAATTTTAAAATCTGAAATATTTGCTCTTTTAAGCTAAAAGGAGGCATCAATCATAGGTGAATTTTCCCCACTGATAGATTTCTCTTTCCTGTCTTTATCAAAAAGAGGATTGTGTCAGTGATCCTCTGACAGAACTGCAGTTTTAAAAACCAGTTCATTTCAAAGGCACCTCAAAACAACCTGAATTTTTATTTAACTGTAACAACAAGGCAAAACTAGATTCTGAAATCCTGGGCTTTCATTTTGCATTCTCAGATCCCTGCCTCTTCCATAATTTGGCACATCTTTACTTGTTGGTTCCAGGTTAGAACTGTTGAAAGTTTCTCTTTTATTTTTATTTTTATAGGTTTGGTGGTAGCATTTTTGGCCCAAATCTGCAAATTCAGAATGCTGAGAAGGCTGTAACTACTATGGCCCATATGGAAAATCATGCTTACTTGCAGTTAGACTTCCCTTGTTGCTAATAGTAAGATGAGTCCAGACTAAATTTGAGAGTCCCATTTAGTATCATTTAAAACCATTAAAGCCATTAGCTCTAATCTGAACTGAGCAGATTAAAAAAAAAATACTGCCCATCCTGAATGAAGCATCATGAAATTAGTCCTAATTTAAAGCCAGGAGACCTAGGATCCAGTCCTGACACTGGATGACCTTGAAATTTGAATGACCTTGAACTAATTCAGCTACCGTGTTTGCCCTTCAGATATCAGATATAATTAAAATATGTGTATCCCAATAACACTTGTAATAGATTATTTTTTTTATTGAGCTTAAATGAGAGGTAACTTGACAGTCATGTAATTCAGTCTTTTTCAAAGTGCACTGACGCTTTGAAAAATCCTCTGAACTGAGGTAAAGCCAATTTCATTGTTTAACTATAAGTGAATATAAGTTATACACATTAATCCATTCATATATGGCATATATTATATATGTAAATATATAATACTCTTTTAATATGAGCTACAATATGCATATGTTGCTTTATGTATACTTTATGTTGCTTTACATGGTATTTTTTGCATGAACAAAAATTGAATATGCCTATGTCATGGTATACAAATTTGATGGAGTTGGCTAAATCATGAGAATGAGGCTGACTGGACTTCTGTGATCATGATGAGTGGTTAGAGCAGTCCCAAGTAAGTAATATAAGCAGCCATAATAAAAAGACCAAAATTTTAAAGAATAAGATTATCAGGGGGGAAAATTGCCTCCCAGATGCCAGTATTTCTTTCTAGCTCTGAATCCCTGCTTTAGCAATTAATCTCCCCCCTCATATAACAATAAACCATTGAAGTTAGCAAAACCTGGGTCTAAATCCTCTGCACCAACCTTATCCCCTCGCTAAGAGGTTAGTGAAATTTTTTGTTTATGATACACCCTTTTGGGAGTCTGGTAAAACCTATAAATCACTTCTTAGAATAATATTTAAAATGCGTAAAATAAAATACATAGGATTTCACAAGAAAACAATCATAATGGACTATAGTTATGATTTTTTTAAGTTCCTAGTCACCAGGGTAAGAACCCTTGTTCAAGGGCAAATAGCAAGGTGGACTCAGTACTGACCTAGAGAGACCAATCACTAAGAAATTCTGCTTTAATGCAGATCAAAACAAAAAAAAAAACTGGGTCGAAGTGGGGAAATGTTGCTAAGAATGTAACTTAAATGTAATTTTTTCTCTCTCCTCTTCACAACGAGAAAGGAGTTTTGGTTTCCACAGTATTATTAAGCCATAGTGTAGGACTTAGGAAAGGTCATTTTCTGTTCCTAGTATGTAGGATCTAGTTAAACTGTATGCAGCACCCAGCCATAAGCCTCCAGTTAGATGCAACAACAGACTCACTTCCTTAATACCAAGACAATTAGGATGTTTTTAAGGTGGTCAGTTGAGAGAAATTGTCCTTGTTTAGGTTGTTCATTTGTGCCATCAACCTGGTACTAGAAACTCCAATTTCAGCCAGTTAGCTCAAACAGGGAATGCAGGCCAGGGGTGGGGGTGGGCTTCTTAGAAAATGACTTGTAGATAGAGCTTATGCTGCTCTGTATCTCCTCTATCTAGAGCCTTAGTTTTATTTGGTTTAAAAAAAAGAAAGTTACGGAGCTAAGGTTTTGCTATACCTATGAAGCCCTGAATGCCATCATCATCCACTAAATGAGGGAAAGGTAACAGGTTGGGAGGCTTAATATCTTGATAAAATTGACTATTTGAAATTTGCATGCATTTTTCAAGTACTCACACATCAAAATTTAGTGAGTTTGGGTTAGGTGAATATTTGGGTATCTTTTTTTTCACAGAAGAAGTTTTAGATCCATGGCAAGGAAGTACCTCAGGGCAGCTAGGTGGCACAGAGGATAGAGCACTGGGCTGGGAATCAGGAAGACCCATCTTTCCAAGCTCAAATCTAGGCTTCAGGCATTTATTAGATGTACAGCCTTGGGCACTTAGTTTGCCTCAGTTTCTTGATCCATAAAATGAACTGGAGAAGGAAATGGCAAACCATTCCTGTATCTGTGCCAAGAAAAACTCAGATGGTGTCACAAAGAGTCCACCATAACTGAAAAATGACTGAATAAAAGCCAATACCTCAAAATCTCCTTTTTTGACTCTTATTCCTCTTGAGTACCTCACGATATTTCTAAGGTTAATCCCAGAAGTCTCTCACCCTTCAAAAAAAACCCTATCTTTATTCTGATGTAGGAATAAGGTATGCTAACCTTTTTTGTGGGATCAAATTTATCTGATGCCCTAGTACTTTGAAGTGAATGAAGGAAACTATCAAGTGCTTATTATGTACTAAAACATTGTGCTAAGTGCTGGAGACACAAATAAAAACCACAAGACAGTCCCTGTTCTCAAGAAGCTCACTTTCTAATGGCAAATCGAATGCAAATATGAAGGCTATAAATTTCACCAATAGGACACCTCTGTAGCACCTTCCCCTCTCCCTATTCTGAATTTGCAGCTCCCTAGGGATGTAGGATTATGTGGACATTTCATGATATGAGGACTTGATGCAGCTTTCCTTTCCAGTCAATGTGTGGCTCACCATAGGAAAGCATGAGGACATGACCCAAACCCAAATCAATTCTGTTCATCCTTACCAAGATTTATCATTGAACACTATCCCTCAAGCACACACAGGTGCTATTTCATTCCATCAACAGCAATCTCTTTTGTCCCAGTTAGACCAGGCTTCATCCAAGTTCTTTACAAGGTCAAATTTCTTTACAAAAGTGCAGTTTCCTGTTAATCAATGAATGTTCCTTATTAACAATCAATCATTAATCATTTCTTTAACTACCTATTATGTGCCAATCATTATGGTAGACGCTGAAGATATAAATGCAAAGGATTTTTTTAAATCCTACTTTTAAGGCTCTTATATTCTATCCAAGAAGACAAAAGATATATATAATTGTATGTAAAAGTAATTATAGCTAGTGTTGTATATATTTTATTTCATTTTATCTTGCAAAGAATCCTGTGAGACTTTTTTTTATTATTCCCATTTTGTAGATGAGTAAATTGAGGCTGAGACAGATTGTGATTTGCCAAAGGGTCACATAAGTATCTGAGTCAGAATTTGAACTCAAGTATTCCTGACTCTAAGTCCAGCAATCTATCCACTTTGCCACCTAGAGCTTAAAGATAATTTTATAGAAGATAAATATAAAAAGAACAAATATAAATTAATAAAAAGTAATTAAATACAAATGAGTTTGAGGGAGTTGGTAGTGTCAGGAAATGCTTCATGTTAAAAAAAATAATGCTTGGGCTGGATTTTGAAGGAAGAGAAGAAATCTGTGAGGCAGAAGTGAGGAGCTAGTGCACTACAAGCGTGGGGGACTGTTGATGATGAGAGATAATATGAGAACTAGGAGTGTCCTATATGAGTAACAGAGATAATGCCAGTTTGGCTGGATGACAAAAAGTGGGAGGGATATAATGAGGCTTGAAAATGTGGTTTGGAACAGGTTGTGAATGGCTTTAAAAGCTAAAGAAAGGAGTTTATATTTTATCCTGCTGGCAATTAGAAACTATTGGAGTTTATTGAGTAGTTGAGTGACATGTCAGATCTACCCCTAAGGAAAATCACTTTGACAACTGTGTGGTGAATGGATTGAAGTGGGAAAAGACCTGAGGCAGAGCACCAGTTAGGAGGCCATTATAATGGTCTAAGTGAGAGGTGATCAAGGCCTTAAACTAAGGTGGTAGGTATGTAATTCTTAAGGTTAAATTATATTGGTAGGGACTAGACCTGTGGTTTTGTTGATATAGGGAGCTCCCAAAGAGGAAACTGCTCTACTAATGCAAATTGGTACCTTCTTTGAAACTGTTGTTTGCAAGAGCAAACCCCAAAATCTGAAATAGTTTTAAAAAGAAATTTATTGGGTCATTTGGTAGAGTGAGATAGAAAGGAGGTGTGGATCCCTTTCCCCCAGGCTGTGGGTTATGCAGGATTTAAACAAAGGAACCCACACATGAACCACATGTACACAGTTAAGCAATTTTGCTAAGAGGGCAACTTGAAAGCCAAGGTTGATTGAGATGAATATGAATAAATGTAAGCATTCAATAAAATTTGGTTGGAGCCAAAACACAAACGTGGGTGGACCCAAAACAAGATTTGAGTGTGGCGACCCAAAATAAGAATATTTTGGGTAAATTCATTGCCTGGGGGTACCCAAAATTCCTTATAGCCATCTCTATCCCTGGAGTTACTGAGGTCAGAGAAACATCCTGTATTCAAACAATTTCTAGTCACATAAAGGTAAGTTCATTAAAACAATATTAACAAATGATGAATAATAATCCACAAAACTTACATCCAATATGCCAAGGGCACTGAGAAATGTCTTATCCAGGGTGACTCAGCCTGTGTGTGCCAGATGCAATATTTGAACCCAATTGTTCCTGACTCCAAGAACAGCTCTCTGCTGCCTCATTGAGCCAGTACCATAAATAAAGAAAGCAAATAAGACATAGGGACTGCTTTTTGTCTTGTCTTTGTTCAGCTTGCTTCATATTGAGGACCTCTAATGCTATCTATATCTGCAGAGGCTCAAGAATTAACTAAACCAATAACTTGTCTCTTTTCCTCCCAACATGTATCCTAAAGATGCTTACCCTTTTCTAATGCACTAAGAATTATTTTTCATTAACACACTTTACTATTCTCTATGTTCCTAACCATTGATTACAATCAGTGCTCAAATACATTATAATGAACTACAGCTATGAACAAAGGATCAGTCTCCTGACGGGCCCTTGTTCAGTACCATGTAAGCTTTTTGAGGGCAAGGATTGTTCCCTACACTCCCTTCCCATGCCTAGAATTCTCTCTTTTCTCATCTTATTCTCCTTGTTTTCCTGATGTTCTTCAGGACCCAGCTAAAATTCTGCTTTCAGAAAGAAGCCTTTCCTGATTCCCCCTTAATGATAGTGCCTTTCTTCTAAGATGTCATCCTATTAACTTGGCTATATCTTGTTTGTAAAGAGTTTGCGGTTTTTTTGGCATATTGTCTTATCCATGTTACTATGAGTTTTTGGAGAGGATGGGCTGTCTTTTTCCACCTTTCTTTCTGTCTCTAGCATTTAGCACAATGAATAGTAGTTGCTTAAAAGGTTTATTTAATGATTCTATAGGCTATAAAATTTGTGGCCACTAAACCTCAATCATCTTTATCATAAATAATACAGTAGTATCAACTATATTCAGACCCAGTTATCCACCCACTAGTGTTGAGTGTTGAGGAAGGCCTGTCTTAGATGGGCTACAGTACCCAAGTCTAAGCATTTCCTTTGTTAAGTTTCAATAAGCTATTCTCTCTGCCTTTGCCATGGTAGCTCAATAGCTGTAGTACAATATCAGATGGCACAAGAAGTTTTGTGAAGTGTGCTTAGGTCACAAGTACCTTTGGCACCTAGATGTAGCAAGGCCTCTGCCAATGTCCCTCTCTTCTGGACTACATGCAAAATCACATGGCTCTGACCCAGGGCCATAATGCCATTTCGAGGATACTGAACACTCCCAATGAAAGACCATCTCCAACTAAATGGTTTACTTCCTTTCTTGTGCTGTACCTCCTCTTGTGGCTGAGGTTCTCTGCAATTTCATCAAGAGTATTTCCCTTCTCTACAGCCCTCTGTCTAAAATTATCCTTGAGCAGGGTCTCCAGTTTAACTCTGCTTTTGAACTGATCTACTCTTTTTAAAAAAAAAATTTAGACTAGGAATTCCCATTTTGTCTAAGCTGACTGGTAGTATATGAGCTACTCAGATACTTGATCCCTCTCTAATTGCCATGGGAGTTTTGACCTGCTCTGTTTCCAACCTTGGCTGGTTTGCCCCCCTAATAAGCAATTTAGGGGGCCCCTGCTCTCAGGAGCTCATTATATTAATGTCAAACTTAGTGGAGACAAGATTGGTATAGCTGACTTCAAGTCAGAACTCCCTGACTCAAGAGATCTCAGAGCCTTAAACTACTCAGTAGCTGGGAAGACTGGTAGAGTAGAAAAGTGCACTATTTTAAGGTCAAAACATCTGGTTTTGACTCCTGGTTTTGCTAATTAATTGTAAGAAGTTCAGTAAATCATTGACAGCTCTGGGCATCAGTTTCCCATATATAAAATGATAGGGTTGCTCAAATTATCCAGTTCGAAATTTATGAAACTGCCTAAGCAAGAAATCTGCAGCCATTTTCCTTCCATATTATATATAAAATATGTTGGATGTATGTAAATACACATATGTGTGGGTATATACATATATACACATGTAAATATATCTATATGTATATATATATACATATACATAAATATGTGTATTGAATATATATATATATATATATATATATATATACATATATATAATGCCTGCCATACAATCTTGACTAAAACTCCTTATCTGTTTTAGCCTCAAAATCTGCATAATGATTATATAATTTATGTATGTGCAAAACTTTAAAATATATCAAAATGAAGGTATATGACTTATCCAAAGGATTTGCCCCTTCCTTCCATTATATTATGAAGTTCCCAATAACTAGATGAGGACTATGAAGTAAGTGATAAATAATCAAAGGAAGGAGGGAGAGTACTAATCTTTAGGAGTCATTATCTTTGTCTCATTATTTTAGCTCAGCATTGTGTTTTTCTTCCTAATAAGCTTGCCATAAACTGCAAAATGAAGTTTTCTATGAATAACAAACAGCTGGCATTTTTGAGGAATAAAACAGTGGCCTCAGAGACTTACTAGCTGTGTGTGTGTGACCCTGGGCAAGTCACTTAATTAGATTTGCCTCAGTTTCCTCATGATAGAGAAGGAAATGGCAAAACACTCCAGTATCTTTGCCAAAAAAACTCCAAATGAGGTTAAGAAGAGTCAGACATAAATGGAATGATTCTACAACAAAAATATGATTACAGTGCCAAGGGATATGTGTTGTGAGGGAGTGGCTGAGAAGCAAGACGTGGGGGGTGGGGCCAAAGAAAGAAGTGGTTTCTTAATATTGCATCAAAGAAAACAGAAACGTCCAAGTAGTTTTTCTTGTATATAACATTCTTTCTGGGAATCAAGATTTTTGGCATCTCAGCCAATATGGGAGTTCTCTGTCCTACTGTGTTGTAAGTAGCATTCACCTCCACAAAAGTCCCAAGAAAGAGCAAAAGAGAAGATGAATGCATACCCGGTGTCAAATGATACTTGCCTCAAAAATACTCATAAAGCAACAAGTACATTCAGAAAAATCTTTGTGAACATGCTATGGGAATGATTCGGTGAAGGGTGGAATTATAGGAAAGATCTATTTTACCCCCAAATCCAGTTCCTCTCCTTGTTCTAAATTACTTTTCTGAAATAAAAATAATCTTGGTCCATCAGCTTCAACCTATCAATCAACAAGTACTATTTAAGTATATGCCCTCCTCAATGCTTGATAGCCTAGTGGAAAAGACGCTAGTTTAGAGGACATTCATTCAAACTCTATATCCAGCATTTGTTACCTGTGTGACCTTGGGTAAAATACTCAACTTCTTGAAGACTCATTTTCTCGTCTGTAAAATAGAGGAGTTGGATTTGATGGCCCCTAGATCTTTTCCAGATCTAAATTAGTGATCCTGTACTACATGCTAGGTACTAGAGATACAAAAATGAAATAGCACCTGCCCTCACAGAACTTACTTTCCATTTGGTAACTTTTCATTGAGAGAAAAATGTTAAAATAGATGTATGTATTACTTAATATTTCTATCCCTCATTGTTCCCCCCAAAGCTGAATACCTCCTTGACAAATAATAGAATATAGGTGAGAGGAACAAAAAAGGAAAGGAATAACAATAACAACAACAAAAACCCCTGGGATGAACTTCAGCTCAATCTGTCCAGATTCACCAGACTGCTCAATTGTATTTCAACTCCTGAAGTCAAGAGGTAAATCTAGTCTAGGCCTACTCCTGGCTTCTTTCCTCTACTATTCTAGTTAATTACTGTCAGGTATTCAGCATTTAACATCTAAAGAAAGCATTTTGATTTTGCTGTGTAGTTTCTGAAGAACAGGATCTCAGTCACCAATATTCAAAAATTAGACTTGAGAGGAATTGAATAAACTTGTCTTTCCAGAAACGAATTCTCCTGTGGGTTGCCCTTAAGGCAAAAACATTATCTATTTTAATAATGGGCCTAAACCACTTGCAGCAACAATAATGGCTGGGTTTCTTCAGCATCCTATTCCTTAAAAATTGGAAATCATTTCAGATCCATGAAAGTTACAATATGCAGTTGAAGAGAGACAGATGGGTATAGGGAGAGGGGGAGGAAGTCTACTGGAAGCAGCTCAAGGTTTTAATACTCTGAAGGTCATTCACTCAGGTGCAATTTTATTTTTATCTTCTCCCAAGAATATTTAGATTTGACTGGTGTGCCTGTCTGCCCCTCCCAACTCTGCTGTAGGCAGCCTTAAAAAGGAAAATGCTTATGTAAAGAAGACAAGTGTGGGAAGGAAAGCAGCAGCTTAACAGACCAAGGAACTCAGCAATTCCACCCACCACTTCTTTCTCTGAGCAAACTCCCAATGAGACTCTTCTAGCTATCTGTCTGGTGCTTTACAATGCTTCCCAAGCCCTTTCTGATAAGATGATTTTCTCCTGATAGCTTAATTTTATTAGATCATAGTAACACAATCTGTAAATATAAAGACACTTAAAGGAAAGGAAAAACTTTCAAGGCAGCTATTTAATGCAGTTTTAAAATACCTAGAAAAATGTCAAATCTTAAAAAATAAAAGGCATTTTCCTTTTTTCTTTCTCTCCAAGTTTAAAGTATTCATGGATTCTGCAGCTACTATACAGTGTGCTAGATACAATCAAAAAGTCTTATGCAGAGCAGAAATCATTGAAAAGTGTCCTGTTACCTTACAATTCTCCAGAGCAAATCCATGAAATCTGCATTGCAATGTGCCACCTCTCACTGCAGAAACTTTACTCCATGCGTTTCAAGGGGAAGAATCAATGATCTCCATTTGTTGTAATGTTATTCATAACAAGATATCCGAAGCAGGTAGCTATGGCATCAGCTGAGAATCCTATGTATCACTAATATGAACAGAAAATGGTGAAAATGGAAAAAAATAATCACTCTGATGCTCAAGGGTATGGTTTAATGGTTAAATTGGAATTTGTTGTTCAATTATATCTAACTCTTGTGACCCTATTTGGGATTGTCTTGGCAAAGATACTGGAGTGGTTTGCCATTTCCTTCTCCAGCTCATTTTACAGATAAGGAAACTGAGGCAAACAGGGTTAAGTGACTTGCCCAGGGTCACACAACTGGAAAATGTTTGAACTCAGGAAGATGAGTCTTCCTGACTCCATGCCCAACACTCTATCCACTGCACCACCTAGCTGCCCAGATTGGAATAGCCCACCACAATAAAAACTAAAAGAAACCCTCCTGGGATGAAATGAGCTCCACTCTGCTGTCTCAAAAGGTAGCCAGTTCCACCCAGATGAGCATAAGGAAGTCCTTGTCAAATAGTGACTAGAGTAATGAATTGAGTCAGGAAATCTGGGTTCTATTTCCAAGTCTGCCACAAGGGATGAAAGTTGAGCAGATCACCTAATTTCTTTTTCTCAGTTTCTTCACATGTGAAATGAGGGGGTTTGTTTAAAATGCAGATTAGATCCCTTCAGGCCTTAATATTCTATTAGATTAAAATTAATTGGTGGTGCTCAAGCCTGTCAAAATCTCTATTCTATTCCCTTTAAGGATTACCTCACTAGAAGAAAGAAAAATTTTGGCCGGACTGCTGATTAGAGTTGATTGGATGTATTTGATAAGACATTGAGGTGGACCTCAGGGGGAGTTATCACATGAATGTGGTACAGTGAAAAAGTTTTAGAACTGAGTTTATATTACACAAATAGGAGACTAATTTCAGTGGAGTCACACTCAGAAAAGTAATGGCCAATGGAAATAAACTTTGTGGATGGACATTTGCCATGAAGTGGGATTTGGTAAAGATAATGAAGATATTTCAAGAATTTTGACCTTCATCCCTTACCCTATTAAAACAGAGCAGAAAAGAAATTACTGAAAAGATCATAGAATCATAGAGATGGAAGGGATCTGAGAGACTATCTAGTCCAATCTCTTCATTATATTGATAAATACATTGAAACTTAGGCGGGGGAGGAATGGAGAAAAGGGGCAAATGACTTGCTCACAGTCATACAGGTAGTAATATCAGAGGCAAGTTTTGAACTACAGTGCTCTGATTGTTTATTGAAGTACACCGGTTCTGCTTTAGTTAAAATGTATGCAGCTAATCATTATGCATTTGAGATTTGCTATTTTCTTCTTCTGGCTTAATTAGCCATTAGGTTGAGAAAAGCACATCTTTCACTTGTCAGTCAAGCTGACAGTACCTTCAAAGGAGAGGAGGGTCTGTGAGGGAGGTGGAAAGGAGATCAAGTTGAAACATTTAAGAAAACAATGATATTCTTGCACCAGCAGTCACTGAAAATGTCAACAAGCACAAGATTCCATCTTTCACTGATACGAAAACTAAAATAAGCCATTGAAGTGAAGAACCCAGTGTTATTGAGGCCAACAGGCCCACTGACACTGGTAAGACTGACTATCTCAGAACATAATACCAAGAGGCAGGACCTAAGAGTGAATGAAAATACACCCAATTAGCAATCAAATAAAATGTTATGGGCTGGGAGCCAGAGAGTATTTTTGGATTGGACTTTTTTCAGTGTCCTATATTTGAACAGCTGGATTTTTCTTAAGTTAAATCCTTGTCAGTGTTTTGAAATAGAGGATTTGTCTTTTAATGGAAAATTCATTTCATCATAACAACACAGCAAAATGCCCTTGGTTTATTTATATGAACAGGTGTTTGGCTTTTTTTTTTTTGCTTTGTTTTGTTTTGTATTAATGCCTAGCAAACTACTTTTTAAAAAGAAAACAAATTTTAGGGGGGAAATGTTGGGTAGGCAAAAGAGGTTCCACACATCATCTTCATCATCACCACCACCACCATCATCATCATCATCATAGGTAATTTATAAGAGAGTAATCAGGGCATCCTTTGTAATTGAGTCCCTTCATCCACTTGATAATATTATAGGACATGTGTGGCAGGTAACAGAGAGGTTAAGGTT
This sequence comes from Phascolarctos cinereus, assembly GCF_003287225.1. Classification (NCBI taxonomy): domain Eukaryota; kingdom Metazoa; phylum Chordata; class Mammalia; order Diprotodontia; family Phascolarctidae; genus Phascolarctos; species Phascolarctos cinereus. Next base: position 194,192,721 of record NW_027555847.1, read on the forward strand.
TAAGATTTCACTCCTTTCAGATCCTGAATAGTTGCATTTAGAGGAAGCAAGAGGCAAATAGATAATCAGATATGAGACTGCTTTTTCTAGAGGCCTGAAGTGGCTTCTTTTCACCACATAAATGATGTATTCCTTTTAGACTTTAATTGGCAAGCATAAATGAAGTGTAAAGAAGTGTTCGTATTTCTTAGCCCTCTCAGGAGCTATGAAAAAGTTCCTCATTAATTTCACAGTATTATATAGCTTTGGTCATTGGATGAAGTAAAATGACAACACAGGAAACGTCTAGTGGTTGACTGAGAAGATCATACAACCCTTGGATCTGTTAATAGAATTTTAAACTATAGTCTGGAAAGGACCAGTTTCTAACCTGTGAATAGCTAGAACTCCACCCAGTTCTGGCACCAAGGCCAGAGACCAGGAGTGCCAGGAAACAAGCAGCAGTTTCAGAGTGGGGAATGTGGTCTGAAGACCTTTTGAAGTTCTGCTGAGGAGAGCCCCACATATCGGAGTAAAGGTACAATTTATATACATATTTCAGAGTGAGAAAAGTGGGGGGAATGTAGATTACAAGACAGTTATTTCCAGGGCCTGAGTGGTTTCCCACAACAAGCCCATGAGAGCATAACAATAGAGGTGTTCTGGAGTCCTGTGGGAACAGTTCTCAGTTGATTGTTTCAAGTCTTGGGGGTCATTACTTGGTGGGGCACAGGACCAGAGTTCTGTGACAAGAGCAGGGTCTACATTCTTTGAGTCACTTCACTTAAGTTACACAGGTACAGCAATGTAGTGACTATGAGAGCTTTGTCAAGGATTTGATTTATCATTTCAAGCTGAATTGTGAGTATCTGACTTCCAAGCCAAGAAAGGCAGCTCTGAGAAATCTAAATTATCAGTATATTCATTACACATATCATATCAATTAACGTGAAAATTGTGATTTCCTTTGCAGATCTATATAGAAACAACAGTAAGTCAGAAAGTTTTGAAGAATGACTTCTGGAAGTTGATCAGAGAAGTCACCTATGGAAGGAGAAAAATGTTGCTCTTCATTTTTCCCTTTATGCATCTTTCATACTGAATGCAAGGAGCCATTGCTGCTGTAGAGGAAAGAAAAGTCCATCCTTCCACCACATTTTCTGTTACCTATAAAAAGCACAGAAAGAAAAATGCCAGATTTGACTGAGTTCTATTCCTATAACTGGCTTTTTTTTCAACTGCCCTATTTGACTCTTCAGAGCTGACTGAATTGTTTGTTTTTTTTGTTGTTATTCTTTTAACTTATCTGAAAAGGTGTGGCTGATCCCCTCAGTCAATCACTAGATGTTTCCTGTGTGATGTCAGTTGCCTACACCCAATGGTCAAGGTCCTATAATCTTCTCAAGTTGTTTGAGGCATTTCTTTACAATTCCTAAAGAAGCAAAGTGTTATTTTTTAAAATATATATTTCCTTTCAACTACCTAATCAATGTCAGACTCCCTCTATGGGCTCACCATTTTAAGAAAGCTTCTGGATAGGCTTCACCTCATTCATGTCTGGACTTTCTCCCCATACTCCTTCTCTTCCTTAGTGCATGCCACATTGCCAATGTAGAAAACCTCTGCTTAGAGTCTCCATACTCCTGACAAACTCCCTCCCCAACAGCCACTATTTACGGAAGGCTCTCATTCAACTGTGCTTAACCTCAATCATGAGGAATTATTTTCCAATTCTCCTATATTAGGTGTCTTTTCACATTAGAATATAAACTTCTTGAGGGTAGGGACTATCTTGTTTGTATTTGTCTTCTCTGCATACCATGGTGACTGGCACATTGTTTTTGAGTTGTTTCAGTCCTGTTCTACTCTTCAAGACGCTTTTTGGGATTTTCTTGGCAAAGACAGTGGAGTATTTTGACATTTCCTTCTCCAGTTCATTTTACAGATGAAGAATTGAGGCAAACAGGGTTAAGTGACTTGTCCATGGTCACGTAGCTAGAAGGTGTCTGAGACCAGATTTGAATTCAGGAAGATGAGTCTTCTGATTCCTAGGCCAGTGCTCTATCCTCTATACGACCTAGCTGCTCATAAGTGTTTAATGAACTCTCTCTGCCTCTCTTTCTGTGTATCTCTCTGTCTCTGTCCTTCTCCTTTTTTCCCCCTTTCTCCTTATTTCTGTCTAATTAGGTGAGTATCTAGTTATTAAAACCTACATTTTAGGAGGGAAATGTGAGTATGTGAAAGGTAATGCTCATAACAATAGTTAACATTTGGACATCATTTTAAGATCTACCGAGCATTTTCAATATATTATCTCTTTTTTAAATCCATGACCACTCTGTGAAGTAGGGATTATTGTCATCTCCATTTTACAGAAAAGAAAACTGAGGGTCACGTAAGTCAAGTGACTTTTTTCAGGGTCACATAGCTAGTATCAGAAGCAAGATTTAAATCTAAGTCCTTGTGATTCCAAATGTAGTGGGGTATTTTTTCCCACTAAACATTTTCTTTCTGTATGCAAAAAGGGGGAAACAACTCACACATAATATTTTACTGAGTACTAATAAAATATTTTTTAAAAATTTAATAAATGGTAAGATCACTAAAATCCTATTTCACAACCAAAATGTCTTGAAGAAAGAAAGAGCCAAAGGGTTACAAAAATAAAAATAAAAAATAAGTAACATGATTTGATTGATATAAGTTAAGAAATATTAAAGACAGGATCTGATTTTTCAGTAATAAATGTGTCAGCAACAAGAATAAGTCATAGGAGAGTCTGTGGTACAATTTCTCAAAATTATGACTGATTGCCTATTCAAAATACTTCATGAACTTATAATAGCATTATCTATTTAAGATAAATAGGGGCAGAATAAGGCTCAGACAAAGTACCATTTCTAAAATAATAGGATGATAGTATTCACACTTTGATATAACAAGTATTTATTGAATACCTAAGGTACTCTGCTAGGTTTTCAAGTCACACACACACACACACACACACACACACACACACACACACACACACACACGCACACACAAAACCAACTAATCCGTTCACCCCTGCACTCAAAGAGTTTATATCCTATTTGGGGGGCAACTTTTAATTAGCTCTAAATATATGAAAATATTCACAGGTGAGTAAATAAATAACATGTACAGTAAATGCAAAGTAATTTCAAGAAGCCCATCAAAAATTAGTGAGACAGGAAAGACCTAATGTTTGGCAGTTAGATTTAAGCTGAGCCCTGAAAGGAAATAAGGATCTTAGAGTCTGTGGTAAGGTAAGAGAGCATTCTAGAAATGGAAGTTAGGTGGGGAGACCAACTGTACAAGGACACAAAGGTGACATTTGAGCAGTTATGAAGTGGGGATAGAGATTAGGCCACTTAGGTTGAAATGTAGAGCAGATGAAAGGAGTGTTGGGTGTGTATTATGAAATCAATATTGCTATCATTTAGTAATTTATAATCCCATTTGGGGTTTTCTTGGCAAAGATACTGGAGTGATTTACTATTTCCTTCCCCAGCCCATTTTATAAATGAAGAAACTGAGGCACACAGGGTTAAGTGACTTGCCCAGAGTCACACTGCTAGCAAGTGGCTAACGACAGATTTGAATAAAGTAAGAGAAGTCTTCCTGACTCCAGGCCTGTCACTCTATCCATTGTGCCACCTAGCTGCCCTATGAAATTAATAATGTAATTAAAATTTTAGTTAGCTGTTAATAAAGTTGGCATATTTTAAGTCAAATAAAAAAATTCTGCATATCATCTTGCTTTAATAATACAAAAAAGCATTTTCACCAAAACAGATAATAATAGATAATAGATAATAACTGCTATCAATAAGAAAAATGCTAAGAAAATTACATCCTATACTATTGTTATCCTTGGATCAATTTTTAAAAATACCTGTGAAGAAAAGATGGCAGAGTTGCAGGAAGAAGTTTATCAAACTCTGGCTCCTACCAAATTTCTCCAAAGAGATCTAGAAAACATACTAAACTGAAACTTAATGAGGAAATCTAAGAAAAGACTTCAGTAAGTCATTTTTCCAATCCAGGTAAGCATAAAGAGACAGACAGAGAGGTCTGAAATGATCTGGCCAGGAATACATCACTATTACAGTGCTCTAAATCAGGGAGAGATTGTGCACTAGGGCAAGAGAAGGTCCCAGACCTATACTGTAACACTTTGATGGAACAGATGGCACCTGGTGGCTTTATCATCTGCTACCCAATCCCAGGTCAGAGATCCAAAGTGGTGACCTGTGCCCAGTGTTGGCATTTTGGGGTCAAGGAGCCTTCTGCTGTATGCCAGAAATTCAGAAGCAAGTAGCAACTGTGTGACTCAGAGATACCAGAAGTAGAGTGGAGTCTCAGATCCAGCTTCTAACCCAGTCTGAAGCCTACAGAGGAATAATCAGGAAAGGAATACCAACCAAAGGAGAGCATGCAATTCTGTTACTAAATCAAGAGACCTTTGCTGCTGACTGATACTAGTTGAGTCCAGCAGCAGTGTATATTGATCACAACCAAATTTAGGTAGGAATTTACAGAAGAGCGGATAGCAATCAAACTTTGCCCTGGATCAGACCAATTTGGGAGCACTGAATGTGTGCAGGTCCTTAGCCAGAGCTGCACTTGAGATTTCAGAATAACAAAACATTCAATTACACACACATACACACACACACACACACACACACACACACACACACACACACACACACGCCCCCAAGAAAGCAGCAAAAGGACCAGTCCAGACTGCCTCCAGAAATGCTCAGAGCCTTAACATCAAGTCTAAAGTCAGGAAATAGATGAGGAAAATGAGCAAACAAACTAAAATAAAGTCTTGCCATAAAAGCTATAATAATTGCAGGAATGCTCAAGAAACAAACCTAGAAGAGAAGAATGGCTGTAAAATATCTACAATCAAAGCCTGTGTCAAGGCTTGGACACAAATTCAATGAGAATTCCTGGAAGAGATAAAGCAAAAAAATTTTGAAAGGTTAAAAATGTTTTCTGTAAATGAAATGAGAATGCTAGAAAAAAATACTGGAAAAGAAATGAAGAAAAAAACATTGAAGAAAGAGTGGGAAAAGGAATTAGCAGCTTGGCACAAGAAGTACAGAACTTTGTCCAAGCCACAAAATCCTTGTAAATCAAAACAAGTCAGAAGCCATCCCATGAGACAAGGAACATTAAAACAAAATAAAGCCTAAAAATAAAAGAAAATGTAAGAGTATCACAGCAAAAACAACTGACCTGGGGGAAAAAATTAAAAATCACCTGAACACTGACCAAAAATAGAGCCTTGACATCACATTTCAAGAAATATTAAAAGAAAATGGCCAAGATCCCTTAGAATGAGAGGGTAAAGTAGAAAAAGAAAGAATTCAATGGTATTCTCATAACAAAGTAAACTTCCAGGAACATTATGGTCAAAATTCAAAGCTTCTAGTCAAATAAAAGATTCTACAAAGATCCAGAAATAGAATATTAAAGTACCAAGGACCCACAGCAAGGATTAAAGACAATTTAGCAGCTGTCACTATAAAGAAGTAGGGAATTTGATTTATGATATTTTATAAGGCGAATATATGGGCTTCCAGCCAAGAATGACTTAGTCAGCAACACTGATTATAATCCTACTGGAAAAAAAAAGATATGTATCCTTAATGGAATAGAGGACTTTCAAGCATTCCTGAAAAAAATACCAGAGCTTGGGGCAGCTAGGTGGTGGAGTGGATAGAGCACCGGCCTTGAAATCAGGAGGACCTGGGTTCAAATCTGGCCTCAGACCAAACACTTGTCACTTACTAGCTGTGTGACCCTGGGCAAGTCACTTAACCCCAATTGCCTAAAAACAAAAACAAAAACAAAAAAAGAAAATACCAGAGCTGTGTATTATGTTCAAACACAGAGACAACAGAAACATTACATAATAAACACAAATGAAAAACAATAAGGGACTAAACAAAGACAAACTGCTTACATTTAAATAAAGAGATGAGAGAGAGAGAGAAAATCTCTTCCCCTCCTCTGAACCCTATCATCCTCAGGATTCACAGAGGGAAGACTTCGGAGTGGTCCTGTTATGTCTCAATGTTCTTGAGACAGGCCTGCACAACCTGTGGCCTGCAAATACAAACACACAACTACACACGTTTTTGAAGAGAGTTGAATAGAGAAATACTTTTCACTCAACAGGGGAACAGAAGGGAAAGGGGAGATGTCAGAATTAAAGAGAGGATAATTAAGGGAAGAATTAATCTTAAGCAAAACAAATGAAGAATATACAAAAATATAGCATTGTTTGTGGTGGCTAAGAATGGGAACCTGAGGAAGTACTCCTAAATTGGGGAATGGGTGAACAAATTATAACATATAAATGTGAGGGAAAGCTAATATACTACAAGAAATGTTGAAGTATGTTTTTCAGAGACACTGGTAAAAGCATACATGAATTGATGCATAGTGAAGCAAACAGAACCGGGAGAACATTGATAAAATGAAAGCAATCTGGTAAAGACAAATAACATAGAAAGAATGAGGGACTCAGACAATATAAAATATTTGGGAGTCTATCTGCCAAGACAAACCCAGTAACTATTTGAACACAATTACAAAACACTTCTCACACAAATAAAGTCATATCTAAATAATTGGAAAAACATCAGTTGCTCATGAGTAGACCGAGCTAATATAATGAAAATGACAACTCCACCTAAATTAATTTACTTATTCAGTGCCATACCAATCAAATTACCAAAAATAATTTTATAGAGGAAGAAAAAATAATAACAAAATTCATCTGGCAGAACAAAAGGTCCAGAATATCAAGGGAATTAATGAAAAGAAATGTTAGGGAAGGTAGCCTAGCCATACAAGATCTTAAATTGTATTAAAAAGCAGCAATCATCAAAACTACTCAGTACCAGCTAAGAAATAGAATAGTGGATCAGTGGCATAGGTTAGGTACACAAGAGTATACACTATAGTCAATGACTATGGTAATCTACTATTTGATAAACCCAAAGACTCCAGCTTCTGTGATAAGAACTCACTATTTGACAAAAATGGATAAGAAAAGTGGAAAAAAGTATAGGCATAGAACAAAATCTTACGCTGTATGCCAAAATAAAGTCAAAATGGGTACATGATTTAGATACAAAGGCTGATACTATAAGCAGACTGGGAGAACAAGGAATAGTTTACCTCTCAGATTTATGGAAAATGGAAGAATTTATGACCAAACAAGAGACAGAGAATATTATAGATGGAAAATAGATAATTTTGATTACATTAAATTAAAAAGTTTTTGCTCAAAGCCAATGCAACCAAGATTAGAAAGGAAGCAAAAAGCTGAGAAACAATTTATACAACCAGGGTCTCTGATAAAGATCTCATTTCTAAAATATATAGAGAACTGAGTCAAATTTACAAGAATACAAGTCATTCCCCAATTGACAAATGGTCAAAGGATATGAACAGGCAGTTTTCAGATGAAGAAATTAAAGCTACCTGTAGTCATATGAAAAAATGCTCTACATCACTTGACTAGAGAAGTGCAAATCAAAATAACTCTGAGGGACCACATCACACCTACTATTTTGGCTAACATGACAAAACAGGAAAATGATAAATGTTGGAGAAGATGGGGGAAAATTGGAACACTAATGCATTGTTAGTGGGGTTGGGAACTGATCAAACCATTCTGGAGAGCAATTTGGAACCGTGACCAAAGAGCTGTAAAACTCTGCATACCCTTGACCCAGCAATCACACTTCTAGGGCTATATCCCAAAGAGATCAAACAAATGGGAAAAGGACCCACATATGTACAAATATTTATAGCAGCTCTTTTTATAGTGGCTAAGAATTAGAAATTAAGGGTATTCCCATCAATTGTGGAATGGCTGAACAATTTGTGGTATATGAAAGTAATGGAATACTATTGTGCTATGAGAAATGATGAGTAAGTGGACTTTAGAAAAACCTGGAAAAAACTTATATGATCTGATGCTGAGTGAAGTGAGCAGAATGAGGAGAACATTGTACACAATAACAGCAAAACTGTGAAATGACTAACTTTGATAGACTTAACTCTTCTTGCCTGCCCAAGGATCTAAGACAGCTCCAGAGGACTCATTATGGAAAATGATACCCACATCCAGAAAAAGAATTGTGGAGTCTGAATGCAGATGGAAGTATATTATTTGCTCTCTCTCTCTCTCTCTGTCTGTCTGTCTCTCTCTGTCTGTCTGTCTCTCTCTGTCTCTCTCTCTCTCTCATGGTTCCACCCTTTGGTTCTCATTCTTCTTTACAACATAACTAACGAGAAAATATATTTAGTATGGATGTATATGCACAGCCTATATCAGATTGCATGACATCTTGGGGTGGGGGGGAGGGGAGGAAGGGAGAGAGGATTTGGAACTCAAGATCTTATGAAAGGGAATTGTTGAAATCTAAAAATCAATTATTTTTTTTTAGAAAAGAGAATTAGGGACTCTGATTAGCATACTGACCAGCCATGATTTCAAAAACTAATGATGAAGCATACTACTCATACCTTAACGAGATATGAAGGACTCAGAGTACATGTTAAGATTTTTTTTTTTCTGGAAATAGCTAAGGTAGAAATTTTTTTTGCTTCTCTGCACATATTTATAACAAAGGTTTGGTTTTTCAGGGTGGGGGAAGAAGTTGAAGTAAGTGGAAGATAACTTGGATTTTTGCAGTTGGAAAAAATAAAATATAGTTTTATTTTTTTTTTTCAAGACTACCTAGGGGTTTTTCTTCTGGGAGACAAGAAGGTGGAATAAGCAGTAAATTGACATAATTCACCCATATTCAACTCCAAACAAATGTAAAATAATAGCACCTGAAAACAAATCCTATAGAAGTAGAACAAGCAAAAAGATGGACAATCTCTGAGCCCAAGAGACTTGGAAAATCAGAAGGAAAGATCTGTCGCTCTCTGGTAAAAGTGGAACATGACCCAGGACAGGAAGTGTCCTAGAAAGCCAGCACCAAGTCCCATCTCAGCAAACCAGCAATAGATTCTGAGCCCCAGTGCAACAAAGCAAGCAAGTGTCAACACCAGGACCACACATATATTTCAGTATAGCCAGGGGAATGGGCAGATTCCAACTCTGAGAACCACCAAGGTCTTTAGCATAGCCCTAGGCAAACAGATAACCTCTATAGGCCAGACCTCCAGTGCTTCAGTGTATCCTTAGGCAAACAGGTAAACTCCAACTGTGCCAGTGCTTAAACAAACAGGCAGCCACCAGCATGGGGTCCCTGCCTTGTGCTTCAGCATAGCCCTGATCAAACAGGCAGCTTCGCAAAAGCCAGAACCACCATGTATTTCAGTACAGCCCTGTGGAAATGCATAAACACCCCACCAGCCTCAGTACACACCAGATACCACCAGTAAGACCTCTGCTCAGCATTATATAAGCAGCCACACTCCTACAACTTCCAGCAGTGTCAGCCACCCCTCCACCCCACCCCCTCAGCACAGCACCAGACAGAAAGGTGCCCATTGGCCACCAGGCAACATCAGAAGAGCACCAGGTAAATAGCCAGCATCTGCAGCCCCTGGTGCAAGAAGCCTGAAACAGTGTCCCTTCCAGCCAGAGAGCAGACTTCAAATTTAAAAGAAAGGAAAGTGACCTGGTTTTAAGAAAAATGAAATAAGATAGATAATGGATTGCTTAATTTGATTAAAATAAAGAGGAAATCCAAATTACCTGTAACAGAAATGAAAAAGATGAAATCACCATCAGTGAAGAAGAAATCAAAGCATTCATTAGGATATATTTTGCCCAATTACACACCAATAAATCTGACAATCTGAGTGAAGTTGATGAATATTTAGGAAAATATAAATTGTCCAGATTAACAGATCAGGAAATAGAATGCCTTAAATAAACCCAGTTTAGAAAAGAAAATTGAATAAGTCATTAACGTACTTCCTAGGAAAAAATCTCAAGGGCCAGATGGGTTCAGAAGTGAATTCTACCAAGCATTTAAAGAGCAATAAATTCCAATGACATATAAACTATTTGAAAAAAAAAATAGGTGAAGGAGTGCTACCAAACTCCTTTTATGACGCAAGTATGGTGCTCATACCTAAACCAGGAAGAGCAAAAATAGAGAAGGAAAAGTATAGACTAATTTTTGGTTTTGGTTTTGGTTTTTGTGTTTTTTTTTTATATTCAAACTTCCTAGTTTTTTCTTTGGATGTGGATAGTATTTTCCATCGTGAGAACTTTGGAGATGTCTTAGACCCTTGCATTGCTGAGAAGGGTTGAGTCTACCAATGTCAGTCATCCCATAACATGGCCATGGCTATTGCTGTGTACAACATTGTCTTGCTTCTCCTCACTTCACTCAGCATTAGTCCATACAAGTCTCTCCAGGTTTTTCTGAAGTCTGTCTGCTCATCATTTCTTATAGCAAAATAGTATTCCATTACATTCATATACCACAATTTGTTCAGCCATTCCACAACTGATGGGTGTTCCTTCAATTTCCAATTCTTTGCCACCACAGAAAAGAGCTCCTATAAGTATTTTTGTACATGTGGGTCCTTTTCCCATTTGTATGATCTCTTTGGGATACAGCCCTAGAAGTGCTGTTGCTATGTCAAAAGGGTATGCACATTTTTATAGCCCTTTGGGCATAGTTCCAAATTGTTCTCCAAAATGGTTGGATCATTTCACAACTCCACCAACAATGCATTAATGTTCCAGTTTTCTCATATCTTCTCCAACATTTATCATTTTCCTGTTTTGTCACGTTGGCCAATCTGATAGATGTGATGTGGTACCTCAGAGTTGTGTTGATTTGCATTTCTTTAATCAATAGTGATTTTGAGCATTTTTTCATATGACTATAGATGCCTTTAATTTCTTCATGAACTACCTGTTCATATCCTTTGACTATTTATCATTTGGGGAAAGACTTGTATTCTTATAAATTTGACTTAATTCTCTACATATTTTAGAAATGAGGCACTTATCAGAGAGACTGGTTATAAAAATTCTTTCCCAGTTTTCTGCTTCCCTCCTAATCTTGGCTGCATTGCTTTATTTGTGGAAAAACTTTTCAATTTAATGTAATCAAAGTTAGCCATTTTGCATTTCATAATGTTCTCTATCTCCTGTTTGGTCATGAATTGTTCTGTTCTCTATAAATCTGATAAGTGAAATATTCCTTGCTCTCCCAGTTTGCTGGTAGCATCAGCCCTTATATGTAAATCATGAACACATTTTGACTTTATTTTGGTATATGATGTGATATTTTAGTCTATGCCCAATTTCTTCCATACTCTTTTCCAGTTTTCCCAGCAGTTTTTGTCTTTGGGGTCTTTGGGTTTATCAAATTTGATATAGTCATTGACTACTGTGTCTTGCATACCTAACCTATTCTACTGATCCACTACTCTATTTCTTAGCCAGTACCATTGCTGCTTTATAATACAATTTAAGATCTGGAATAGCTAGGCCACCTTCCCCTGCAATTCTTTTCATTTAGTTCCTTTGATATTCTGGAACTTTTGTTATTCCAAATGAATCTTATTATTATTTAAGTGAATTAGTTTAGGTAGAATTGTCATTTTTATTATATTAATTTATTATATTATATTATATTATATTTTCTAAGATCAGATTGATCCACTCATTGTCTCATTTTTTTTTCAAATACTTTATGTGGCATTGAAAATTATTGTTCTTTAAATGCTTGGTAGAATTCACTTCTGAACCCATCTGGCCCTTGAGATTTTTTCCAAGGAAGTACATTATTGACTTATTCAATTTCCTTTTCTAAACTGGGTTTATTTAACTAATTATTATATTAATATATTATATATATATATATTAGTTTAATATATTAAATATACATTATTATGTTATATTTTATTTTATTATTATAATAGTAACTGATATTTTCCAATTATTTAGATCTGACTCTATTTGTATGAGAAGTGTTTTATAATTGTTTTCATATAGTTCCTGGGTTTGTTTTGGGAGGTAGACTGCTAAATATTTTATAATGTCTATAGTAACTTTAGATGGAATTTCTCTTTCTCTTGTTGTTGGGCTTTGTAGTTAATATCTAGAAATGCTGATGATTTATGTGGGTTTATTTTACAGCCTGCAACTTTGCTAAAGTTGTTTGTTATTTCAAGTAATTTTTTACTTGAGTCTCTAGGATAAATCCTACCTGGTCATAATGTATATTCTTGTGATAAGTTGCTGCAATCTATTTCCTAGTATTTTCTTTAAAATTTTTGCATCTCCTTTCATTAGAGAAATTGGTCTATAATTTTCTTTCTCTATTTTGACTCTTCCTGGTTTAGGTATCAACAGCATATTTGCATCATAAAAAGAATTTGGTAAGACTCCTTCTTCACCTATTTTCCCAAATAGTCTACATAGTGCTGGAATTAATTGTTTTTTACATGTTTGATAGAATTCGCATGTAAATCCATCTGGCCCTGGAGATTTTTTCCTAGGGAGCTCATCAATGGTTTGTTCAATTTCTTTTTCTGAGATGGGGTTATTTAAGTATTTTACTTCCTCTTTGGTTGACCTGGGCAATTTATATCTTTGTAAATATGTATCCATTTCACTAAGATTGCCAAATTTGTTGGCATGTAGTTGGGCAACATAATTCGTAATTATAGTTTTAATTTCTTCTTCCTTGGTGGTAGCTTCACCCTTTTCATTCTTGATATTAGTAATCTAGTGTTTTCTTCTTTCTTTTTTTTAATTAAATTAACCAAAGGTTTATCTATTTTATTGGGTTTTTCATAAAACCAACTCAGTTTTATTTATTAGGTCAATAGTTTTCTTAATTTCAATTTTATTAATTTTTCCTTTGGTTTTCAATATTTCTAATTTAGTGTTTAGTTGAGGATTTTTAAGTTGTTCTCTTTCTAGTTTTTTTAGTTGTATGCCCAATTCATTAATCTCTTTTTCTATTTTATTTATGTAAGCACTTAGAGATATAAAACTTCCCCTAAAAACTGCTTTCGCTGCATCCCATGAGTTTTGGTATGTTGTCTCACTATTGCCATTCTCTTGAATGAAATTATTGATTGTTTCTATGATTTGTTGTTTGACCCAATCATTTTTTATGATTACAATATTTAGTTTCCAATTATTTTTTAGTCTATCTTTCCATGGCCCTTTATTACATATAATTATAATTTTTATTGCATCATGATCTGAAAAGGATGCATTTAATATTTCTGCCTTTCTGCACTGGATTGTGAGGTTTTTATGCCCTAGTACATGGTCAATTTTTGTGTATGTGCCATGTACTGCTGAGAAAAAAGGATATTCCTTTCTATCCCCATTCAGTTTTCTCCAGATGTCTATCATACCTAACTTTTCTAATGTTCTATTCACCTCCTTAACTTCTTTCTGGTTTATGTTGTGGTTAAATTTATCTAGTGCAGAGAGAGGGAGGTTCAGGGCCCCCACTAGTATAGTTTTGCTGTCTATTTCTTCCTGTAATTCCATGAACTTATCCTCTAAGAATTTGGATGCTATACCATTTGGTGCATATATGTTTAGTAATGATATTATTTCATTGTCTATGGTGCCTTTTAGCAGGATGTAGTTTCCTTCCATATCTCTTTTGATTAGATCTATTTTTGCTTTTGCTTTGTCTGAGATCAGGATTGCTACCTCTGCTTTTTTTTACTTCAGCTGAAGCATAATATATTCTGCTCCAGCCTTTTGCCTTTACCCTGTATGTGTCACTCTTTTTCAAATGTGTTTCCTGTAAACAACATATTGTAGGATTATGGTTTTTAATCCATTCTGCAATCCGTTTCCATTTTATGGGAGAGTTCATCCCATTCACATTCACAGTTATGATTACTATCTTTTTCTCCATCTTTCCCCCCCATTTATGCTTTTCTTTCTCCTTTTTCCTTTCCCCCTTCACTAGTGTTTTGCTTTTGACCACTGCCTCCTTCAGTCTCTCCTCCCTTTTATTATCCCTTTCCCTTTTCTTCCCCTTTACTCTTACTGCTTCTTCCCTCCCTTCTTTCCCCCCTCCCTTTTCTTTCCCCTTTTCCCTCCTACTGCCTATAGGGCAAGTTAGATTTCTATACCTAACTGATTATGTTATTCCCTTCTTGAGCCAAATCTGATGAGAGTAAGGTTCAAACAATGCTCACCCCCTCCCTTCTTTCCCTCTGCTGTAATAGGATTTTGTGTCTTTTCCTGTAATGTAATTTACCCTTGTCTGCCTCCTCCTTTCTCAGTACATTTTCTAAGATCAGATTGATCCACTCATTTGGATCCATTTAACCCACTTGATTAGATTTTTTTATCATTACATCAAAGTCAACTAATATCCACCTCTTTATGTATACTCCTTTAACATGGTGTAATAACAATACAGTTCTCAAGGGTTGCAAGTGTCATATTCCCTTGTAGGGGTTTAAACAGACCCCCCTTATTAACAACATATTGTATCTTTCTGCCCCATTTACCTTTTTATGTCCTTCTTGAGTCCTGTACTTTAAGAAGAAATTTTTTGTTGAGCTCTGGTCTTTTTATCAGGAAAGTTTGGAAGTCTTCTATTTCATTGAATATCCATCTCCTCCCTTGAAAAATGATTCATTTTTGCTGGGTAATTGATCCTTGGCTGCATTCCAAGCTCCTTTGCCTTATGGAATATCATGTTCCATGCCCTGCGGTCTTTTAATGTAGAAGCTGCAAGGTCCTGTGTAATCCTGACTGTGGTTCCATGATATTTAAATTCTTTCTTTCTGGCTGCTTGCAGCAACTTCTCTTTCATCTGGTAATTTTGGAATTTTGTTATTATATTTCTTGGCATTGTCATTTTGGGATCTCTTTCATGTGGTAACCAGTGGATTCTTTCTATGGTCATTTTCCCTTCTGCTTCTAGGACTTCAGGGCAATTTTCCTTTATGATTTCCTGAAAGATACTGTCCAGGCTCTTTTTTTCATTATGATTTTCAGGTAGTCCAATAATTTTTAAATTGTCTCTCCTGAATCGATTTTCCAGGTCAGTTTTGTACCGAGGAGGTATTTTACATTTTCATGTATTTTTTTTCCTTTTTTTTTGTTTCTGTTTCACTGATTCTTGCTCTCTCATAGAGTCATTAGTTTCCATTTGTCCAATTCTAGTTTTTAACAGATTGTTTTCTTCTGTTAGTTTTTGTACTTCCTTCGTCAATTGGCGAATTGTGTTTTTTATGGGCTCGTTTTCCTCAGTATACTCTTCTGTTAGTTTTTGTCCTTCCTTCTTCAATTGGCCAATTGAGGTTTTTAGGGACTTGTTTTCTTCAGTTTATTTTTTTTCCAATTGGCCAATTGTATTTCTTTTTTTGGCCAATTGTATTTTTGAAGGACTCTTCTAACTCTCTCATTTGACTTTTAAAATCCTTCTTGAGCTCTTCCAAGAAGGCTTTTTGGGCTTCAGACCAGTTCATATTCCCTTTTGTTTTTGCAGATGTGGGTTTGTTGACAATGTTGTCCTCTTCAGAATTTCTGTCTTGATCTTCACTCTTCTCATAATATGAGTCTATGGTACGTTTCTTTTTACTCATGGTGTTTCCTTATTCCCTGGCCTTTAAAGAGATTAAGCTCTCCTGCTGGGGAACAGAGGGTACTGACTCAAGCTTCTTGTGTTGGGAGCCTAGGTCTTGGTCACTGGCTTTGTGTGCTGGGACCTCTTATGTTGGCAATTGGAGGCTGTAGGGTTCTGGCAGCTTACCTCGTGTTGGGCTGGAATCAGGAAGCCTGGAACTTTCAGGCAATTCTAGGTTGCCTGCTTTTCCTTTCCATTAGCTTTCTTCAGGTCCTTTTAGATGGGTGCTGCAGGATGTTTATCTGCCTGGGACCCCCTGCAGTGTGGCCTCCCTTGTTTCTGCTAATGCACTATGAGATTCCTTTGCAGTAGAGTGCCAAGGCACCTGGTGGTTTTCTGAGGTGGTTTCCACTGGTTTCCCCCTCCCTCAATGAGGCACTTGGAGGTCCAGGTGTTGGTGTTTGCCTGTTCTACCACCTGTGTTTCAGGATTTCTTCACAATTGAAGGCTGCAGGGCTCCAACAGCTCACTGTGTGTTGGGCTGGAACCAGCAAGGCTGGGGCTTTAGGAAGCCTTTAGGTTGTTTTCTTTACCTTCTTTCAGAATGCTGCAGGGTACTTATCAGCCTGGGGCCCCTTGTAGTTCTGACTCCCTTATTTTTGCTGAGGCACTGGGAGACCCATTTGTTGGGCTGCTGTACTGCTGCTCCCCGTCTTTCTTCTAGTTCAGCTGTTGATGGGTTTTTTCTTTTCTAGGGGAATGTTTTCTGGGTTTTCAGAGGTTGATAGGGGAGGGTGAAAGTGGCTACATTTTCACTCTGCCATCTTGGCTCCTGGAATCCAGAGATACATTTTGCATGATAGCACATATATAACCTACATCAAATTGCCTGCCATATTTGAAAGAGGGAAGGGCAGGGAGAGAGGGGAAAAATGAACTCAAAATCTTGTAAAAATTGTCTTCTGAATCCACCTGCTCATCATTTCTATAGAACAGAAAAACCTGGAAAGACTTCCATGAACTGATGCAGAGTGAAAGGAGAAGAACCAGGAGAGCATCGTACACAGTAACAGCAACATTGTGTGAGGACTGATTTTGATAGACCTAGCTCTTTTCAGCAATGCAAAGTTCTACAACAACTCCAAAAGACTTATCATGGAAAATGCTATCCACATCCAGAAAAGGAACTATGGAGTCTGAATGCAGGTGGAAGTATACTGTTTGTTCTCTCTCTTTTTTTGTTTCTTCTTTCTCATGGCTCCTCCCATTGTTTCTAATTCTTCTTTACAACATGACTAATGTGAAAATATGTTTAATATGAATCTATATGTGGAGCATACTGTCAGATTGCATGCTGTCTTGGGGAAGGGGAAGGATAGGAAGGATGAGAAAACTTAAAACTCAAAATCTTATGGAAGAGAATCTTGAAAACTAAAAAAAATTAATTAATTTTCAAGTTGTCTTGACATGAATTAGGGAAAGATGAAATATTATTTTAAAAAAAAGAAGAAAGACTGCCTAAGGTATTCACTTTGGAGTATCATAAACTAGATGAGATTGCCCTCTAGATAATATGGACATACATGAGATGGCCCTCTAGATAATATAGACATAGCATTTTTCACATTTGGGATTTTGTATTTAGAGGTTCAAAGGGATTAACAGACTTGGTTAGTCCACTTTTTAGATTTTCAGACAGATGTGCTACAATATAGAGTCCATTTTTCTGATTGAAAAATTTGGAGCTAAGATCACTACTTTCTGTTCCCAGAAGCCAGTTTGCTTTTTTTTTCCTCTTAGAGCTTTCTTGGTTTGCCTTTGAAACACTCAAAATACCTAGCTGTCCTTTGTTTTTTGAAGTTGGTGAAAAAGCAATCTAAGTCACTCACAGCAAAGAGGAGAAAGAAATGAGGAACAGAAAAATAAAAAGAAGGAAGAAGGAAGGAAAAGGAGGAAAGGGAGAAAAGAGTTATATTTGCTATCACATTGTTTTGTTGTGTTATATAATATCATTTTAAGATTATAGGGAGGGGCAGCTAGGTGGCGCAGTGGATAGGGCACCGGCCCTGAAGTCAGGAGGACCTGAGTTCAAACCCGGCCTCAGACCAAACACTTGACATGT
Source organism: Phascolarctos cinereus (assembly GCF_003287225.1). Taxonomy (NCBI): domain Eukaryota; kingdom Metazoa; phylum Chordata; class Mammalia; order Diprotodontia; family Phascolarctidae; genus Phascolarctos; species Phascolarctos cinereus. The sequence continues at coordinate 194,210,418 of NW_027555847.1, forward strand.
ACTATCTGTGTGACTTTGGGCAAGTCGCTTAACCCCAATTGCCTCACTTAAAAAAAAAAAGATTATAGGGAACACTTTTAACTGCTTAATTTTTGTAGTCTGAACTTTATCTAATAGCATTGTCAATGTGGGGCACTATACTAGAGAATTTTTTTAACTTGACTATTTACAGGGAGGCGGGAGAATGAAATTTTAGGTGGCTATGGGGAAAACAGTGGGAGGAGTAGGAGCGGAAACGTTTGGCAAAAATAATGCAGGGAGTCTAGCATCAAAATTGGTTGAAGATGAATGACATAAGGATACAAAAAGTAAAAGATTCCAAAAGAAAATGAGTAAAAGAAGTATTTTTTAAAAAAGCAGAATTGGGGTTGTAGAAAATACAACAGCTCTTAAAATAATCTTGGTGATTCCACATTATGGGTGAGCAGTGTAGGTTTAAGCTTTATCAGAAAAATACATATCTTATCTCTTAGGGATTACACATTCCCCATGACTTTACAAAGTGAAAATTTCTCAAAAGAAATCACCTGGCCTTGTTTCATTCAATAATCATTTCAAGATTAGAACTCTTGATTTTTGTATAAGCCTTTATTTTCTGCCCCAAATCATGGCAATATCATGTGGATTGGGTAGTTCAATTATAAGAATGTTTGAAAAACCAAAAGCCTGTAGAAACTCATCTAGAGGATGGGGGGAAGGGGAACAAACAAGCAAAAAAATTCTTTGGGAAAATAAGTTTTTGTCAAGATGTGCAGATGCATAATTCATATATCTTGAGAATAAAATAATGCCCACTACCACCTATGGATTCTCATGTAAGAATTCCACTCTAAAACAAAACTCAAAGAATAGAAGCTTTTAATTATCCAGAGTAGAATAGGAATAACAATATGCAAAACCTGTCTACAACACCTTCTACAGAATTCTGCAGTTGGTTTGGACTGAGAGATGCATTTGAGAAGATGTATCATGAAAAAGATTATAGGATCCTACAGTAGATTTGGGAATGGGGATCCAAGGGACCTTGGAGGTCATCCTGTGTAATGTTATAATTTTATGCTGAGAAAAAAAATAAAGCCTGCAGTTGTTAATACAGGTAGTAAACAGGACAATAAGAATTTGAACTTAGGTCCTCTGACTAAATCTAGGACTCATTCCTCCATACCATGTATCTTAATTGGGTTATATAGCAAGGATGATGGATGATCTGTGGACCCTCAACCAAGATTGCCTCCCATACGGCTATGAATAGCTGACTGGGTAGCTAAGACGTTAGTGGGACAAGCTCAGAAACAAGCTATTGGGGGGGCAGGGATGGAATCAGCAAGCTTCTCTCTTTTCTTTATTCACATTAATTCATTAATGACTTGATTAATTACTTAATGACTATTTTTAATATTTATCTATGTCACAAAAATCTAACAGTGGGAAATCTTCCCTATTGGTGTTGCAGCATCACTTATCTTCTCCATGTTTTTAGAGATTTCCAGGATTGAACTTTGGGACAACAGATAGTTTCCTAAACAAGAGCATATTTTTCCTGTATTAATTATACTATCCAAAGAAGGGTGTTTTCTCTGTAGTTAGACAATGGTGAGATAATTAACTCACATCTGATCATTTCACGGTACTGAATTTCATGTTTTCATACTGAGGAAAGCCTTGTCATGTATCCTCAAAATAAGTGTAGGCACTATATGAACTCTGATGGTAGGGAACCTACTGCTGTGGGAGGGACAGTCACAGTACCAGTCATCCTTTAAGTTCACATGAATAATTTTTGCCTATAGTTCTTATAAGTGCCCTCCCTTTCCTAAATTGTAAGTTATCTTCCTTAGAAATATAACAGCCAGGATTACAGACAATAATAGCAGGGAAAATAAGCAGTGTAATCCCAAATAAACTGTTACAAGTGCCTTCAAACCTTCTCTACCATCCAGCCCCCCCATTCTTTCTTACATTATAACTTGTCTACAGATAGTGATTGGTTTGGAGTGGAACTCACCTCAGTACACCAGTATTGAAGGCACTTTTAAACTGACCCAATACTTATTTCTGTCCTACTGGGCATGTGAATTCCTTCTTTTTTATCCCTAACATTTAGTCCCAGCTGAGCTTCTCCACTCTCATGCTTGTTGCTAATGACAGTAGAATTTTGGCCATTTGCTCAATTGGTAAAGAATATAATGAGAATGAGTTTGAAAATTTAACCTCTCTCTTATCATTTAATTCATGTCAACATTTCCACATTTTACATACAAACTACTGAACACTAGAGCATTACTGAACTTGGAGTCTTTGATCATAATTTTTTTTTCTTTCTATTGGGATGTCCTGGAAAGAATTTTTAGAAGGATAGTTCTATATAAAAATATTTTGTCTTTCATGTATCACTTCTACTACTCTCTATATCATCCCCTCCCCAAATGTACCCAAAACACACAGACTAGAATTTCTGTTCTACCTCTGCTGAATATACTCTCATGTCATTCTTTTATTCTTTAGATTTAGTTTCACAAGAACTGTGAAACAAATGGATCATGAAGAACAAATGTGATAGGTCATTACACCAGAGATCAGTCAGCATCTTTGTGCATTAAGGTTACTGGATGAAGAGTTCAGATTTGTAATGGGTAAAATTCATGCCAAGGTAGAAACTGCAACCTATCCTGGCTTATCATGAAACACTTTGAAAGAAGAAAGGTCCTCAAATATCCATCAGCTTTTAATATAAGTAGAAAAGTCATAAATTTCTTTGCTGAGTAACTTGATAACCTAGTTCAAAACATTTAAAGTACCATAGAATAAATAAATATATATGCATATATACATATATATATATATATATATATATATGTGTGTGTATAAACCCATATAAATGATATGTATACATGTATGTGCAGATATGTGCCTGAGGCAGTTAGGTGGTACAATGTATAGAGTGCTGAGCCTGGAGTCAGGGAGATCTAAATTTAAATCCAACCTCTGACACTTTCTAGGTGTACAACCCTAGGATAGTCACTTAAACTGTTTGTAACAGTTTCCGAAAGTGTAAAATGGAGATAATATGACTTACCTCCTAAGGATCTTGTGAGGATCTAAGACAATATTTGTAAAGATCTTAGAACAGTGTCTGGCAAGTGTTTATTCTTTCTTTTTTTTCCATAAATTGTATAATATTTTTCCAATTACATGTAGGGATTGTTTTCACCATTTATTTTCAGCTTTTTTCTCCCTCCCTCCTCACTGTTCCCCCAACCAAGACAGCAAACAGCCTATATAGGTGATATGTGTGCAATGATGTAGACATATTTCCAAGTTAGTCATATTGTGAAAGAAGAAACATAACAAATGGAAAAGGCCACTGGGAAAAAAAACCACCACCAACAACAACAAAAGTGAAAACAGCATGCTTTAATCTATATTCAGACTGTAGTTTTTTTCCTCTGGAGGCAGATAACATTTTCCATCATGAGTCTTTTAGAATTGTCTTGGATCATTGTATTGCTGAGAAGAGCTAATTGAATCATAGTTGATCATAATATATTGTTGCTGTTACTGTATACAATGTTCTCCTGGTTCTTCTCACTTCACTCAGCATCAGTTCATGTAAGTCTTTCCTGGTTTTTTTCCTGAAATCCATCTGCCTTCCATTTCTTATGGAACAATAGTATTACAACGCTATTATATACCACAAGTAGTTCAGCCACTTCACAATTGATAGGCATTCCTTCAATTTTCTATTCCTTACCACCACAAAAAAGAGATGCTATATTGTTGTATATATATGTTTTTCTTTTTTTAATGATCTCTTTGGAATACAATAAGGGAGGGTGAAAATACAGACCTAGCTATGGTATTGCTAGATACAATACCTTGGGAATGCACTGTTTTATAACCCTTTTGGGCATAGTTCCAAAACATTTTCCAGAATGGTTGGATCAGGTTCCACTTCTGGGAGCCAAGATGGTGGAGATGGAGGGTAAGTTGCTCTCACCCTCCTTTATTAGCCTCTGAAAGCCCAAAATATATTGCCCCAGAAAAAACCCTGGAACAGCTGAACCAGCAGAAAGATAGAGTGCAGCAGTCTTACAACCCAGGAAGCTTGGGGGATTAATGGGAAAGGCCCCTCTCACTCTGGTGAAGGAGGAGCAGTACAGGATGGGAGGAGTTCAGCAAGCAAGCTGCAAGCCCTACTGCAGCATACCAAGGGGATATCCTGAGGACTAGTGTGGTGGATCAGGAAAGCACCAACAACAGGACCCCTGAGCACCTCAATACAAGAAGGGTGTCTGGGATTCTCATAATCTAGTCACTTCTTAGATTCCTAAAATCTAGCCACTGCTTAGATTCTTATAATCTAGCCAATAAGCCAATAACTAATAAACTTTGTCTTTGGCTGAAAGAAGGCTTGGGTAGAATTCTTTTCGACAAGACCCAGGTGTTGTGATTTTTGGGGTCCCAGCACCCCTAAACTCCTAAACCACATCATTTTGGTGGCCCATACAGGGAAACTGCCTAACCCAAGTTATTCTCCAGCCAAGACTGGAAGGTATGTAAGCCTACTCACTCCCCTCTTTTCTTGCTCTGCAGTTGGGGTCACTCTTCAAGTACCAAGGCTTGGAGGTGCTTTTCTGGCAGACAGTTACAAGGCTGTCTCACACTCAGCCTGACACTTTCAGGCTTTGGGTCCACTGGGTCAGTTCAAGGCCATGGACCTGGGTGCACCTTTTGCAGCATAGAGGACAAGGATGGATGCCCTACCAGGAAGTGTATGTTCAATTCTGTTAATCCCCTCTGTGCTAGGGGATTGGGGAAAACTGCAGTTGCTTTTTGGTTCCCTGAGGCTTATTTACTCCCTTCCCTCTGCACCCCTGAATCCTCCTTCATGGAGGTTATAGGGAAAGTTAGAACAGCTAAAATTATCTTGGCATATTCTGGATGCTTTGTGATTGATCACTAAGGACTTTGAAACATCTGTATTCCCTTCCCTTGAGTCAAGACCCCTCACCTTTGATTTCACCCTCCCCCACCTGGGAAAGGAAGGAGGGGGAAGGTGCAGCAGCTACAGTGTGGGTCCCCCTGGCAATGGCCTTGGGCTCTAGAGCAACCTTTGCCTGGAATCATCACCCAGGTTCAGCACATTCTGCTCAAGGTAATGAAGCTAGCCTCCAAACTAGGGTAAGCACACTTTTAAATTTGTAGTTTTAACTGTTAATGATGAGATGTTGATTCTCTGTGTAAAGTAATTTGAAAGTGCATTTAAAGTAATTGAAGTCACCTAATTGGAAACAAGTTTAAGGACTCTTCTACCTCTCTCATTTGACTTTTAAAATCCTTCTTGAGCTCTTCTAGGAAGGCTTTTTGGGCTTCAGACCAGATCATATTCCCTTTTGTTGTTGCAGATGTGAGTTTGTTGACGACGTTGCCCTCTTCAGAATTTCTGTCTTGACCTTCACTCTTCTCATGATATGAATCTATGGTACATTTCTTTTTACTCGTGATGTTTCTTTATTCCCTGGCCTTTAAACAGATTGAGCTCTACTGCTGGGGAGCAGAGGACACTGACCCAAGCTTCTTGTGTTGGGAGCCTAGGGCCTGGTCACTGGCTTTGTGTGCTGGGGCCTCCAATGTTGGCAGTTGGAGGATGTAGGGTGCTGGCAGTTTACCTGATGTTGGGCTAGAATTAGCAACACTGGAACTCTAGGGATAGGATTGGGTACCTGGGTATTTCCTGATCACTTGGGTCTTTCCTTCCTTTCCCTTTCTTCTGCTCCTTTTAGATGGATGTTGCAAGATGTTTATTTGTGTGGGGCCCCTTGGCGTGCTACTTCCCTAAGTTTTGCTGAGACACTGGGAGAGCTGGTTGCTGTAGAGTGCTGAGGCACCTGGTGGTTTTCCAAGCTGATTTCCACCAGTTTCCCCACCCTTACTGAGGGGGGCCAGGTATTGTTGTTTGCCTGCTCCACCACCTGGGTTTCAGGATCTCCTCCTAGTATGCTGAGGTGGGGCTTTCTGCTAGCCTCCTGGGACTCCTCCCATTCTGTACTGCTCCCCTTTCCCAAGGGCAAGAGGGGCCTTTCCCATTAATCCCTCAAGCTAACTTGGCTACTGGACTGTTGCACCCCATCTTTCTTCTGGTTTAGGTGTTCCAGGGTTTTTCCTAGGGCAGTATTTTCTAGGCTTTCAAAGGTTGATAAGGGAGGGTAAGAGCGACTTCCTTCTTACTCCGCCATCTTGGCTCCTAGAAGCTCCTTCATAATTTCTTCAAAGATGCTTTCTAGGCCCTTTTTTTGATCATGGCTTTCAGGTACTCCAATAATTCTTAAATTATCTTCCTTGGATCTATTTTCCGAGTAGATTGTTTTTCCAATGAGGTATTTTATTTTACATTTTCTTTTTTTTTTGCATTTTTAAATTTTTTTTGACTGATTCTTGATGTCTTACAGAGTCATTCACTTCCACTTGTCCAATTCTAATTTTTAAGGAATTATTTCCATCAGTTAGCTTTTGGAACTCCTTTTCCATTTGGTCAATTCTATTTGAAAGGAGTTGTTTTCGTATACCCGAAGGACTATAAAATTGTGCATAACCTTTGATCAAGCAATACCACTGCTAGATCTGTATGCCAAAGAGATCATTAAAAAGGGGAAAGGACTCAAAAATATTTATAGCAGCTCTTTTGTGGTGGCAAATAATTGGAAATTGATAGAATATCCATCAATTTGGGAATGGCTGAACTAATTGTAGTATATGAATGTAATGGAGTACTATTGTCCTATAAGAAATGATGAGCAGGCAGATTTCATAAGAACCTGGAAAGATTTACATTAACTGATATTGAGTGAAGTGAGCAGGAACAGGAGAACATTATACACAGTAACAGCAACATTGTGTGAAGATCAACTTTGATAGACTTAGCTCTTCTCAACCATACAATGGCCTTAGACAATTCCAACAGACTCCTAATGGAAAATGCTATCTGAATGCAAACTGAAGCATACTATTTTCCCTTTTTTCTTTCTTATAGTTTCTTTTTTGTTCTGATTATTTTTACAGCATGACTAACATGGAAATATGTTTAATATGATTGTACATGTGTATCCTATATCAAATTTTATGCCTTTTGGGGGAGGGGCAAGGGGAAGAATGGAGAAAAAAATGTGGAGCTCAAAATCTTAGGAAAATTTCTATTGAAAACTATCTTTACATGCAAATAGAAAAAATAAAATACTATTTGGGGAGTGGGAGAGAAGTTGCTTTCATCAGTCAATTTTGGTGCTTCCTTTTCCAAGCTGTTGACTCTTTTTTTTCATAATTCTCTTGCGTAACTCTCATTTCCTTTCCCAATTTTTCTTCTACCTCTCTTACTTGATTTTTAAAATCCAATTTGAGGTTTTTCAAGAGGACTTTCTTTGGTTTGACACCAATTCATATTCCTCTTTGAGGCTTTGCATGCAGGCATTTTGACATTTTTGTCCTTTTCTGAATTTGTGTTTTGATCTTCCCTCTCACCATAGTAGCTTTCCATTCTGAGGGCTCTTTTTCTTTTAGTTTTGTTTTTCGTTCATTTTTTAAAGTTGAACTCTGTGCCTAGGCTACAGGAGGCACTGTCTTAAACTTCTTGATCTGGGAGTCAGGAGCCTGGTCGTATTTTTTCACAGTGGCTTCTGGAGCTGGTGGCTTGCCCAGTGTACTAGAATGGCTTGACCTAGGCATGTCTCTTGTGCCCTGGGTTCTGGGGTTGCATGTTTCCCTGCAAAGCAGGGGCTGCAGGCCACACAGCTGGCCTGCTGTGCCACTAGCCTGCTAAGGCAGAACAACAGGGCTTCTGTTGCTGACCTGTGCTGTGTCTAAGCTTCCTTGGATATCACCTGTGCTGGGGTATACTCGCCTTTTACTAAAGTCCTTTCCTGAAGTCTTTCTAAATTATCTTGGGCTGGAAAAATCACTTCACTCTGTGTTTTTATGGATTCTGTCACTCTAGAATTTTTTAGAGGCTTCATTTAACCTTGCATCTGAGGGAAACTGAAGAGGGCTCAGGCAACTTCCTGGCTCCTCTCTGCCATCTTGGCTTGCCCCCCCATCCACAGGTATTTAATAAATGCTTCTTCCCTTCATTTGAATATGGATAATATATGCACATATATGTATATATGTGTGTATATATATGCATGTAATATGTATGCTATATATATATATATATACATATATATATACATATCTGTATATTTGTATATGTACAAAAATATCATACAATCATCCTTGACTATTCTCTCTCACACATAGTCTATTAAAAATCCACTCTGGTGCCATATCCTGGAGGTGACACTGTTTTTTGCAAGCTATTCCAACAGATTGTAATCTTTAGGAAATTCTTTTTTCTTTTAATTTTTATTTATTTATTTTTCTTCCATATGCTTTTGAGTTGAAAATTTTTCTCCCTTTTCCTCCCCCCCACCCTCCCCAAGACAGCACACAATCTGACATAGGCTTTACATTTACATACCCATTTAACATATTTTCACATTAGTGAAGTTGGAAGTAAAAATTAAAATCAGTAGGAAGAACCATCAGAAAGATGAAACAAAATTCAACAGAAGGTAAAAATAAGTGATAGCAATTCGACTTCCATAGTTCTTTCTTTGGATGTGGACAGCATTTTCCATCCCGAGGCCTCTGGAGATGTCTTAGATCCTCGTAATGCTGAGAAGGGTTCAGTTTAACTTCTTAGTCATTGCATAACGTGGCTGTTTTGTGTACAAAGTCCTCTTGGTTCTGCTCACTTCACTCAGCATCAGACCATATAAGTCTTTCCAGGTTTTTCTGAAGTCAGCCTGTTCATCATTTCTTATAGCACAATAGTATTCCATTACATTTATATACACAACTTGCTCAGCCATTCCCCAATTGATGGGCATCCTCTCAATTTCCAATTCTTTGCTACCACAAAAAGAGCTGCTATGAATATTTTTGTACATGTGGGTCCTTTTCCCATTTGTTTGATCTCTTTGGGATATAGCCCTAGAAGTGCTATTGCTGGATCAAAGGGTATGCACATTTTTGTAGCCCTTTGGGCATAGTTCCAAATTGTTCTCCAAAATGGTTGGATCATTTCACAACTCCACCAACAATGTATTAGTGTTCCAATTTTCCCACATCTCTCCAACATTTATCATTTTCCTGTTTTGTCATGTTGGCCAATCTGATAGGTGTGATGTGGTACCTCAGAGTTGTTTTGATTTGCATTTCTCTAATCAATAACATTTAGAGCATTTTTTCATATGACTATAGATGGCTTTAATTTCTTCATCTGAGAACTGTCTGTTCATATCCTTTGATCATTTATCAATTGGGGAATGGCTTGTGTTCTTATAAATTTGTCTTAATTCTCTATATATTTTAGAAATGAGGCCTTTATCAGAGAGACTGGTTGTAAAAATTCTTTCCCAATTTTCTACCTTCCTTCTAATCTTAGTTGCATTGGCTTTGTTTGTGCAAAAACTTTTCAATTTAATGTAATCAAAATTATCCATTTTGCTTTTCATAATGTTCTCTATCTCCTGTTTGGTCATGAATTCTTCTGTTCTCCATAGATCTGATAGGTAAACTATTCCTTGTTCTCCCAGTTTACTTATGGTATCAGCCTTTATATCTAAGTCCTGAACCCATTTTGACTTTATTTTGGTATATGGTGTGAGATTTGGGTCTATGCCTAGTTTCTGCCATACTCTTTTCCAGTTTTCCCAGCAGTTTTTTTCAAAGAGTGGGCTTCTTTGGGTTTATCAAATAATAGATTACTATAGTCATTGACTACTGTGTCTTGCATATTTAACCTATTCCACTGATCCACCTCCCTATTTCTTAGCCAGTACCAAGCAGTTTTGATGATTGCTGCTTTATAATACAATTTAAGGTCTGGAATTGCTAGGCCACCTTCCCCTGCATTTCTTTTCATTAGTTCCTTTGATATTCTGGACCTTTTGTTTTTCCAAATGAATCTTGTTATTATTTTTTCTAACTCTATAAAATAATTTTTTGGTAGTTTGATTGGTATGGCACTGAATAAGTAAATTAGCTTAGGTAGGATTGTCATTTTTATTATATTAGCTCGGCCTACCCATGAGCAACTGATGTTTTTCCAATTATTTAGATCTGATTTTATTTGTGTGAAAAGTGTTTTGTAATTGTGTTCATAGAGTTCCTGGGTTTGTTTCGGAGGTAGACTCCTAAATATTTTATAATGTCTACAGTAAGTTTAAATGGGATTTCTCTTTCTATCTCTTGCTGTTGGGCTTTGTTGGTAATATATAGAAATGCTGATGATTTATATGGGTTTATTTTATAGCCTGCAACTTTGCTAAAGTCGTTTATTATTTCAAGTAGTTTTTTACTTGATTCTCTAGGATTCTCTAAGTATATCATCATGTCATCTGCAAAGAGTGATAGCTTTGTTTCTTCTTTGCCTATTCTAATGCCTTCAATTTCTTTTTCTTCTCTTATTGCTAAAGCTAAGGTTTCCAGTACAATATTGAATAACAGTGGTGATAATGGACATCCTTGTTTCACCCCGATCTTACTGGAAATGCTTCTAGCCTGTCCCCATTACATATAATGTTTGCTGACGGTTTTAGATAGATGCTATTTATCATTTTAAGGAAGACTCCATTTATACTTATGCTTTCTAGTGTTTTTAATAGGAATGGGTGTTGTATTTTATCAAAAGCTTTTTCTGCATCTATTGAGATGATCATGTGGTTTCTGTTGGTTTTGGTGTTGATATGCTCAGTGATGCTGATAGTTTTCCTAATATTGAACCAACCCTGTATTCCTGGTGTAAATCCTACCTGGTCATAGTGTATTATTCTTGTGATAAATTGCTGCAATCTATTTGCTAGTATTTTGTTTAAAACTTTTGCATCTATATTCATTAGAGAAATTGGTCTATAATTTTCTTTCTCTATTTTGACTCTTCCTGGTTTAGGTATCAACACAATATTTGTATCATAAAAAGAATTTGGTAAGACTCCTTCTTCACCTATTTTCCCAAATAGTCTATATAGTATTAGAATGAATTGTTAGGAAATTCTTTTAAGCTGGATAGTAGAGCTTGACAAAATACTCTATCTAAAGATGAGCCTCGATAAGCTTAGAGAGGCTTGTCGCCAAAGACTTGTCACCAGTGATGTTTTAGGTCACAGCAACCAACTTTAGGAGGCTGAAACTCAATATGAGTCAATACTGTGTTATTACAATTTTAAAATATGGTAGTTTTTGTTAGTCTGCCTTAAGAAAGGAATAGTATTCTGAAATGGAAAGGATGCTCTATTTGGTCAGATCACATCTGTAATACTGTGTTCAGTCCTGTGAGCCAAAATTTTAGGCAGGACAGTGATAAATTGCAGGGCAAGCAGAACACTGTGTCCAGAATAGCAAGGGCCCTCAAAATCATGCCATGTAAAGATCAGTGAAAGGAACCAAGAATTTTTTCTTGGAGAAGAGAATGGTTTGGATAAGCATGGGGGAAGATGCTTGCTGTTTTTTGTTTGTTTCTTTGTTTTGTTTTGTTTTGTTTTGTTGTCCTTTGTTTTTGAAGAAGACCAATGACACTAAGGGGTGATGTCTTGACTTCCCCATGAATTGGATTTAAGTGAGGCAGAGTTGCATGAAGTTGTTATCCTCACTGTCTTTCAGGATCATTGAAGTCAAGTGACAGGACAACAACTTCATATGGAAAAGGTATTACACTTGTTTTTCTTTGTCCCAGAGGGCAGAAATGGGGATCTTAAGTAGAAATTGCGTGGGGAAGATTTTAGGTCTATATATGTGAAGACCACTAATAAATAATTAGAGCTATCTCTATGAGATGGGTTGCCTCAGAGGATGGTGATTTCCCTATCAATGGAAGTTTTCAAGCAGCAACTGAATGGCAGCTTGTTGCAGATGTTGTAGAGGGGATCAGAATATCTATGAGAGCTCTTGCAACTCTGACAGATTAAGATTTTTTTAACATTCATTCTAATGAGGTAGCCATCTACGTTAGTGGAAGAAATATCCATGCTAATAAAATACACCTTTTTAATACGTACATATATTAATAGATATCAATACATTATAATATGACATTATATTAATATCTACCTTTATACTCCCACTGAGCAGTTGTTAAAAATTGTAAACTATTTAAAATATATGAAATAGTGTTCCAAATCTCTAATAAAAAAAACTCTAATAATACAAAAATTTGAGGTTTCGCATCAGTTGTGGGTGCCATGTATTCTGCTCAAGCCTTGAGCCCTACAGGATTTATAAGACTGCATGGTGTAATTCAAATTGCATGTGTAGCCTTTAGTCATGGAGACCCAGAAGAAAGACATTGGTAGCACCATAATAAAGTATATTTCTTTTAGCTGATAGGCTAAATACACTAAAGTCTGCTTTTGGTGGTATGATGATGAATCCCAAGTAAGTCACTAACAGGATGGGACCATAGCTCTTTGGATCTGACAGATTTCTTATTCCCCAGTGGGAATTTTACTGTGGCTAGTCATCAAGGCCTGACTCAGTTGATGTGAAAAGGGGATGGAAGTAGGGGAATAGTAACCAGGGAACTATGCCATTCAATAAATATCCTTAAGTATCCACATTCTTCATTTGCTAATCTTATTAATGACTCAGTCTCACCAAATCTTGATTTTGCGTTTCAGACCACACACACATGGCCTGGAAATTTTAGTGTGTTCTGTAGGATTTAATAATAATGATTTCATGACTTGCTAAAAAGAAAGTTGGTAATGGTGGGTTAGGATAAATTGTCTCCTATTTTGTAGTAACACAAGAACTGTGGGGTACATAAGATGGGTCTCATCAATGGGATAATTTTGGAGCCTTCCCAGAAGGCTTAGTAGGAGTTGGCCTTCCCAGAATGAACAAGAGGGCAAGAACCTCCCCCACTTCACCTTTCCATGACAGCTACTAATTATTAAAAAGCTGGTTGCTAAGATGGTAGAGTAAAAGCAGTGACTTGCTTGACCTCTCCCCAAAACCCTCCAAATACCTGTAAAAAATGACTCTAAACAAATTCTAGAGCAGCAAAACCCACAAAAAGATGGAGTGAAACAAATTTCCAGCCCAAGACAACCTGAGTGGTTGACAGGAAAAGTCTGTTGCACTGGGCTGGGGGTGGAGTTCAGTTCAGTGTGGGCCGTGTCAGCACAGACTGGGCCCCAGCCAACCCAGAGCAGACCTCAGGGGGGCTGAATCACTGGCAGCTCTGGCAATTGCCAAACTTTTCAACCCACAAACACCAAAGAAAACTTAGAAGATCAGCAGGAAAGGTCTAGTGGCTGCAGTTTTTTAAGACGATTGCTGCCTATTCTGTAGAAGGTATTTCTCATGCTCTTCCTCTGGTTGTGTTACTTATTATTACTTAAAACTAAATTTTGGATCATAAAATAACTTTGCACACCTGGTAAAAATCTTCCAGGATTAAGATTTTTTTTTCTTTTTAAAAATAATTTATTTATAGTTTTCAACATTTACTTCCATAAGATTTTGAGTTTTAAATTTTCTTCTTCTCCCTCTCCCCTTCCCTTCCCAAGACAGCATGCAATCTAATATAGGCTTTACTTACACATTCATATTAAACATATTTTCACATTCGTCATGATGTAAAGAATAGGAACTAATGGGAGGAACCATGAGAAAGAAGAAACAAAAAAAAACAACAAAGGAAAAGGAGAGCAAATAGTATGTTTCCATCTGCATTCAGACTCCATAGCTCTTTGTGTGGATATGGATAGCATTTTCTATCATGACCCTTTTGGAGTTGTCTTACATCCTTGCATTGCTGAGAAGAGTTAAGTCTATCAGTATTAGTCATCAAACAACATGGCTGTTGCTATATACAATGTTCTCCTGGTTCTGCTCATTTCACTCTGCATCAGTTCATATAAGTCTTTCCAGGTTTTTCTGAAGTCTGCCTGCTCATCATTTTTTTTTTTCAAAGGATTTATTTTATTTTATTAATTTATTTTGATTTATCAACAATCACTTCCATATGCTTTTGACTTTAAAATTTTTCTCCCCCTTCCTCCCCACTACCCTCCCCAAGACAGTGCACAATCTCATATAGGCTGTACATTTACATTCCTATTAAACATATTTTCATATTAGTGAAGTTGTAAGTAAAAATTAAAGCCAATAGGAGGAACCATCAGAAAGAAGAAACAAAACTCAAGAGAAGAGGAAAAAAAAGATAGCAATTCAACTTTCACAGTTATAATTACTATCTGTGTCTTTTTCTCCATCCTTTTCCCCCCTGTTTATGCTTTTCTTTCTCCTTTCTCCTTTCCCACCTGCCCTACTGGTATTCTGCTTTTGACCACTGCCTCCTTCAGTCTCTCCTCCCTTTAGTTATCCCTTTCCCTTTTCTTCCCCTTCACCCTTACTGCTTCTTCCCTCCCTTCTATCCCCCTTCCCTTTTCTTTCCCCTTTTCCCTCCTACTGCCTATAGGGCAAGTTAGATTTCTATACCTAACTGATTATGTTATTCCCTTCTTGAGCCAAATCTGATGAGAGTAAGGTTCAAACAATGCTCACATCCCCTCCCTTCTTTCCCTCTGCTGTAATAGGATTTTGTGTCTTTTCCTGTAATGTAATTTACCCTTGTCTGCCTCCTCCTTTCTCAGTACATTTTCTAAGATCAGACTAATCCACTTTCTTGGATCCATTTAACCCACTCGATTAGATTTTTTTTTATCATTACATCAAAGTCAACTAATATCCACCCCCTTTATGTGTACTCCTTTAACATGGTGTAAATAACAATACAGTTCTCAAGAGTTGCAAGTGTCATCTTCCCTTGTAGGGATGTAAACAGTCCCCTTATTAACAACATTTGTATCTTTCTGTCCCATTTACCTTTTTATGTCTTCTTGAGTCTTGTACTTGAAGATCAATTTTTTTTGTTGAGCTCTGGTCTTTTTATGAGGAAGGTTTGGAAGTCCCCTATTTCATTGAATATCCATCTCCTCCCTTGAAAAATCCTGCTCATTTTTGCAGGGTAGTTGATCCTTGCCTGCAATCCAAGCTCCTTTGCCCTACGGAATATCATGTCCCAATGCCCTGCAGTCTTTTAATGTAGAAGCTGCAAGGTCCTGTGTAATCCTGACTGTGGTGCCATAATATTTAAATTATTTTTTTTCTGGCTGCTTCCAGCACCTTCTCTTTCATCTGGTAATTTTGCAATTTTGCTATTATATTCCTTGGTGTTTGCAATTTGGGATCTCTTTCATGTGGTGACCAGTGCATTCTTTCTATGGTTATGTTACCTTCTGGTTCTAGGACTTCAGGGTAGCTTTCCTTTATGATTTCCTGAAAGATGCTGTCCAGGCTCTTTTTTTTCCATCATGATTTTCAGATAGTCCAATAATTTTTAAATTGTCTTCTCTGGATTGATTTTCCAGGTCAGTTGTTTTGCCGATGAGGTATTTTATGTTTTCATCTATTTTTTCATTTTTTTGTTTCTGTTTGACTGATTCTTGCTCTCTCATAGAGATCATTAGTTTCCATTTGTCCAATTCTAGTTTTTAACAGATTGTTTTCTTCTGTTAGTTTTTGTACTTCCTTCTTCAATTGGCCAATTGTATTTTTAAGGGATTTGTTTTCTTCAGCGTATTTTTTTTCCAATTGGCCAATTGTATTTTTGAAGGACTCTTCTAACTCTCTCATTTGACTTTTAAAATCCTTCTTGAGCTCTTCTAAGAAGGCTTTTTGGGCTTCAGACCAGTTCATATTCCCTTTTGTTGTTGCAGATGTGGGTTTGTTGACAATGTTGTCCTCTTCAGAATTTCTGTCTTGATCTTCACTCTTCTCATAATATGAATCTATGGTATGTTTCTTTTTACTCATGGTTTCTTTATTCCCTGGCCTTTAAAGAGATTGAGCTCTCCTGCTGGGGAACAGAGGGCACTGACCCAAGCTTCTTGTGTTGGGAGCCTAGGTCTTGGTCACTGGCTTTGTGTGCTGGGGCCTCTTATGTTGGCAATTGGAGGCTGTAGGGTTCTGGCAGCTTACCTCGTGTTGGGCTGGAATCAGCAAGCTGGAACTTTCAGGCAATTCTAGGTTGCCTGCTTTTCCTTTCCTTTAGCTTTCTTCAGCTCCTTTTATATGGGTGCTGCAGGGTGTTTATCTGCCTGGGGCCCCTTGCAATGCTGCCTCCCTTGTTCCTGCTAATGCACTGGGAGATTCCTTTGTGATAGAGTGCCAAGGCATGTTTTGGTTTTCTGAGGTGGTTTCCACTGGTTCCCCCCTCCCTCACTGAGGCACTTGGAGGTCCAGGTGTTGGTGTTTGCCTGCTCTACCATCTGGGGTTCAGGATCTCCTCCTGGTTGACAGTTGGAGGCTGTAGGGTTCTGACAGCTTACCTGGTGTTGGGTTGGAATCAGCAAGGCTGGGACTTTAGGAAGACTCTAGGTTGCTTTCTTCAGCTCCTTTCACAGGAATGCTGTGGGGTGCTTATCTGCTTGGGGCCCTTTTTACTGCTGCTTCCTTTATTTTTGCTGAGGCACTGCAAGACCGTTTGCTGGGCTGCTGTACTGCTGTTCCTTGTCTTTCTTCTAGTTCTTCTGGTTCAGTTTTTTTTTTTTCTGGGGTGATATTTTCTGGGTTTTCAGAGGTTTATAGGGGAGAGTGAGAGTGACTACCTTTTTGCTCTGCCATCTTGGCTCCCCCAGGATTAAGATTAAGGGGTAGAATATGGTAGCTGCCACATATTTTGCTCAGGCCTTGAGCTCTGAGGTGCTGATGTGGTTGCATAGTGTGAGTGATTCCAGGCACATGCTTAGTCCTTAGTCATGGAAACCTAAAATTTGAAAATAGCTAACACTTCATGAGGTATTATGCTCTACCTGATGGGCTAAATACACTAAGGTCCACTTTTTGGTAATGTGATGAATCCCATATGATTCAAAATGGAAAAGGAAATACAGCATTTTGGAACTGACAAACTTCTCATTCCCTTGCAGGCTACTATTGCTACAAATGTAAGCACATTGTAGCCTAGCATTTAAGACAAGTTTACATCTGATACAGAATAATTTCATACTCCCACAACTGGAAAAGATAACAAGTCAGTGATGGGGAGGCTTTAAAAATATAGGCATAAAAATATATTAATACACAATTGATAAAATTATGAATCTCTCCAGTCATTCTGGCATGTTCATATCCTTTAATGCCGAAGCCAAACTGCTAGGTATATACTCTAAGGAGTTCAAAGAACTAAAGAAATGTCTTACATATACCAAAATATTCTTAACAGAACTTTTGTGTAATAGCAAAGAATTGGAAACAAAATAGATAACTATCAAAAAGGCAATGGTGAAAAAAAATTTGATACAAAAATGCAAATGAACATTTTTACTCTATAAGAAATGATGGCTGTGAAGAATTTAGAGAAGCATGGAAAGATTCATATCAATTGATGCAGAGTAAACTAATCAGAACCAGGAAGGAAAATATATACACAACAACTACACTACAACAATGAATCTGGAAAGAATAACAACAAACAAAAGAAACTGAACATTCTATAGTTGTAATGACCAAACTCTACCCTGAAAAAGATATGAGAAAATGCACTTGTCTCTTTTTTTGTGGACATGCAGGAATGTCAATACATTTAGACCCAGTTGAGGTATTAGTTCATTTTGCCCAAATGCTTTTTTCTATTTTTTTAATTGTTGTAAAATAAGGCTTACTGTGTAAATAAAAGGTAAGAAATAACACTTAAAATTGAACTGATATAAAAATAAAAGATTTCAATAAAAATTTAAAAATAAATTTATTTATATACATATATTTATATAGGTTTGAAATGAAGCAACCCATTATATTCACCCCCTCCCAAGTCTGCAGGATATTAGGATTTAAAATTGGAAGGGACATTAATTGTCCCAGCCTTTCCCACCAATCACACGCTTTACAGGAGCTAAATGACAGGAATTAGCATGCTAGGATCAAAATCTATGTTCTCTGCCTCTAAATCCAGTGGATTTTCCATTAAACTTCGGTGAGAACTGAAACATGACTATCTATCTATAGGCATCAAGATGATGCTTTGTATTCTCATATCAGCTATCAAGCTTTAGAATTTCCTCTGCCTACTTCCCACCTTCAAATCTACAGGCATTAGCAGAGAAAGAACTCTCCACTTCTTCAGCCTTTAAATTTTTACAGTTATCCTTGACATGTATAATATCACTGATGTGTTTCAGTACTAACATTTCTTTTAAAAATTTAAGTGTTTGCTTGTAGTTTCATAATGAACGTTAGAAAAATACTATCGTTGAGTCTTCTAATTCAATTACTTCAGAAAGACACATTCATTCTGTCAAGACTAATGCAATGCAAAATGCTACTTGAATAATACCATAGAACTTAGACCCTAAGTTCAAATTCATTCTGAGTACATCAGAAGTAATTATAACATCAAACAAAAATCCTATAATTTTGATAAAGTGTGCATATGGCACACTAACATTCATCACCTTACTTCACCTGTAGGACATATGTAGTTTTTAAAAATGCCATGACAATTTAATTGTTATTAAAATATGTGTAGTGTAATTCCAAATTTTTTAGGTCTATAAAATACTTCTTCAGCAAAACCCAACTTAAATTGAAAATAAGCACTTGTGCCATAGAGTATATTGACCTAGTCAAGGGAATTTATTACCTGAAGCAATCTAAAATTGTTTAGAATTACCCTGTGTGCATTTTACATTCTGAAATGATCATCTGAGGAATTTTTTAAAATATATTGGCATATTGTTGTCATTAAATCAGCTATTCCTTTGTGCAAACTAGTTATCCTTTTGCATCATGAAGAAATATTTCCTGGGAAATTTGTGCAGTGAAACTCTATATATTTTAAATTAATTTCCCATTAACTTCCATCAAGTAGAATTGCAGAGTTAGTGATTTCAGAAGTCATTAAGGTCAAACCTTAGCCAAAGCATACATCTCTTCCATAGTACATGGACAAGCAGTCATCCTCTGCCAGAGGGACTTCAGTTATAGGGAACTCTTGCAGGAGGAAGTCCATTCCATTTTCAGACAACTACAATTATTAGAAAGTTTTCCCTTAGGTATAGTCAAAATCTGCCTCCCTGTAAATTCTAACCATGACTCCTACTTCTGTCCTTCAGAACAAAGCAGAAAATGCCTAGCCCCACTTTCATGTGAGACCCCTTCAAATACTGGTTCATTGCTTTCCTTTCTGCCTGTCTTCACTTTTCTAGTGTAAGCATACTCAAATGCTTCATGTTACTTTCAGATTCTACCAACAAATCATGAAGGGAGAGAAATTAGGCAACAGGTTATTTTAATCCAGGTGACCACTTTAAAATAACTATCCATAAATTCTACCTCTATTTTTTTTGTTTGTTTGTTTCTGATAGATTTCCTTAGATCTGCACTTGAAAAGGAAACTGAGATTTGCTACTGGTAGAATATCATTGTTTAGTCTAATAAAATGATTGCTAGTTAATTAACACAAAAGCTTTCTAAAATTTCAAGCAGTCAGAATTATCTAGTATTATTTATGTATTTGTTTATTCTTATGTTTGTTTGTTCACTATTTTTGGTCTCCTCTACCCCCTATTTGGCAAAAGATTCTCCCCCTAGCTGCCATAGCTGTGATAGGCATTCTTCCCTCTTCTCTTGTCTATTTTTAATGACATAACCTTTATATTCAGGTTGTTTATTCATTTTCAGTTTATTGTTCAATGGATAATTTGATTTTTACACCTCTTCTTTGTCAGGTTACCTAATTGCTTATTAATTTTTTATGTTTTAAAAATCTGCTGTTCATTTTATGAGTTTCATTGTCATTTTAAATTCTATTGTTATTTTCAAGATTATTATTTTTGTTGTTTCTGAGCTGCTAATTTTATTGTGATCTATTTTTATATTATTCCATTGAATATTATTTTTATATTTTGTTAATATGTGCAAAATATAAATTTTCTTCTGAATGATATATGCTGTAAGTATTCCTTTGTTGAATCATGGACATCATTCTCTTTAACCTTATTATTTATTTGTTTCTATGATTTATTCTTTGCACAACTCATTACTGAGGATGTCATTACTTATTCTCCTTTTTCTAGGTTTGTATGTTTTGTTCATTTTTCCCTTTATTACTATTTTTATTGTGGCTTGGCATATAAAAAATTTGTTTCTTAAATCTTCATTTTAAATATATTTTAAAAGCAATGCTTGATCAATTTTAGTAAAAAGTACCATAGGATGCTAAAAACGTAGTGATATTATTAGTTAATACCATTAATATTATCATTCATATGTTGCCAGAGGTTAATTAAATTAAATTTTCTAACAATCTATTTGGCTATATATTTTCCTCCTTTTATCTTTGTGTTGGATTTATACAGCTCTGAAAGAGGAATATTAAAGGTTTTTATTGTTATGTTATTATCAATGGCTTTTTGGGGGCAATTCACATAGAGAGCCCTTTAAGAATTTGAAAACAATGGCATCTGGGAAATATATATTTAAAAACATGATTTTTTTTCCTGGTCTGTAACGTCTATATATATGTATGTATGTATGTATGTATGTATGTATGTATGTATGTATATGTGTGTGTGTATTTATATACACACACACATATATATATAATTTAATATAATGTATTTTCCTCATTTGCCACTCAATATAATTTTTATTCATGCCTTATCTGAAATCATTGCAATTTCTTCTTTTTAAAGGTCTGTGAAGCATGATAAATTTCATTCCATCTACTCATTTTGCCTCTACATTTGTCCCAGTTTCAAATATATTTCTTGTATACAGTGATTTTAAAAATCCATTCCTCCATTCTCTTTATTTTTATAAGGGAATTTAATACATTTACATTTATAATGAAAATTATTGACTTCTTTCTTCCATGATTGATGTTATTTCTATATCATATAAATATTACATAAAATAATAACTTCAAATATATTTATGCATACATGCATTTACAATTATTAGGACTATTTTATTCACTTAAATGTATATGTCATATAAATATTCTGTACATATAAAATGCAACTACAAATGTATACCACTGTCTCCCTCTTCTGTGCTACCACTTTGTGATGCTATCAAAGCCTACTCTTTCTGTTGTCAATAGGATTCATTTTTTAGCCTTCCATCTGTGACCTACCACCCAGTGTTCTATCCTACTGCCATTACTACAAAAGCACAGAGGAAGAAAATAAAGGCATCTTGTCCACATCTCTTATTAGTCTTTTTTTTTTTTCTGGAACTCCTTATCTCACTATCTCTTCTCCCAAAATGAGAGGTATTTCTCAGTATTATTCTACATTTTAAAAAAATACGATTTACTGACAAGAGAATAAGATTTTTTTTTATCCTCAAAATATTACTTAATTTCTTTTGTCTGATTTTTCCAGTTATACCTTTTGTTCCTTAGATTCTTCAGCCCAATGATGATTTCTTTGCCATCTACATGCCTCTTGGGCATTGTTCAAGTTTTCTTTAAGTTAAAAAATATATATATCCTATCTAATATTCTGTTATTTTGAGGTGCTAGGATTAATAGCCAAGCCTAACCCTAGCCACATGAAACCAAATAATTTTTTTTCAATACTAGTTTTTTTTTCTCTTTTGCCAGTTGGCAAATTGAAGGACCTGCTCATTTTTGTATTCTTTTGAGGTAATGACTTTAATTTTGAGGTAATGACGTCATATCCAAGTGTAGTCTTAGATGCTTAAAATCAAATTTCCAGGGAATATTATTTTGTGGAGCCAATAAAGCTTTGTTTTTTGAGCTATGATAATTCATTTTTGCCTTGATTTATTGTAAGCCAACATTCCTATAATATTCTGATTAAATAGAATTGGGGTGTTAATTTTTGCTTATTTATTGCAAGTTTTATGATTTGGTATTGTAAATCTGATACCTATATATGATTTATTGATGAGACATACTTGATATTTCTTTTCTTTTCTGTTCTATACATCTTCTCTAGTATAAGATTTATATATATATGGGAAGTTGTGACCAAAGAAGGTATAAAAAGATTCATAGATAAATCCACAGAAAGGTAATATGGATACTTCTTATCATATAAAATTTTTAAAAGAAAAAAACACAAACTAACCTAATATAGCTAAAATAAAAAAAGAATCAGGCAAATGAGAAGAAAAATTGCAGAAATTTCTGATAAAAATTTAATTTCTAAGACATATACAGAACCATTGCTCCAAGGATTTCAATAGACATTTTTCAGAGGAAGTATTCCATCGAAAGTTATCCCCTCTTCTTCTTTTTCAGCTTTGGGTGTATGTGTGTGTGTATGTGTGTATGTATTCCCTAACATCTGTTAGAATGTAATTTTGCTCTCCTTGAGGGCAGGAACTATCTTTCTTTCTTTCTTTTTTTGTATTTTTATTCTTAGTACTTAGCACAGTGCCTGCAACACAGTAATTTTTTAATAAATGCTTGTTGACTGATTGACAAATTCTTTAGTCTAATTATACCTATTGATTTTTTTTTCTTTCCTTAAGGGCTCCAATTTCTGACCTCATCTTTGGTATCTTCCCTCAAAGCTTTGCTCTTCTTAATCATTATAAAAGTTTTTGGAGTTTATGTGAAGATTTCAGTAGGCCTTAAAGAATTTGTCATAATACATTAACCTTCTTTGGAGGATTAAGAATCAGTTGTCTCTGTTGCAAAGCACCTATTTGATGAAATGACTATTTCTTTTGATTGTTCCTTTGCTCTCTTCAGTCAGCTTTAATCTGTCTTCATCAATAACTGATTTCTTTCCATGATGTTCTTACTTTTCTCCTTACCACTATTACCTCTCTACATGTCCAGTACTTGTATGTCCTTCCTCAAAACTCTGCTGCCTTTTTTCTGGTCATTGACATCTGTCGTCCTCAAAACATGAGGGTGACCAGTTGGGATATTACTAGAGGGGGACTCTCTACCATAGGTAGACTTATTTACTACTTTTTTCAATACTATTTTTCTACACTCAATCTTTTTCTCTGAATTGGACACTAGGAATCTGACAATAAAGGGGTAAGGAGGGAGTCTCCCATGATACTGCTGAGAGAAAATTATAAGCACCTTCTTATTTATTTATTTAGGCAATTGGGGTTAAGTGACTTGCCCTGGGTCACACAGCCAGTAAGTGTCAAGTATTTGGTCTGAGGCCTGATTTGAACTCAGGTCCTCCTGACTTCAAGGTTGGTGCTCTATCCACTGTGCTACCTAGCTGCCCTATAAGCAGCTTTTAAAAAACTCCTTAGCACAGCTAAATGGTGCAGTGGATAGAACCCTGGCCCTGGATTTAGGAAGACCTAAGTTCAAATCTGGTTTCAGACATTTGACACTTACTAGCTATGTGACCCTGGGCAAGTCACTTCACCCCGGTCTATTTAGAAAACTAGAGTTCAGTGTATATACATACATATATATATATATGTGTGTGTGTGTGTGTGTATATATGTATGTATATATATATGTATATGTATGTATATGTATATATATATGTATGTATATATGGGCATATGCATGTGTATGTATGTATATTATCATAGATCTAGCTGGTTTTCTAATTTATGTTATATTATAGAGAAATTACTGGAATTTACAACAGTGTACTGTGAAAAGGCAATCCCTTTTATTTTTTCTATTAAGACACTCTCATACATTCTCATACCAATAACCAAGTTCTATTCTATTGAAGAATATCTGCATTTACTAAAGTTATATCTTGACAACTGAAAAGGTGGACCATGAACGATGCAGTGTTTTCAGCTATCTTAATGGTCAAAATGCAGCCAGCCTGCTGGATTTAAGCTGCACAGTCACTGACTAGGAATCAGTCAAAAATACTGAATCAATTTTCTCTTTACTAATAGGGAGGGAACATATAACCATAACTTCACCCTACTACTATTAGGCATCACCTCATCTAAAGATTTACAGTATTCTGGTTAATTAGACACAGAGAGATAGTTGGATCTCTCCAACACATAGAAAGGCCAATTTAATACTAGCATGATTTTAAGATTAAGATTGTTTAAGATTAGTGTGGCTGTTCACCTAGTTTGATATAGATAATATATCTATTGATGGATTGATATAAGGTGCTTTAAAATTAATTGTTAATATTTTTC